>NC_043004.1:92737343-92877343 GCF_006345805.1 Octopus sinensis
GCTGTGTGGTAAGTAGCTTGCTAACCAACCACATGGTTCCGGATTCAGTCCCACTGCGTGGCATCTTGGGCAAGTGTCCTCTGCTATAGCCCCGGCCGACCAATGCCTTGTGAGTGGATTTGGTAGACGGAAACTGAACGAAGCCTGTCGTATATATAATATATATATATATATATATATATATATATATATATATATATATATATATACATGTGTATGTGGGTGTTTGTGTGTCTGTGTTTGTCCCCCTTGCATTGCTTGACAACCGGTGCTGGTGTGTTTACGTCCCCGTAAGTTAGCGGTTCGGCAAAAAAAACCGATAGAATAAGTACTGGGCTCACAAAGAATGAGTCCCGGGGTCTCGATTTGCTCGACTAAAGGCGGTGCTCCAACATGGCCGCAGTCAAATGACTGAAACAAGTAAAAGAGTAAAAGACTAGCTGGACCCGTGAAAAATTCATGGAAAACCTAAAAAATGTAAGCATCTATAAACAATGTGCCGGTGCTATGAGAAATGTTTGCATGTTATGACCGTCTGTCTTTACGTTCTGAGTTCAAATTCTTCGTAGGTCGACTTTAACTTTCGTCCTTTCGGGGTCGATAAATTAAGTACCAGTTGTGTACTGGGGTCGATCTAATCAACTCAAAAATTTCAGTCCTAGAAAAGTATATTGTGACAGGTACAGAATATAGAAAGTAATGTAACATATTATTTTTTTATTTATGCGCCCTTTTTTAAGCCTAGCCAGGCTCATGGGCCCGGTTTCCCGGTTTCTGTGGCGTATGTGTCCCCCCCCCCCAGCTGGACGGGACGCCAGTCCATCGCAGCGTTACTCAAGAAACAGGAAGAAAGAGTGAGAGAAAGTTGTGGCGAAAGAGTACAACAGGGGTCTCCACCACCCCCAGCCGGAGCCTCGTGGAGCTTTTAGGTGTTTTCGCTCAATAAACACACACACACAACGCCCGATCTGGGAATCGAAACCGCGATCCTCCGACCGCGAGTCCGTTGCCCTAACCACTAGTCCATTGCACCTCCACCAATGTTCCAGCTAAAATATCTGTTACACGAACGTAAGCAGGATAACTATTTAACCTTAAAATACATCGTACATATTCAAAGAACCTTCTTGCTTTGGTGGTACGGAACGTTTTTCTGGTATTCTTTTATTTTTTTACTTGTTTCAGTCATTTGACGGTGGCCATGATGGAGCACCACCCTTTTGTCGAAGAAATTGACTCCTGGACTTATTCTCTGTAAGCCTGGTGCTTATTCTATCAGTCTCTTCTGCTGAACAGCTAAATCACAGTGACGCAAACATCGGAGGGGGAGGAAGGACTTCTTGGAAAAGTCCTAGGAGGAAGTAAGTGGGACTTCCTTGGAAAATTCTGAGGATGGGAAGAAGGACTTCCTGGAAAACTCTGAGGAAGGGGATGAGTGGGAGAAAGGGATTCTTTGAAAAGTCCGAGGAGTGGATAGGACTTCCTGGAAAAGTCGGAGGTAGTAAGGAGGGGATGAAGAAGAGAAGGGGAGAAAGGAATTTCTGCAAAAGTCCGAGGAGGGAGAGGTAAGGGAGGAAGGACTTCCTGGAAAAGTCCGCGGAGAGGTAAAATGGACTTCTGGAAAAGTCCTAGGAAGGGGAGGAAGGGGAATAAGGTGGAAAAACTTGCTGGAATAGTCCGGGTGGGGTAGTGGGGCCTCCTGGAAAAGTCCTAGGAGGGGGACTTCGTGGAAAAGTCCGAGGATGGGTGAGTACTTCCTGGAAAATTCAAAGTAGGGGAGGAAATTGAGAAAGGGGGGAAGTGTTTTTCTGGTATTCTCTTATTCTTTTACTTGTGTCAGTCATTTGACGGTGGCCATGCTGGATCACTACCCTTTAGTCGAAGAAATTGACTCTGGACTTATTCCCTGTAAGCTTGGTGTTTATCTATCAGTCTCTTCTACTGAACAACTAAATTACAGGGACGCAACTTCGGTGAGACATACATTCATACACACATACATACATACATACATACATACATACATACATACATACATACATACATACATACATACATACATACATACATACATATGACGGACTTGATGGTAGTGGTGATGCTGGCTTGTGCGATTTTGTGGTTTGCTGGTATGCCGAGAGATCCAGGTTCCTCGATCTTAAAGGTGTAATGTGGACGTGTAATGATGGAGCGGCTGGTATGCTCGTATGGCAGGTACTAGCATAACGAAAACAGCCGAAATGTTTGGTGTATCAAGAAGTACTGTTTTGAAAGCGAAAGTAATGACAGCCTTTGAGAAAAAGGGAAAATCCTCCGCGTTGAAAAAAACTCCGGAAGAAAACCAAAACTTTCAGATAGAAACTGTCGGATTCTTATGCGAATTGTAAGAAAGAATCATAAAAGTACAGCTCCCAAAATTACAGCAGAACTTAATCACCACTTCGAAAACCCAGTTTCCACAAAAACTGTTCGCGAGGAGCTATACAAGGCTGGATTTCACGGGAGGGCTGCAATCAGAAAACCACTACTTTCAAAAACAAACATTGCAAGGCATTTAGAGTGGCGTAAAAGCCTACAGAATTGGTACCTAGAGCAGAAGAGTGTTATTTTTTCGGGGGAGTCATCCTTTAAGTTATTTCCGACCACCGGCCGAGTATAAGTGTGGAGACAGCCAAAAGAAGGATTTGACCCAGACAGTCTTCTTCCAGCTATTAAACATGGAGGAGGATCTGTAATGATCAGGGAGGGGCTATATCTTGGAAATCCGCTGACCCAATGGTTTCCCTTCATGGCAGAATTAACAGTCAAGACTATTTAAACATTTTATCTGATTAAATTCATCCTGTAGTTGCAGAACTGTTTCCGGAGGGAAACGCAATCTTTCAGGATGATAATGCACCAATTCACACAGCTAAAGATGATACTGAATGGCACGAGGAACATTCTAGTGAAGTTGAACATCTTATCTGGCCACCACAGACCCCCAATCTCAATATTATTGAACATTTATGGTGCATTTTAGAAAAACAAGTAAGGAGTCAATATCTTCCACCATCGTTACTACAAAAACTGGAGACAGTTTTAGCTGAAGAATGGATAAAAATTCCTTCAGAAACAATTGAAACTTTGTACAAGTCCATACCTTGTAGAATTCAAGCCGTAATTACTGCCAAAGGCGGTCCTACCCCATATTAAAATAAATTTGTTTGAAATTTTAAGGTGTTTCCATTATTTTGTCCACCTCTGTATATATATATATATATTCTTTTCTTCTTTTATTTGTAAGCCTATTCACTTATGTTGAACCGCTAAGTTACAGGGACGTAAACATACCAGCATCGGTTGTCAAGCGATGTTGGGGAGGACCAAACACAGACACACAAACATATGCATACACACATCCACACACACACATTGATATATATATATATATATATATATATGTATATATATATATACATGTGTCTGTGTGTAAAATACACACACATACGTGCACGCACACACACATACGTACACATATTATACAATATATATATATTGGTGTGTATGTTTTCTCCTGTTTTTAATTATTTAAATTCTTCCTTTGAGGAAGGTGCTACCTCAGATTGTAGCACTATACATTGCTCTTTCGATGCGTCACACGATTCACTAGTTCCCATTCTTTCATCATCCCAGCTTTCCTTTTGTTTTGGCGCCAATATTTTCCTTTCTTGTCATTCTCAATCAAAGCAATATGGTGCAACGTGCTGTTCATTTTCATTGCAGTGATGCAGCTGTGCGTTAATGTTTTAGCGTATCAGGATAATTAGGACTTGCATATTGTCAGAACACACTCCAACATCATGGCCCTCTCACAATCGGAAATTGACTGGGGATGGAAACAAACCTACGCCGTTCTGAGAAAGGATCACATCCTGATTGGTTCCATTTCTCACGATAGTTTCATTTGTTAATAGTTTCCTACGTCACCCATGAGAATTGGATTTCAAACTTTAATACTTCAACATGAATTTCTCTTGTCTAAATGTACTTCCCAGTATTGTTTCCTTGCAAAGGGGAAGAAAAGTCAAAATTATGTGGTTTCGAAGTGAACTTCTTAATCAAACAGACATACTTCCGCATTTGTGGGTGGATGGATGGATGGATGGATGGATGGACGGAAAGATGGCTGGATGGATGGATGGATGGATGGATGGATGGATGGATGGATGGATGGATGGATGAGTGGATGGATGGGTGGGTGGGTGGATGGATGGATGGATGGATGGATGGATGGATGGATGGACGGATGGACGGATGGACGGACGGATGGACGGATAGACGGATGGATGGATGGATGGATGGATGGATGGATGGATGGATGGATGGATGGACGGATGGATGGACGGATGGACGGATGGATGGATGGACGGATGGACGGATGGATGGACGGATGGATGGATGGATGGACGGATGGATGGATGGATAGGTGGAGAGATGGATAAATGTCTGTGTGTATGTGTATTAGGTGGCTAAGTGCAGGAATTCATGAGCGAGGTAATAGAAGGAGGAGGAGGAGAAGAAGAAGGGGAGGGGGAGGGGGAGGGGGAGGGGGAGGGGGAGGAGGAGAAGGAGGAGAAGAAGAAGAAGAAGAAGGAGAAGAAGAAGAAGAAGAAGAAGAAGAAGAAGAAGAAGAAGAAGAAAAAGAAGTTGGTGGTGGTGGTCGTTGCGGGAAAATATAATAGGGGAAAGCACGAAATGAGAAATAATGCAAAAAAAACGACAAGAAAAGAAAGTGAACGGGATTGTGTGTGTGCGTGGGTGCGTGTTTGTGTGTGTGCGTGTGTGTGTAATAGAAAGAGAGATGAAAACTAAGGAAAGACAAATGATATTATCTTAAGTGTAGCTTGCTTATCGTCAACAAGAGTTACTTCCCTTCATATAAATTTCTAATCCGCGTGTGTGTACGCACTGCCACGCACATAATAACGGGCAAAGAAATCGAACTTGACGATTATGAAGTAGTTACCGACAGATGTGGTATAACTTTTTAAGATTATTATTTCGAAATCTGAAGATTATACCTACTAAAGGAACCTCTAAGCAGTCACTCGACGCCCTAAATATACAGCCGCCAAATTTTCCCTCAAATTACAATCTATTTTGAAAAGAGAGGGACATTAGACAAAGTTGTCCTAGATGTACACTATCCGAGGGAAGAAAGGAATGCTCAAAGATAGAATACCTTTGACTACAAGACTGCTCGATCACGACTCACAGATGAATCAACAACGTTAACTCAATATTTAAATCCTAATTGTTCATGAGGTCTCTATTCATGTTAGAGACAAATCTATCGCAGTATAAGATAGTGACTGTAATATATTGAGTTTTTCCTGGAGAGATTTTTAGTTTGGCTAAAATTACATAACTTAAATTGCTTGTAATTTTTTTTAGAAAAATGAATGCGACTTTCGTCATCAGCATGAAAACAATTTTTCTCTTGGATCTTTTCGGTTTGACCGGCAGTTTTTTTCCAGCAGTGTCATATGAAATTGTCACCCATAATTATGACCCTAGTATCGATCTATTGCATTTCAATCTGTTTTAGGATTAGGGTTAGAGTTAGGGTTAGTTAGGGTGAGGGATGAGGGGAAGGGTATCTTTTTTTTCTTCAGAAATGTAAATAAACCCAATCTGTTTCTTAAACGAAGGACATATTCATACGGCACAGAATGTTTTTTTTCCTCAATAGACGTCATTGATTGGTTGAAATTGAAGAAATTGAAGAAAAAACAACAAATATCTTACAAACTATAGGATTTTCTCAATAAAGCCAAGAGAAAAAGATGTTTTATAAACACATTCTACCAGTGTACGAAGTCTAAAAGTGTTTAGTTACGTGGAAATTATTTTTAAAAACTGCTGGTCAAACCTAAAAGATCCTTTCTCTTTAAATAATCTAGTGAAAATTAGAAAAGTTTCTGGTCAGAAGAAATTTAAAATCCAAATAATTTAACTCGGCCTTACAAAAGGAAACCTCGCAGAGTCATACGAGCGTCAGTCAGGGCTGTTTACATCAAGGGAGGTGACTCCATTCGTTGGCGTTGAGCAAACAGCATTACAGCATCATAGTTAAACATCGTTTGTCTTCCCTTGTCTTCAGTTCAAGGGGCGAGTTTGTTGTAGCTCTCTCTCTTTCTTTCTCTCTCTCTCTCTCTCTCTCTCTCTCACACACGCACTCATACACAGACACACACGCACGCACACACACACAAGAGCTAGAATATCATATAAAGGGAAGCAACTCACCCACACTGATGTTGGGCAAGCTGCATTTAAGTTACATATCATTTATCTTCCTTTGTTTTTGTTTTTTTATTTTTTCAGCGCTTTCTTCCTCTCTTTCCCTCCCATTTTCTCTGATTTTCTTATTATCTATCTTTCACTTTCTCTTTGCCGTCACATTCATCGCTTTGCTCTCGGAAATTCTACGGTGCTGTTGTACTGCACTGATTACCCCTATGCAAACATCCCGAACCTTACACGTCAGAATTAGTCCCCTGTGGCCATACACATACAACCACGACCTAGCACGTATGTATGTATGTATGTATGTATGTATGTATGTATGTATGTATGTATGTATGTATGTATGTATGTGTGTGTGTGTGTGTGTATGTATGTATGTATGTATGTATGTATACTAATATATACATATATATATATATACATATATATATATACATGTATGTATATATATCTATCTATCTATATATATATAAATATGTATATATATATGCATATATATATATGCATATATGTGTATGTGTGTGTATGTATGTATGTATGTATGTATATAATATAAATAATAAACGATATACAATGCATTCGGAAAAAATATTGTCCTAGAATGAATATAAAGAATCCCCTTGTTATTGAAAACATACACAAATATCAGCGCAAAGAATGTATGTATACAACGGGCTTCTTTCAGTTTCTGTGTACCAATCTACTCACAAGACTTTAGTCGGCCCAACGCTATAATAGAAGACACTTGCCCAAGATGTCACATACGAGACTAGAAAAAAAGCCAACAACTGATGAAGGGTCGTTCTTTATATTGTTTGTTTTGTTTTCCATTTGTGTTTTTTGTTGTTTGAAAGAATAGTTCATGTTCCATGTACTTGTGCTTCATACTTTCTTGTTGTACACATTTCATGACGTCCTCTACCCACATATGCATCATCATCATCATCATCATCATCATCGTTTAACGTCCGTTCTCCATGCTAGCATGGGTTGGATGGTTCGACCGGGGATCTGGGAAGCCAGAAGGCTGCACCAGGCTCCGGGCTTATCTGGCAATGTTTCTACAGCTGGATGTCCTTCGTAACGCCAACCACTCCGTGAGTGTAGTGGGTGCTTCTTACGTGCCACCTGCACTGGAGCTAGGGGAGGCTGGCATCGGCCACGGTCGGATTGGTGCATTTTACGTGCCACCTGCACGGAAGCCAGTCGAGGCGGCACTGGCTTCGGCCACGATTCAGATGGTGCTTTTTACGTGCCACCGACACGGAAGCCAGTCGAGGCGGCACTGGCTTCGGCCACGATTCAGATGGTGCTTTTTACGTGCCACCGACACAGAAGCCAGTCGAGGCGGCACTGGCTTCGGCCACGATTCAGATGGTGCTTTTTACGTGCCACCGACACGGAAGCCAGTCGAGGCGGCACTGGCTTCGGCCACGATTCAGATGGTGCTTTTTACGTGCCACCGACACGGAAGCCAGTCGAGGTGGCGCTGGCATCGCATATATATATATATATATATAACTGATAATATAGCTTTCATGTGCGGCAGATGCTCAGGGACAATAGACACCACAGATACTCAGAAAACAGATTCCATCACACTCCAGGGGGAGAAACTAGTAGTAGTTGATAGTTTCCGCTACCTGGGTGACCAAGTTAGTAGTGGAGGTGGATGCTCAGAGAGTGTCGGCACTAGAATACGAATAGCCTGGGCAAAGTTTAGAAAGCTCCTACCCCTACTGGCGACAAAGGGTCTCTTGCTCAGAGAGAAAGGTAGATTCTATGATGCATGTGTGCGAACTGCCATGCTTCACGGTAGTAAAACATGGGCCGTGACTGCAGAGGACATGCGTAGACTTGAAAGAAATGAAGCTAGCATGATCCGCTGGATGTGTAATGTCAGTGTGCGTGCACGACAGAGTGTAAGCACCCTGAGAGAAATGCTGGACATAAGAAGCATCAGATGTGGTGGCGAGAGTGACGCTTGCGATGGTATGGTCATGTACTGCGGATGGATGAAGAGAGATGTGTGAAGAAGTGCCGCAGTTGAAGGTATCAGGGGGAGAGGTAGACCCAGAAAGACATGGGATGAGGTAGTCAAGCATGACCTCAGAGCGTTAGGCCTCACAGAGGCAATGGCGAAGGACCGAGATCTCTGGAGATATGCTGTGACTGCAAAGACCCGGGCTGCTTCCTGCACTAGTTCCACATAGACCCTGCCCATTCAAAGTACTTTGGATTCCAGAACATCCCGCTGTGCTTGAGGAGACCTATTGAGTCAAGTACATGAACATGAACATCGAAATAAATATCAATGGAAATAGTAGCTGTGATACTTGTGCCGGTGGCATATAAAAATCACCATCTGAACGTGGCCGATGCCAGCGCTGCCTTGACTGGCTTCCGTGCCGGTGGCACGTTAAAAGCGCCAACTGATCGTGGCCGATTCCAGACTCCCCTGGCACCTGTGCCGGTGACACGTAAAAAGCACCCACTACACTCGCGGAGTGGTTGGTGTTAGGAAGGGCATCCAGCTGTAGAAACACTGCCAGATCAGACTGGAGCCTGGTGCAGCCCCTGGCTTCCCAGACCCCAGTAGAACCGTCCAACCCGTGCTAGCATGGAAAACGGACGCTAAACGATGATGATGATGATGATGACGATGAATGCCACGCATCCTCTTCCAAATAAGTTTTATCTTATATGATGATGATATATATATATATATATATATATAAGGATTTTTCAACTTATCTCTTTGCATATGTTAGAAGCTTTACTTTTTGTTTATTATTATACTCGCATGCACGCATGCAAACACACATACACACATATATATAATATACATGGATGGAATGGAAGCACTCCGTCGGTTACGACGACGAGGGTTCCGGTTGATCCAAATCAACGGAACAGCCTGCTCGTGAAATTAACGTGTAAGTGGCTGAGCACTCCACAGACACGTGTACCCTTAACGTAGTTCTCGGGGATATTCAGCGTGACACAGAGAGTGACAAGGCCGACCCTTTGAAATACAGGTACAACAGAAACAGGAAGTAAGAGTGAGAGAAAGTTGTGGTGAAAGAGTACAGCAGGGATCACCACCATCCCTGCCGGAGCCTCGTGGAGCTTTAGGTGTTTTTGCTCAATAAACACTCACAACGCCCGATCTGAGAATCGAAACCGCGATCCTATGACCGCGAGTCCGCTGCCCTAACCACTGGGCCATTGCGCCTCCACATAATATACATACATACATGCCCACATACATACGTACATAATGCATTTTTTATATACTTTTATTTTTCAAAATTAATATAAACAAAGTTGTTTTTAATCTAAAATGTGCTCTCCATCATTTTCTACAATGCTCTTCCATCTACCTGATAGACTTGCAAGGCCCCTCCTCCAAAATTCACTTGTCCATGACGAGTCCACACTTCTCTTAACAAAGTGAAAGGTCCTGCCAGAGGACCCTGGTCAACCTGGACGAGATGATGTAGACTTCTCTCTAGTGAATTGCACAATCACTCTATTAATTGTACAAAGTGAGATCCCAAGGTTGTCTACTATTTTACCCTGACTAAGACCACCATCAAATTGACCCACAATAAGGCCTCTTTGAAATTAGGACAGTTCCAATGGTTCTTTTGTATGTGGCATGATTAAACAGTCACATATAGAATGTGAAACATAGAAATGTCAATTAATAAAAAATAGAAACCTCTCTTCAAGTTAAAATAAACATAAAACGATGTTTTATGTGGTGTCTTTTTAATTCTGTCATATCTGTGTGTGTGTATGCATATATGTATATATGTATGTATGTATGTATGTATGTATGTATGTATGTATGTATGCATATATATATATACATATATGTATATATATACATATACTGTATGTATATATATGCATGTATGTATATATATACATATACTTACCCTCGTGCCGGTGGCACGTAAAAGCACCCACTACACTCAGAGTGGTTGGCATTAGGAAGGGCATCCAACTGTAGAAACTCTGCCAGATCAGATTGGAGTCTGGTTCGCCAGACCTCAGTCAAATCGTCCAACCTATGCTAGTATGGAAAGCTGACATTAAATGATGATGATGATGATGATGATGATGATGTATATAATATAAATAATAAATAATATACAATGTATTCGGAAAAAATATTGTCCTGGAATGAATATAAAGAATCCCCTTGTTATTGAAAACATACACAAACATCAGCACAAAGAATACCGGTGGAACACTCCCATCAAGACATCTGTCAAGTGTAAACATAACAAATTGAATTTTGATTTTTGGAAGGGCAGCTGTCCGACAGATGTGAGTATCTCTTTGAAGATCAAGGAGGAAGAAGATATCCATAGACAACTACTATATCCAGATTGTAAACTCACATTTATGCCAACAATGATTGGTGCACTTGGTGACAATCTGGATAAGCTAAGGTTTTCAGAAAAAGCAATCAATTAACTAATTCATACATTAAAAATATCATCTATAAGTGGAAGAGTAAAACTATAAAAGACTTTTCTCAAGTTTAAAATATGGCAATGTATTTGTTATCTATATTCTAATGATAAATTTTGTATCTTTGCTAGAAAATCAGAGGAAGAATTTAAATAATTAAATACAGAACAGAACATACATACATACATGTAGGCATGCGCATTTGCAATCCAGGGACAGGAAATATCAACCAAGTATCTGATGCACAAAAGGGATAGAGATGCAGAAAAAGCCGTAAAATGTAACAACCAATGCAGACTTTGTAGAGTTCACACTGAAGATGTCACCAACATCATAAGCAGGTGTCTGAAAATATCATCACAGTATTATCTACGATGAGACATGACACTGTAGCTAGGACACTCTATAATGAAATCTGTCAGAAGAATAATCCCGAGGACAAAGAAATAAGAACTCACAATATGGTAAAAGCCGTAGCCCCTCATAGTAAAAAGGAATACTGGTGGAATGTACCAGTGAAGACCTCAATAAAATGCAAGTACAACAGACCTGATATGATGATTTGAGACAAAGAACAGAAACTGTGTACAGTTATGGAAATTAGCTGTCCAGCAAATGTTAACATAAAGCTGAAGATCAGTGAAAAAGGGAGCACCTATGCTGAACTGTTGAGAAATCTGCAGTTACTCTATCCAGATTACAAGTTCAGGTTTATACCTGTAATTATTGGGGCCCTGGGATATGTAACTCACTGCCTAAATCTTGAGAAATTAGGCTTCTCAAAACCAGAAAGAAAGCTAATTCGAAGACTACAGATCCAATCCGTCATTGGAACTCAAAAAATCTGTAAAACTTTCCAGAAGTTTATAATTTAAATATATATGACCATGTCTAAATATGCAAGTATATGCATGGGAATACATACATAAAGCAAAACATACAGGAGTGGTTGTGTGGTAAGTAACTTGCTAACCAACCACATGGTTCCAGGTTCAGTCCCACTGCGTGGCATCTTGGGCAAGTGTCTTCTGCTATAGCCCCGGGCCGACCAATGCCTTGTGAGTGGATTTGGTAGACGGAAACTGAAAGAAGCCTATCGTATATACGTATATATATATATATTATATATATATGTGTGTGTGTGTGTGTGTGTGTATGTGTTTGTGTGTCTGTGTTTGTCCCCCTAGCATTGCTTGACAACCGATGCTGGTGTGTTTACGTCCCCGTCACTTAGCGGTTCGGCAAAAGAGACCTATAGAATAAGTACTGGGCTTACAAAGAATAAGTCCTGTGGTCGATTTGCTCGACTAAAGGCGGTGCTCCAGCATGGCCACAGTCAAATGACTGAAACAAGTAAAGAGTATACAAATCTGCATATATACATACAAACAAAAATACCCTATTTTTGATAAAGAAATTCCAATGGACGAGTCTTGAATCTAGGTTAGAAACCGACTTCCTCTGTTGGCAAGTAGTCATGAAATAAAACTAAACAATGACATACATACATACATACACACATACATACATACATACATACATTCATACATACATACATGCATACATACATTCATACATACATACATACACACACACACACATATATACATACATACATACATATATAATACATACATACATACATACATACATACATATATACTTGCATACATACATACATAAATACATACATACATACATACACACACACATACATACATACATACATACACACACACACATACATACATACATACACACATACATACATACATACATACTTACATACAAACATACATACATACACATATACATGCATACATTCATACATACATACATACATACATACAAACATACATACATACATACATACACACATACATACATACATACACACATACATGCATTCATACATACATTCATACATACATACATACATACATACATACATATCTACATACATACATACATACAAACATGCATACATACATACATACATACATACATACATACATACATGCATACATAAATAAACTGCAACCGGAAGCGACAAGTCATGTCTTTCGCGTGGGAAACTATTTATTATCAATACAATGAATACTATTTCCAACTTTGAAGCCACAATTGTCAGCTTTGTTAAATAACTGGTGATACAAGCAAATCAAGTGAAGGAGCTGGTTATATAAGACCAACTGAAACTTGAATTTACCAGGCAGAGAGTTACTGGGAAAAGCACTCCGTCGGTTACAACGATGAGGGTTCCGGTTGATCCGAATCAACAGAACAGCCTGCTCCTGAAATTAACGTGTAAGTGGCTGAGCACTCCACAGACATGTGCACCCTTAACGTAGTTCTCGGGGATATTCAGCGTGACACAGAGAGTGACAAGGCCGGCCCCTTGAAATACAGGTACGACAGAAACAGGAAGTAAGAGTGAGAGAAAGTTGTGGTGAAAGAGTACAGCAGGAATCACCACCATCCCCTGCCGGAGCCTTGTGGAGCTTTTAGGTGTTTTCGCTCAATAAACACTCACAACGCCTGGTCTGGGAATCGAAAACGCGATCCTATGACCGCGAGTCCACTGTCCTAACCACTGGGCCATTGCACCTCCTAGAGAGTTACTACATACAACATGGTTGGACACAATATCAACAACACAACTGAAGAACAAACTGAAAACAACAGTTCAACAGGAAAAACAGATTCTTTCTATCTGCAGTTATAGAAGAAACCATAACTACATTATCCTTTAAGTATATATGAGCATGTCTAGACATGCAACTATATGCATGGGAATACATGCATAAAACAAAACATACAAATAGGCGCAGGGGTGGCTGTGTGGTAAGTAGCTTGTTTACCAGCCACATGGTTCCGGGTTCAGTCCCACTGCGTGGCACCTTGGGCAAGTGTCTTCTACTACAGCCTCGGGCCAACCAAAACCTTGTGAGTGGATTTGGTAGACGGAAACTGAAAGAAGCCCGTCGTATATATATATATATATATATATATGTGTGTGTGTGTGTTTGTGTGTCTGTGTTTGTCTCCCTAGCATTGCTTGACAACCGATGCTAGTGTCTTTATGTCCCCGTTACTTAGCGGTTCGGCAAAAGAGACCGATAGAATAAGTACTGGGCTTACAAAAGAATAAGTCCCGAGGTCAAGTTGCTCGATTAAAGGCGGTGCTCCAGTATGGCCACAGTCAGATGACTGAAACAAGTAAAAGAGTAAATCTGCATACATACATACATACATACTTAAAACTTTATGCAAAGAAAATGCATGAAATGAAAAAGAGCCTTGACCTAGTTACAACATTCTCAAAGGATGTAGAGTTAGAGTTTGGTCAGAATAAATGTTATATGGTTGTGAAAAGGGGTAAAACTATAAACCAGACTGGTAACATCTCTATCAATTATTTGACTGTCTCCCCTATATTTGACGAAGAATG
Source organism: Octopus sinensis (assembly GCF_006345805.1). NCBI lineage: Eukaryota > Metazoa > Mollusca > Cephalopoda > Octopoda > Octopodidae > Octopus > Octopus sinensis. Next base: position 92,751,571 of record NC_043004.1, read on the forward strand.
TTACAGGTATCTAGGAGTAGATGAAAATATATCTTACAATGACACCTGTAACAAAACATGTGCCACTAAAGAATATTACATCTGAATAAAGAAAATTTGGACCTCAGAACTCTCTGTATTCAATAAAACAGTGGCCCAGAATGTGTTAGCAGTGCCAGTACTCATACCAACATTTGGACTGCTTGATTGAATGCTTGATGAGATCTGAGCCATTGATGTGAAAACCCAAAAATACTAACAAGCACACATATATTTTCCACATATACAGTGACATAGACTGCTCCATATTTCTAAGAAGCTCGCTTCCCAACCACATGATTCCAGGATCAGTTCCACTGCATGGCACCTTGGGCAATTGTCTTCTACTATAGCCTCAAGTTGACCAAAGGCTTCTGAGTGGATTTAATAGACAGAAACTACTTATTACTGAAACAAATAATAGATAACAGATATACATGTGCATGTGTGTGTCATATGTATATATACTCTGTGTGTGTATGTGTACACACACACTAACACATTCACATATATGCATACAGACTGGTTGCTCCCCATAATCTACATAATTCGAAAATTCCTCTCTAAACACAGTAAGTTTCACATTTACTTAAATTCACTATACTGAAGTGGAGGCGCAATGGCCCAGTGGTTAGGGCAGCAGACTCGCAATCATAGGATCACAGTTTCGATTACAAGACCGGGCATTGTGAGTGTTTATTGAGCAAAAACACCTAAAGCTCCACGAGGCTGCGACAAGGGGTAGTGGTGAACCCTGCTGTACTCTTTCACCACCACTTTCTCTCATTCTTTCTTCCTGTTTCTGTTAAACCTGTGTTTCAAAGGGCCAGACTTGTCACACTCTGTGTCATGCTGAATCTCCCCGAGAACTACATTAAGGGCACACGTGTCTGTGGAGTGCTCAACCACTTGCACATTAATTTCATAAGCAGGCTGTTCTATTGATTGGATCAACTGGAACCCTCATCGTCGTAACCGATGGAGTGCCACGACTATGCTGAAAGAAATCGACAATACTGAGTAGTATTAACACAACACAACAGAAAGTGTTCAGTCAAGAGCTTATTTTTTGTATCACACATTTTTTACGCAATGTGCGGGTGGCACATAGAAAGCACCCACTACACTCACGGAGTGGTTGGCGTTAGGAAGGGCATCCAGGTGTAGAAACATTGCCAGATAAGACCGGAGCCTGGTGCAGCCTCCTGGCTTCCCAGATCCCCGGGAGAACCGTCCAACCCATGCTAGCATGGAAAACAGACGTTAAACGATGATGATGATGATGTTATAAAGTAATGAACTACAGTTTATACATATACAACATACATAAACAGATGGGCACACACACACACACACACACACACAGACACACATACACAGACACACACACACCTCATGAATCTAGGTGAATTATTTGGAATGGGTGTGTCTTTTTATAATTATTAACATGAGTAAACTAGTACATGCACATGCGTGCTCACACACACACACACACAGTTGTAAATACAACTGATTAACAATTAATTTGTAGTATAAATCAATTAATTAGCTGTGTATTTAACATGACCAACATTAAACAAAATCTCTTACAATGTTTCATTATAGCATTTTTCATTTCTGTATCAGTAAAATCAATAAACTTCGTGTCATGCCTTATGTCCCAGTCAATTTACTTTGGGGGTGTTTTTAAGGATTCTTTGAAAACTGAAATGTCATCACGTAAAAGGTAAAGATCTTGTACTTTTTATTTTTTAGGGCCTAGTCAGATGAAGGGCAATGCATCCAGGGTCCTTTCCTGGTCTCCTGTGACTGGTATGATGGAAGAAGGAAGTAAAGAATCCTCAGGTTGGAGAGGTGCCTCCAAATGATTGCAACAGATTAGAGGCTGCTAAAAATATCCCAGAGTCAAACGGTGGTGTCAGATAAGGTGCTAGATAAAGTCTACCCCTTGAGATTAGAAATATTCTACTCAAGGCACTTCCACATTATTTCTATGGACCCCATTTCACTCAAAAGGCTTTAATCAGCTCAAGGCTATGGTAAGAGACACTTGCCCACAGTTCCACACAGTGGGACAGAACCCAGATCCTGGAGCCATGTGGTTAGGGAACAAGCTGCTTACCACATAGCTATTAGACCAGAAATTTGTGGGGTCAAAACAGTCAAGTTTATTAACCTCAGAACTTAATTGGTACTTTATTTTATTGACTCTGGAAGGATGAAAGGCAAAAGTTGAATTCAACAGATTTGAAGCATCAACATCAATAGTAGAAATAAACACTGCATGGCATATTGTTTAATGTTCAGTTGATTCTGTTCCTAACATTGACACAAGGCCACAGATTTGAGTACAGATGTGCAATCGATTGAATCAGTACTGGTATTTTGTCTTTGTAGCAGAACACTTTATTCTACACTGCATTAGTTCCCCTAACTGTAGATATGACTAGGTACTCCTGAACATTTTTGAATATGCTTGTTTGTGCAGTTCAGATGATGGTTTATATCTCTTCATCTTTGTTACTGTTATATTTTGTGGACAAGACACTTTAATCAATATTATTTCACTCCACATACATGACAAGGTACCAGATCACTGGGTATTGTTACCTGTGATATCAAGAAAAGATTTAGCTCCCATTTTAGCATATCTAGGACAAATCACCTTAAGCTGCCTTACCTCAGTTCACCTAGCCATTGACAAGAATCGGTAGGTACCACCTGATCATCAAGGATATGTCATCTGTCATAGATTGGCTTTATATCCAGGCTGAGATTAACATCTTACTTCAGTGTTCTGTGGCAGAACACTATATTGTACATTACCTCAGTTCACGCTGTCAGTAGAAATAGACTGGTATCAGATCATCTCAGAAATGTTTTATTTGTGGTAACTTGGCATTTTGCCCAGAGGGGAGAATTATCAATCATCTTTATTCTGTTTCTATTGAGAAAAACAAGTACCACTACAGATATCACATGTATATCATCATCAGCAGCAGCATTTAACATCCATTTTCCAATCTGGCATAGGTTGGATGATTCCGGTTGAAACTGGCAAGGCAAGGGGCTGAACCAGATTCCATTGTCTCTTTGGTTTTGGTTTCTATGAATGGATGCCCTTCCTAACACCAAGCACTCCACAGTGGGTGCTTTTTAAGTGGCATCAGTACCAGTGTTTTTACATGGCGCCAGCATGCAAACCACTGCTTTTTACATGGCACTTTGGTTTTAGGATCTCAAATCTGTTGTGGTGGGCAGCTCTTCTCAAGTACAGCAATGTGCCGCATATCTTGGTCCTCTGTCGTCTCCTTCATAAAGTTCAGCATTTTGAGATCAACCTTCAATATGCCCCATGTCTTCCTGGGTCCCCCACTTCCACAACTTACCTCCACTTAAAGTGATCAACACTTCTTTGTGCAACTGTCCTCATCTTGGTAATGATATACATGTGATAGATTGACATCTTATCCAGGGAAGGAGATTTATGTCTCATCAACTCTTCAACTTTATTTGGCAATGCCTCATTTCAACCTATCTGAAAGGAATTGACAATACTGGGCAGTATTAATACAACACAACAGGAAATGTTCAATCAAGACCTTGTTTTCTGTATCAAATATTTCTACATAATGTTATAAAGTAATGGACTACAATGTATGTATATAACACACATATGCACACACCTCATGAATGTAGGTGAATGATTTTGAATAGGTGTGCCAGGCATCATAGGTTACAAGTGAAAGACCAGCATTATATCATGAAGTAAGTGGGGTAGAAGCAATGGCAGCTCATAGATATAATTAGTAGGGGTGCTGCTTAAGAAAATTTTTAGCCGTTGTTTTAATATTGTGTAAAAAGAAACAAACATATAAAAAGAAAATTTATACATAAACTTGATCAGTTTACATTTTAGTCACTGCCAAGTAGTGCATTTAATTTGTTCACTGAACACCGGCATGAAATCCCCCTTGTTTTTCAAAAATCCTCCCTAAATAACAAAATAAGGGAGGTGAAATGTGTCCTGGCAGCAACACTGAAGTTGGAAGCAGGATAATAATCTAATTCTACACTTTATCTCATTCAAGAATATAAACACTTTTTAAGCACAACACACACAGAGCCAAAAAGAAACACAACCTTTCACCCAGCACAGTCGTTCATGCAATGCTCTCTCTCCCTAACGTGAAGATTCCTATCTTGGACATGTGAGTATGCACACAACAGCCAAACACCGCATCAATGGAACTGTGAAGTGCATAGTTCTATACAAGGATTTTTGTATTTTTTTTCATAAACTAGGGGATGGTTACTAACATTAATATATAACATATAATGTACAAGTATAAAGAAAGAATTAAAGAAAAAAGGACTCATTGTATTGAATGTTATCGATAATATTGAGTGGAAATAGTGGGTGCTGCAGTTCCACAGTTGCTATACTTGAGCTGCCACTGGGTGGAAGTATATCTGTCATTTTTCTATGAAGAGTTGGAGATACATTCATCCTATATCTTCCTAATGTTGTCAAAGCAAAGCTAAATATCAACATTTTAAAGTTCCTCATGGCTCAGATATCAGTTATATATTATTGGAAATTACAAAAGATTTATACATCCTGCTAAGAGAGTTGATGAGGGGCAAAAAAACGATTGTGTCACACAAGGCTCAAACCTGTTGTGACCTGTAAAACATGTAGCATGAGGCTGAAATAGTTTGTGGAATGGAGGTACATGTGGCTGAAATTATCATCCATACATGAATGACAAGGGAATATTTTATTGAAGTCACAAAAAGCTTCTTGTGGGAATGTGGGAATGAAGAAGTAGAAAATATATGGATTGAGCCTAATTACTGGGGTGCCTAATCCACTAATAGTTTCCATGACAACAGCAAGAAGCAGCAGGGGCCTATGTCATCACTTATGTTAAATGTTCTTTTGTGTATTATTTTCTCTATGTTGAAAATGAAGCTTTACAATCTATGCTCGTTTCATTGAGGTTAATTATAGCATGTCACAACTAAATGGATTTATCAATTTGTAGAGAATGTGAATAAAATTATCTTAATTGTTATCATAGGCGTAAGAGTGGCTGTGTGGTAAGTATAGGCGCAGGGGTGGCTATGTGGTAAGTAGCTTGCTAACCAAGTAGATTGCTTACCAGCCACATGGTTCCGGGTTCAGTCCCACTGCGTGGCACCTTGGGCAAGTGTGTCTTCTACTATAGCCTCGGGCCAACCAAAGCCTTGTGAGTAGATTTGGTAGAGGGAAACTGAAAAGAAGCCCATCGTATATATGTATATATATATATGTATGTGTTTGTGTGTCTGTGTTTGTCCCCCCAACATCGCTTGATAACCAATGCTGGTGTGTTTACATCCCCCTAACTTAGCGGTTCGGCAAAAGAGACCGATAGAATAAGTACTGGGCTTACAAAGAATAAGTCCTGGGGTCGATTTGCTCGACTAAAAGGCAGTGCTCCAGCATGGCCACAGTCAAAATGACTGAAACAAGTAAAAGAGATGTGGTATTGTTTATTTTGGTCAAATTCACAATTCCATATATTGGTGATCCTAATGTGATTCCAACTCGTACATTTCTGACAGGAGAATTTCTTGTTATAATTCAGTTTTTCAGAACCCCTTCTCTTTGTTTTACTCAATCTTGCTTCTCACAATATTGAAACATTTCTCATGGCACCAGCAGACAAAATGGAAAAGGCATTGCACCAGATGATAACGAGGGAGATGCACTGGAACAGCCACTCTGATTCATGGGGCTTGCACTTGTGGACAGCAGTCTCTGCCTGACAGAAGTGAGCAGGGATATGGTCCAGGGACCAAACAAGCAACATTCTACTCTTCACTACTTTAAATATCAGTTGCTAGGAACTAATGTAGCAAATATCTCATGTTGTTATATTTGTAGAGCATCAGAGATGTGACTGCAAATCTGCAAATCCACAGATTTGCAGTTCACTATAGTTAATGACCCTGGCAGAAACGTTAGCACACCGGGCGAAATGCGTAGCTGTATTTTGTCTGCCATTACGTTCTGAGTTCAAATTCCACCGAGGTCGACTTTGCCTTTCATCCTTTCGGGGTCAATAAATTAAGTACCAGTTACGCACTGGGGTCGATATAATCAACTTAATCCGTCTGTCTGTCCTTGTTTGTCTCCTCTGTGTTTAGCTCCTTGTAGGTTAGTAAAGAAATAGGTATTTCGTCTGCCATTACGTTCTGAGTTCAAATTCCGCCAAGGTCAACTTTGCCTTTCATCCTTTCGGGGTCGATAAATTAAGTACCAGTTACACACTGGGGTTGATATAATCGACTTAATCCGTCTGTCTGTCCTTGTTTGTCTCCTCTGTGTTTAGCCCCTTGTAGGTTAGTAAAGAAATAGGTATTTCGTCTATCTTCACGTTCTGAGTTCAAATCCCGCCGAGGTTGACTTTGCCTTTCATCCTTTCAGGGTTGATAAATTAAGTACCAGTTATGCACTGGGGTCGATATAATCAACTTAATCCATCTGTCTGTCCTTGTTTGTCTCCTCTGTGGTAGTAAAGAAATAAGTTAATTGTGGGTAGTAAAGAAATAAGTTAATGACCAACATCACTTTCTGGAGAATTTACTATCAGCAACTTCTATGAGAACAGCAAGCAGGAGAACAAACCTGCATCATCAAATTTCAGACTACTCAGTCTGAAATTTGATGATGCAGGTTGGTTCAGTGCCATCTTCATCATCTACACAAAATAAAACTGCAAATTAGCTTATGTCAGCACTTTTCTAACCAGTCAGTGACTAAGACTGATGTTACATTAAAAAGTGTTGCTGTTAAGAGAAACTATGAAAGAGGAAATGTTAGCAATACTTGTCTGCCCGGTATGCAGCCCATCCTAGAGTGGTGGGGCCAATGAAAATAAATAACCTAGAGACCAAGTTACAGTGTATATGTAATCATAGAGTTTTTGCTAGTCGTCATAGTAAAGATAGTCACGGCAAATACAGCTGCACACAACTAAAGTACACGTAGTCCTAAAGTTTTTGTCAGTCATCATAGCAAAGGTGGTCACAGGTAGATATAGCAACAATGGACAGCAAATCAACCATGATATTTTAGAATTATAGCAATGGGCAGCAGCTCAGTTATGAAGTATGAAAACATTGAAGGGATGACAAGCAGACCCAATAAAGAGGACAGCAGACTAGCTATGAAATAATCAATTTATGTAAATCTTTTCTTAGCAACTTAAATACTGCTATATAGAACATCAGCTAGCTGAATTATCTTACATCCAACTAGTATAGCCACAGCTGAGCTCACACAAAAACTACAGAGTTTGCCAGACACCCTTTTTATAAACAACTTAGACACTCAGCCTGTCCAAGGTCAATTGTTCATATGAATGGTGATAAACTTTCCTATCAGTATGCTTACTTTCTTCCCTACTTAATACAGTTACATTACACACACATACATATATGTATGAACTACACACACATGCATATGTGTATGTGTTGTATATATACATTCATCTATATATATATATAACAATCACCTGTATGTATAGCATTCGGCATTTCAGGTATATCTGTAAAATACTTCTCTTTTGATTATTATTAACTTTGATATCAATAATGAAATTTTAAATCAAATGTACATTTTATTGTCAGAGCTACTTTGACTTATTGACCAGTAGAGAAAAAAAAAACATGATATTTTCGTGGCCATTGCCAGTACCGCCTGACTGGCCCTCATGCCGGTGGCACATAAAAGCACCCACTACACTCTCGGAGTGTTAGCGTTAGGAAGGGCATCCAGCTGTAGAAACTCTGCCAGACCAAGATTGGAGCCTGGTGCAGCCATCTGGTTCACCAGTCCTCAGTCAAATCGTCCAACCCATGCTAGCATGGAAAGCGGATGTTAAACGATGATGATGATGATGATGATGACAATTATAACAATTACCACATGTATTTTTGCTTTTCTTCAAATCTATATTTCACAACATGACTATATGTATATATCAAAGAAACAGAATTAAACACCTGTCCTTTAAAGACGTAAGACTTAAGAGGCATTTTATATCTATATTTTCACATTTCCTTCTAACACACGCTAACATGGAAAAGCAAATATAAAAAAAAAAGCTCCTACAATAATGACGATGATAGTGACGATGTTAATGATATGAAGTGGATGAGAAATGAATATCCTCCTGGATAGTATGTTATTCTCTAACAGGTAACATTCCCCCAGAAAATCTAGCTCCTATCTATTCCTGCCAACAGTTGAGTTAAGTGAGGTGATGTCCTGGCCAGAAAATTGTAAAATTATTATAAATCATCTTTGTTTTTATAGACTCGGGTCAGCCCTGATCCAACAAAAGTGGCTCAAAAACATCCAGTCTTAACAACTCTTTTGGGTGAGGGACTTCTTTTTTTCTTGGAGGCAGAGGGTTAAGGTTTTAGGGTTAGGATTAGGGTTTTAGTGTTAGGGTTAGGATTTTAGTGTTAGGGTTAGAGTTTTAGGGTTAGGGTTAGTGTTGGGGAAAAAAGTCAAAATTAAAGAATTTTTTTCTGGCAATTTTCCGGAACCTCCGTATCCGAAATTTGGGAGAAAATGGTGGGAGGAAACGTAAGTCATTCGGAGGCGGGTTCTGTTACAGAAATACTTTATCTCTGAAGGCGGCGAGCTGGCAGAAAGATTAGCACGCCGGGCGAAATTCTTAGCGGTATTTCGTCTGCCGCAACGTTCTGAGTTCAAATTCTGCCGAGGTCCACTTTGCCTTTCGTCCTTTCCGGGTCGATAAATTAAGTACCAGTTACGCACTGGGGTCGATATAATCGACTTAATCCGTTTGTCCTTGTTTGTCCCCTCTCTGTGTAGCCCCTTGTGGTCAGTGAAGAAATAAATACTTTATCTCTCACTGTATTATCAAAAGTATCTTTTCCTTTATAAGACTGTAAGGTATGACTTGAGGACGGTTAACTGTTATTTCTAGCAAGCCAAGCGACTATTTAAAGACTCATAGTGATTTTGTTTTATAGATTGTGACTGTTTTTCATCTGAAACTCCTAAGCTGTTTTAATCCTCTAATTTGTGTTTATGTCACTAAAAAATCCACTTAGAAAAAATAAGTCTTTCTGTAGGTTGAGATTGTTTAGCAACAAATCTACATTGCATCGGTTAAGCCTTTTAGCCTCGATTATCTTGTCTCTTTCTTCTTTTTCTTTTCTTTTCTTATATAGTTTAATGCATTCTTCCCTCTCTTAAGATAGTAAATATGTGATTTGCGGGAGATTTACCTGCTATTTTTAACAGGTCAGCAACTAATTCTAGATTCTCCAGTCGTCTTTTCATAGACCATTGTTGTTGTTCTTTCTTAGCCCGAGGTCGGCCCTGTCAGGGTACTTTTATGAACAACGGAATTCCTTTTTTAGGACGGAATATTTGTGGGATATATTGCGGATATATGGTTTACAAATCTGAAAAACAGTTGTTTTTCTCGACTCGGAATATATTTCGATCTACATTTTATAGTAGCAATATAGGCCTTGAAGAAACAGGCCTTGAAAGTGAAAAGATCCCCATATATCCTACTTCGTATGGATTAATGTCTCCCATATATTTATTTTATTTCACTAAGTAAACGTTTCCATGAGAGAAAAAGAAAAAGAGACAAAGACAGAGAGGTCAAGTATGAAAGAGAAAGAGCATCTGTGTATGTGTATGTGTGACAGAGAGAGGAAGTCATATATGTGGGCGAGAGAGGAAAGAGAGAGATAGGATATATGTGATGAGAGTGCGTTTACATATGAGAACGGAGAGATAAAAAGCATCTGTGTAAAAGAGAAAGAGGGAGAGGGAGAGAGAGAGAGAAAAAGCAGCCGCGCACGCGTGTGTAAATGAAAAGAAAAGAAAAGAAAAGAAAGAAAAGTGAGGGTGATAGAGAATGGATGAGAGAGAAAGAGAGAGAGTGAGAGAGAGCGCGGTAGAGTGGGTGAGTGCGTGCGTTGATGAAATGTACACAGTAAGATCTCGTAACAGTATTATATGATACTCGACCTGTCGATCGCTTTTATTTTTTAGAATATATTTACAAACAACAGGGCTCGGTTTTTTAGATTCTAAAGAGGAGAAATAAAGCACAGTTTTCTCATAATGGCAGCTACACTGTTCATTATTAAATTGCCGAAGCAAAAATCATGTTTGTCAAAACTCGAACGGAATAATTCAAGTTCCGAGCTGTTGTTAGAAACCGCACCTAACTCCGATGTATTATTAGGGGATGACCAAAACACCAATTGTTCCTTTAATGATAATATTTCTTCTGCTAAGATTTGCGAAACATCCGAAGCTGTCTCTCCAAAATCAAGCAATGACAACACTGTTTCATCTACGGTTTCCAGCAACGTTAATTACAAAAGTGTTGGTAGTGACAGCAATAATATTAGTAATAAAAATGATAAGCCTGGTGCAAACAATATTGATGTTTTGGATCAAGAAAACAGTGGATCGACAGGAAAGGATGGTTCGGACGTTAAAGGTCAGGGTAACAATAAAACACTGGCTTCGGCAAATTCCGCATCGAGTGGCTTGAATGAAGTATCACCTCAGCTGGGCGCAGATTCACGAGATCGAATAGTGAAACCGGAGTGTAGATTCCAAGTGACACCTATAGAAGAGCCTGGACATGAAATGCTGGATTTTATCCCTAAGGAAACCCCTGAAACGGTAAGAAAATTTATTATTTTTCTTTTTGGCAGACACCACACTCCAACAGGTGCATGACGATATGCCCATATTTGCTGACATAAATATACATACATAAATTCATACATTCATATAGTGGAGGTGCGTGGCGTAGTGATTAGGGAACTGCACTTTCGATCGTAAAATTGTGGTTTCGATTCCTGGACCGGAGAATCTTTTTCTGATTGAAACAAAATTGAAAAGTGAAAAAAATCCTTGTGTTCTTGAGCAAAGCACTTCATATCCCGTTGGTAAGAATAGGTATATATGTCACAGAATACGGGGAAACCGGATACATGAGCCTATATGACTCAGGAAGGACCTTCATACATCCATATAAATGATTCTTGAGGATAAGTACTCCAATCAGGATTAACTGTCCACTCAATGAATATCTAACTTAATCCTATAATAAAGTCAGCGTAACACAATGTATCAGTTGCAAGAACAGTCTAACCGATGGTACACCAGTATATCTATAGGCTTGCAACAGTTACACACTAATATGTTCATACACATTTATAATTTAATATGTGTGTATATATATATATCATTTGTAGAGACAAATCCGGAGGAGAAGCACACTCTTAGCACTCTAAGATGTAGAGCAGTGTATATTTTTAAATGGGGAAGGCCGGTTCATGGGAGAGGGGAAAAAAGCCTCGGTATTGAGGCTTTTCTCCCTCCATATTTTGAAGAGGTCTTAGACCAACAGGTTTTGGGGTCTGACGATACACCTAAACCCTTTATGGACGGGAAACCTAGGGTAATCCCATAAACCGGCCTTCCCTATTTCAATATATATATATATATATATCATCATCATCATCGTTTAACGTCCTCTTTCCATGCTAGCATGGGTTGGACGATTTGACTGGGAACTGGCGAACCAAATGGCTGCACCAGACCCCAATCTGATCTGGCAAAGTTTCTACAGCTGGATGCCCTTCCTAAATCCAACCACTCCGAGAGTGTAGTGGGTGCTTTTGCATGCCACCTGCACGAGGGCCAGTCAGGTGATACTGGCAATGGCCACACTCAAATGGTGGTTTTTATGTGCCACCTGCACAGGAGCCAGTCCTGCGTCACTGGCAACGACCACGCTCGAATGTTTTTTTCACGTGCCAGTAAGGCAACGCAGGTTATGATCACACTCGAATGGTGCTTTTTACATGCTACTGGCAAGGAAGCCAGTCAGCTGCTCTGGCAATGATCACGCTCGGATGGTGCTCTTAGCACTCCACTAGCATGGATGCCAGTCATCGAATTTGATTTCAATTTCAATTTCACTTGCCTCAACAGGTCTTCACAAGCAGAGTTTAGTGTCCAATGAAGGAAAGTTACGCATAAGCAGGCTGGTTACACCCCTGGCATAGGCCACAAGGTTATGGTCTCACTTGGCTTGCCGGGTCTTCTCAAGCACAGTATATTTCCAAAAGTCTCGGTCACTAGTCATTGCCTCAGTGAGGCCTAATGTTTGAAGGTCATGCTTCACCACCTCATCCCAAGTTTTTCTGGGTCTACCTCTTCCACAGGTTCCCTCAGCTGCTAGAGTGTGGAACTTTTTCATACAGCTATCTTCATCCATTCTCACCACATGACCATGCCAGCGCAGTCATCTCTCTTGCACATCACATCTGATGCTTCTTAGGTCCAACTTTACTCTCAAGGTACTTACACTTTGTTGAGTATGCACACTGCCAAATTTGAGACAGATTGATCCAGCAGTTTGGCCGTGCATAGAGGAGATACACACACACACACACACACACACACACACACACAAATAAAAGTGAAACTATAGCTTTATGGAAAGTGAAACTATTATACTACTCAAAATGAAAATTGGAAGGGACATATGGGGGGTGGCTACAGTTCCCTATATGTGCAAGGGCCGAAATTTGACTCCCTCCCTACAACCCTCCCCGAGTAATGAAAAACATTCATGCCAAATTTGGTGACCCTATATGGGCAAGGGCTAAAATTTGAAACCCACCCCCCTAGAACCTTCCCTGAAGAATGAAAGACCTTCGTGCCAAATTTGGTACAGATTGATCCAGCAGTTTGGCTGTGCATAGAGGAAACACACACACACAGGATTTTATATATATATAGCTATGTTTCTTTATTCATTTACTTGTTTCGGTCATTTGACAGTGGCCATGCTGGAGCACCACCTTTAGTCAAGCAAATCGACCCCCAGGTCTTATTCTTTGTAAGTCTAGTACTTATTCTATCGGGCTCTTTTGCCGAACCGCTAATTTACGGGGACGTAAACACACCAGCATCAGTTGTCAAGTAATGTTGGGTGGGAAAAACACAGACACACAAACATATACACACATGTACATATCTATCTATATATATATATATATTTCAACAATTGAGGGTAAAATTAATTAATTATTAATCAATTTCACCAAGTATTCAGTATGTAAAGGGACCATTTAAGGCGAATTCAAAATATTACATTATATATAAGGGCTTAGTAAAATAAATTACTTTGCCACATACTGAACTCATTAGAAATAGCAGCTAAAGAAATTTCTTTAGCTATTTCTAATACTTAAAGAAGATCTCTCTCAGATAGTGTTTGCTCAAACCAACTCACGAAGGTATGGGGGTAAAAACATTAAAAAATCAAGTGCAAAGGTTATTTGAGAACGTACGTTTCTAGATTAGTCAAATCGACATTTCTTTCGTCAGCTCAGAACTCCTTGATTCGGATTTGGGAACACTGAAAGTGGGAGCATACCCTTTTGGCTTCTTATCACCTCCGGAATTCCGCTCGAACTAACAGTGCTAACAAATTCAAAATATGCAAGCGAAGAATTTCTGCTCTCCCCTTTCGACCAGCGTGGGTTAAAATTGGCAAACACTATGTTTTATCGGTGAAAACCGAAGCATTAAACAGAGAGAAATGAATTATAATTTCAACTTATATATATATATATATAATTTCAACTTTATATATATATATATATATATATATATATATATATACATATATACGATGAGCTTCTTTCAGTTTCCGTCTACCAAATCCATTCACAAGGCTTTGGTTGGCCCGAGGCTATAGTAGAAGACACTTGCCCAAAGTGCCACACAGTGTGACTGAACCCGGAATCATATGGTTGGTAAGCAAGCTACTTACCACACAGCCACTCCTATGCCTATGATGATTTGTTTATAATGATCAAATGTTCATACTGCACACTAGCTCACTTCCTCCATCGAATCAACAAAATCTGCACAGGCGCAGAGTGAGTTGTCATACAACAAACGTTGAAGTGATCGCAGAGCAATGAGTGATGAAGTGTTTTGTTCAAGAATACAATACACTGCCCAGTCCAGGAATCAAGCCTACAATCTCATGATTCTAAGTTCAACACCCTAACCACTATGTCATGTGCCTCGACACAGCATACACTCACATATATTCACAAATCCTTGGAATTGTCTTGAGTCAAAACCAAAAAACTTTGCCATTTATCTCAAACAATAATACAGGAGTGGCTGTGTGGTAAGTAGCTTGCTAACCAACCACATGGTTCTGGGTTCAGTCCCACTGCGCGGCATCTTGGGCAAGTGTCTTCTGCTATAGCCTCGGGCCGACCAATGCCTTGTGAGTGGATTTGGTAGACGGAAACTGAAAGAAGCCTGTCGTATATATGTATATATATATATGTTTGTGTCTCTGTGTTTGTCCCCCTAGCATTGCTTGACAACCAATGCTGTTGAGTTTACGTCTCCGTCACTTAGGGGTTCGGCAAAAGAGACCGATAGAATAAGTACTGGGCTTACAAAGAATAAGTCCCAGAGTCGATTTGCTCGACTAAAGGCGGTGCTCCAGCATGGCCGCAGTCAAATGACTGAAACAAGTAAAAGAGTAAGAGTATACATTTACATACATATTAACTAGTTTTTAGTTGTTATTGCTTATGCTCCACATTCAGCCTGATGGAAGACATTCTAGACATGAGCTCCTCCTTTTTTTATACATCGTATATAGGACTACATTATTTTGTGTGCCTTTTTTTAATGTTTTAGATTTTAGAGTGTGATTTCAGAGTGATTTACTTGCTCTTCTCACCATCTCAAGGGTCCACTCAGCTAACCTTTAGTATGTAAAAATAGCTAAATTTAAAAATCTACTCCCTGGTCAAATTTAGATTGTCACTTCTTCAGCAAACATAATAGAGCTGATTCGGCTTTGTTTTAATGTACAAGAAAGCACTTAAAATAAGCATTACATTTATTTCTCACTGTGGAAGTAAGAAAAGACATTTGTTAAAAACAGAGCTTTTACTACAAAAAATATCATGTGATTTGTGCTTTGTGCTACATTGAAATATGAGATTATGTAGAATCCATGCAATTCAATGAGACTACGATTACTAGTTTTTTCACTAGATCAGTCCTGACCATTTAGGAGTGTGGTTCTCAACCAGAGTCCATATAAGATTTTGTGGGGTCCAAACAAGTAAACTAGCAATTTGGGGATCCACAGCAGTATTTCAAGGGTTCATGGAAAAAATTTCACTTTAGATGTATTAATTGCAAGAAACAACTAGGTTTCTTTCTCTAACACTTAACATACTTCAACATGTCTCTGGCCACTTAACCCTTTAGCATTCAAACCAGCCATATCCGGCCAAAATATTTAACCTGTTTTATATTGAAACTGACCAGATCTCGCCTCTCACCTCAGCCCTACCATGTCGTTCTAAAACTAAAAAATCACATCACTGAAATCTCTAAACAATAAAGATAATGCAGGATTAATTCAAACCATTTTAAATAACCAAACATCACATTTGACAGAATAATCTGAACAGTAAAGGGTTAAACATGTTCTCTCGGGGAGTCCTGTTCCAAACCTTCACAAGTGAATGGGTGAAAAACAAAAGAAAGAAGTCTCTATAAAACTAGTTTTTAAGCATCGAATGGCAACAGCCAGGGGCCACCAGCATAAAATACTAATGAAAGGGATCTTGAAGTAAAATGGTTGAGAACCACAGATCTAGGCAGACTTATATGATGAAAGATTTTCCGACTATCACAGGTACTTTTTTTACTCTCTCACATATTTTTCTCTTCTTTTTTTAAATTTTTTTATGGCATATTCAGAGCTACATTATCCAATGATCCCTTCCCTTTTTTTAAAGATGGTGGAACATGATTTCACTGAGATTTTACTATTTATAGAGGGTCAGGTGATCACTTAAAAGCTAGCTCCCTCATTGGCTTATATGTCTGGTAGATAAAATGCTTGTCTAGCATGCAGAATGGATGTAGTGTGTATAATATCTATTACGTAGGGAGTTATGTGGGCATGTATGTACACACACACACACATGTAAGCGAGAGAGAGATCTGAGGGAGATTCAGTTGCTATTGTTAGTGGGTCAATAGAACACACTAAGACCCCTTGTGACTAGCTGTGGTCTACTTTTGTTAAAATGCAATACAGGTTTGCTATGATGTGGTGTTTTCCACATCTATAATGTGTGGCCACTGTTTTGACTAGCTGTTGTATCTACTCTAGAAGCCACGATATTTTCTTGTTATCGGATACAGTGTATCTCTTCTATACCGGAATGGTAATACACCGCTTCGTCTATCATGCTATTGCTGATAGCTCTGAAAGACACCAACTTTGAGCCATCTACCTTGACTGTGACTAAAAGTCAACTATAACGCATAACTGACACTTAACTCCAACTGAGAACTCATACAATGACTTTACAATGACTGACACATGATTCCTCTTACTGGTTGACACCATCTCACTTTACAGTGGCTGGGAGAGGTATACCATTTCCACTACAAAGTTAAAACAACTAACAGCAAAAAAACATGATATACAAGTGAGAGCTAAGGGAAAAAGTATTGTCTCTTCTCTTCATTTTAAAGTTAATTTAAGAATTATAAGTATGTTAGTTTAAGAATTATAAGTATGTTAGTTTTCGCTCAAGAATCTCTAGATAATTTCACTTCTGTCATATGTAAATGATTAGTTTACAGTTTAGATGTGATATAAAAATATGCAATGTAAACAAATATTATTAACAGGTAATGTTATCAAACATCATTGTTATCAAAATTAGTGGTTCCCCGAACATGCTCCAGCTATTGTCATATTTGTGTGGTAATATCAGCTTGTTATCTAAAAAGTTTTGCCCAAAAGTGATCATAGTAAAAGGCCTCATATATATATACATTTGTTAATCTTCGGCAGAAGCAACAGTGATTCAAAGGCCATGAGTTTTGTGTATTGGTACACTTATCAAGCTAGTTACAGATCAAAGAGTGATGGGTTTATATTGCTGGTTGAAAATTGTATTTCTCTGGAATGTTCTTGAATGAAATTTAAAAACAAATATCATGTGGACAATTTATATTGTTCAAATTCTCATAGCTGTGTGTGTGTGTATAATGGAACACACCTTTGTGTGTGGCAGGTAAGCAGGTATGATAAAAGCTAAGAATGTACAGGAAATAGACTCACTCAAATGTTCAAAGAGTAGTTGACAGCTTCCAGTACCTAGGCAACTAAGTTAGCAAGGAGGAGGATACTCTGAAAGCATAGTTGCAAGAATAAGAACAGGCTGGGCAAAGGTCGGGGAGCTACTACCTTTGTTGATAAGAAAGAGCCTCTTCTTCAGGTTTTTGTATCACAAGTTGCTTGGCAACATCACTGATGTTGGTGCCACATAGAAAGCACCTAATACATTCTGTAAAGAGATTGGCATCCAGCTGTAGAAGCCATGCCAAAGCAGACAATAAAGTCTGATGCAGCTCTCTGGCTTGCCAGCTCCTGTCAAGCCATAGAATCCATGCCAACATGGAAGATAGATGTTAAATGATGGTGATGATGGTGACAATATACACACACACACACATATATATATACTCAGGATGTCCCAAAATTAAGGTAACTAACTTTTTACAATTTTGCCAAAGCAAAATATTGTTATATTTTGGATCTGAGCAGTGCAGTGCAATGGTAAAGGAAACACAATTATGACACTACCACATGTATTTGATATGACCTGTTTCGAATCACAGCCTAGATGCAAATGCTTTACATGAAGCATACAGCTGTTCTTGTGGAATCGAAGCCCCTTCCTTGCACAGTTTTACCTTCAGAGCATCAAGCGAAGCATGAGGAGTGAGCAAGACCCTCATCTCCAAAATGGACCAAACAGAAAAACCCAACAGGTTGAGATTGTGGCTTCTTGATGGCCATACATCCTTGCCTATCAATGACAGAATATTTTTCTGAATCCAGTGTTATGTCTGTTTGAAGCTGAGATGGTTTACTGTCTGTCTGATGTCAAATTTATTTTCATCAGTAAACACCAAGTTGGACAGCGTGCCTTGAGCAATCTGACACAGAGTAAGACAACTTCTCTCCAGTCTCATGGCCTTATAAACTTGTGTGAGATCATGACAGTGGATCATCTTGTATTGGTGGGTCCTGAAACCCTCCTTCAGCACTCTATACATTGATGTTCAGTATATTTTTGCTGTAGCAGCCAGTTTTCTGATGGAACAATGAGGTTTTGCTGTATCTTTTCTCTGGTATTTTGATAATCTGAGGGGTCCACACACTTCTTTTTCAGCTATGTCCAAGTTGATCAGCGATAGAACCAGTCTCTTGAAATTTCTTGACAATTTTCCAGACTGTTGTTCAGTTAATTATAAGCTTTTTTGCTATAGCTGTATTACTTTTGCCTCCTTTGTGGAGGGTTATGATTGTATTTCAGGCTATAGCCATTATCTAATTTATAAATCTGCATTTATTTAGTCTGAAACAAAAAGAAGACTCACTAAGCTTTTACAATGATGTATAATTTTCATATCTTATCATATTTATTGATAATTACTAAAGTCCTAAACTTCAGTTGTCAAGATATGTCTGAATGTTACAATTTTACAGTGTTAAAAGAACTCGTTTATTCTTGAAAGTCTATTAAAATTAGTATTTATTATTTTTGTTTTTACTGAATATACTGAACTCGGAATATAAAAGGCCGAAGGAAATGCCACTAAGCATATAATTGGCAGCATTTTCAAATTAACTTAACCCTTTAGTGTTCTGATTATTCTATCAAACATAATGCTAATTGATTCACATTGATTTGAATTAATCATGCATTATCTCATATCTTCAAGATTTTGATGGTGTAATTACCTAATGTAGAATAACATTGTAGGGTAGGTGTGAGAGCCTGGATCTGGTCAGTTTGAACATAAAGCAGATTAAATATTTTGGCCGGATATGGCCAGTTTAAATACTTAAGGGTTAAAGGGATTAGAGTATCATTAATAAGTTTCATGTGCAAAACTCTTGGCCCTTGAGTCACAAACACATATGCACACACACAGACACACATACACATACACACACACATATGTATATGACAAACTTCTTTCAGTTTCCATCTATCAAATCCACCCACAAGGCTTTTGTCAACCAAGACTACAGTAGAAGACACTTGCCCAACATGCTATGCAGTGGGACTGCACCCAAAACCACATGCCTGGGAAACAAGCATCTTAACTGCACAGATACACCTGCATCTATTCTTAATCATGCAACTACACCTGTACCCATTCTTAATCACACAGCCACACCTGTACTATTCTTAGCCTTACAGCCATGTCTGCACTAAGATATATATATATATATATATATATATATATATATGTATAATAAGTTAATCCAAACAAGAAAGCACAAAAAAACACAACAACGCGAGGACATGGAACAAATATAGTATTATTGGACGCTCATATATATGTATATATGTATATATACACTACCTGAATTACCTGGTAATACCCAGAAAAGCGTTGGTTATTTCCAGTTCCCATTCCCATAACATTGTTTCATGTCCTATCCCATTCCCTGTTCAGTTCCCATTTTAGTTCCGCTCCCATTCCTATCTGCAATCCTATATCAATATATAAATCTTAGAATCAGTTAGGTGTAATTAAGCCATTAAATATTTTTTAACCTTTATGGTTATAGTTTATTGCTAAAAATAGATATTAACAACTATTAATACGATTAGTGGGGGAATAAGGATTGTTCCTATATTATTTTAACAAATGAATATGCATTTGAGTAAGATAAATGAGTTGACCGGTAATACCTGGAAAGCAGGGGTTATTCCCAGTCCTCGTTTACCTTTACAGTTCCTTGTCCAATCTTGTTTCCTGATCAGCTCCTGCTTTTATGCTCAACCCATTGTTTAGGGTAATAGTTTATTACTAAGAATATGTATTACAAACTATTAATTCAATTAGTGGGTGAGTAAGAAATGTCCCTGTGTTATTTTAACTAACGAATATGCATCTGAGTAAAATGAAGTAGATAAACAGATTTACCAATATATTGACAAATAGTCTGTGTATTGTAGCTTGCATTGTCATGTGTCACAGCTTATTGTAGTGTGGCCATATCTTGCATTGCATGATAAAAATGTTTAAGATATCATGGTGATTTAGATTTAATTCATCAAATTAATCTCATGATGAACCAACTTCCAGGTCATTGGTCATTACATTGTTCCATGTCCTATCCATGAATCCTGCAATTGTCCATGTCCTTATTTTACTTCATGTACCGTTGGCGATTTTTTTTCCTCTGTCTTCCCTTCTCTGGATCTTTCCTTCTCCTATGTTTCCGATGAAGAGCTCCGCTCGAAACGTTAAACCCTCCTTCTTTCCTTCTTTCCTGAGTGTCCAATAATACTATATTTGTTCCACGTCCTCGCGTTGTTGTGTTCTTTTGTGCTTTCTTGTTTGGATTAACTATATATATATATATATATAGTGTGATAAATAAAAATATATGCATACATACAAACATATATGTACGTACCTACATCTACATGTATATATACATGCATATATAAATAATTATACATGAGTACAGGACATATATATATATAGTGGTGGAGAAGAATGAGTTTTTATTGCAATTTTGAATTTGAGACAAAATATATTTTTTTCAAATGTTCACCGCCTAAAAAATAATATAATGGCCTTTCCTAGATGCATTAAAGCATTATAACATAATCTGGTTACTATTTCAGAAAATTATTGTTGTTTTCTTTGTGCATAAAACAAGACAAATTTAGCAGGGACAAAATGAGTAAGCCAAAATAAGGTAAATTTACCACTTTAGTTCTCCGAAAACAGACTCATACATGTCAGTATCCATCCCTAGATATTTGAAGGATCAGAAATGCAAAAACATTTAAATGTCTGGAAGAGGATAGGGAGAAAGTGGCATGATATGAAATTAACAAAATTGAACTAAATAAAACAGCCCCAGCATAAAATGCTCTCTTTAGCTTCTTCTTAATCTGCTTGTGTGTCATGGGAATTATTGAAATTAGTCACTTCCCATTTTACCCCATTTTAGACATCCTTTTCTGAAACTTGAAAATTATCCAATTAGACATTAGTGTGGGAAAAAATTGACTTAGAATCCAACAGAGAAAAGAATATTGATTGTTAAACACCAAAATTTATTCAGATATTTTATCAGCAACATCAATTACTATCGCATTAAAGTTGAGGAAAAATTTCTTGAAAAAAAAGGCAACTATCACCTGACTATGTTTTGGACTCTCTCAACTTCAACGAAAACTATGCTGACCAATTTTTACTCCTAAGCATAGTACAATGGTACAAAACGATGATGCCATAATTGCAATGTAATGATTTCAGACAGGTAGGGAGAAAATTGCAAGAAATCAGAGATTACTAATTTTGCCCCATATATGTATGTATGTATGTATGTATGTGTGTGTGTGTGTGTGTGTGCGTGTGTGTGTGTGTGTGTGTGTGTGTGTGTGTATGTACTTGTAAAGTGAAAACTCATAAAGCAAAGCAATAATTTCCCATAGTAGCAATGTTATAAATTGTAATTTGTTCCTAGAAAAATATTTTACTTATAAAATTTTTAAAACTCATAAATAAATGGCAATAAAGCAATAGTAGGATGTAAAGAATATTTTATGTAAAGTAAAAAGGACAAGATTATTTATAATAAAAATATTATCATAATCATTTTCTAAATCACTTTTACTTGCGCTAGACTTGCTTACACAATCACTTGTAGATGCAATCACTGATTCACAAGCACTCCTAGATGGACTTACTTTTTTACTCTTTTATTTGTTTCGGTCAATTGGCTGTGGCCATGCTGGAGCACCGCCTTTAGTCGAGCAAGTCAACCCCAGGACTTATTCTTTGTAAGCCTAGTACTTATTCTATCGGTCTCTTTTGCCGCACCACTAAGTTACAGAGACCTAAGCACACCACTATCGGTTGTCAAGCGATGTTGGGGGGGGGGACAAACACACACATATATATATATACATATATATGATGGGATTCTTTCAGTTTCCGTTTACAAAATCCACTCACAAGGCTTTGGTCGGCCCAAGGCTATAGTAGAAGACACTTGCCCAAGGTGCCATGCAGTGGGACTGAACCCAGAACCATGTGGTTCGTAAGCAAGTTACTTACCACACAGCCACTCCTATGCCTATGATTTCTTTTTAAAAAACAAGTCCAGAGTTGTATTCTTAGAAGAAGCTTCTTTTTGCTTTCTACAAATTTCTTGGTAACATGCAAAAGCATTTGTTATGGTAGTAGAAACCTTTGCACTTCATTCAAAATTTGGATCTCATGCTTGAAAAATTTCAGCTCATCATACAGAAGTAAGCTGAAAAATTAAGCTTTTAAACTTGAGGTCTCGTAAAGTGGGTCTTCATAAAGTGAGGTATTACTGTATATATATATTAATTGAAATGTACAGTATTATATATCCATTACAGCCAATCTTACTTATCAGTTTCACACTTGGGGTTCAGAGGAGTGTTAGGTAACAGTCCAGTTATGTAACCTTGTGCTTTTCAGAGATGGCAGTTATGGAATGAAATATGACACCATGTTTTATTCCATAATTGTCATCTCTGAAGAGTACAGAGTTACATTATCGGACTATTACTTAACACTCCATTGAACCCCTAGTTTGAAACTGATTGGTAAGATTGGCTGTAATGGATATATAATGCTTTACACTTCAATTGATATACCCACTCTACTGACAGACATACAAGTGCATTTTTTCCTGACTTAGGAATTCTTAAACAGCTTACACACAATATACATATATATGTGTGTGTGTGTATGTATAATATGTATGTATATGTGTGTGTGTATATATATATAAAGTTAATCCAAACAAGAAAGCACAAAAAAACACAATAACGTGAGGACATGGAACAAATATAGTATTATTGGACGCTCAGGAAAGAAGGAGGGTTTAACGTTTTGAGCGGAGCTCTTCGTTGGAAACATAGGAGAAGGAAAGATCCAGAGAAGGGAAGACAGAGGGTGTATATAGATATATATGTATGCATATATATATGAGTGTATGAGTTTTTGGTGATGCATTGGAACTTATCAAACTTTTGCTAGGTGCCAATGCATGAAACTCTCAGCTCTTGACACCTTTTGTAACTTTTGCTGAGTATTAATAATAATAATATATATATATTCACACACATGTACATATCAATATAATATATATATGTGTGTGTGTGTGTGTTCATATCATCATCAAGCTTCTGCACATTTTATTTTTTTTATCATATTTCATTCCTAAGGCTTTGATACATCTACAATTGCACCAAATTGTCTTTTATTTAGATGGAATCCAGATCCGTGTGATTGCAAAATGAACTTCTTAACCATAATGCCATAAATGATATTTCTGTACCATATCATACATTTTGTTTTTTTATTGAAATGTTTAAAGTTTCTATATAATGATTTTCTGTTTCAGATGGTGAAGAATATTCTGGAAGAATTTTCAGTGAAAAATGATATATGGACAGACTCTGATTCCTATAAGCAAGTTAATATCTATTTAATATCATAATATTAACAATGTGTTACAAAAAACAATTGTAAGAATGTTCTGAATTTCCAGCATTTTTATCTACATTGAAATGCCATCTACACATTACATACCTATAAATGTGTGTGTGTGTGTGTGTGTGTGTGTGTGTTTTCACCTGAAAAATTAATATTGTTTTTGTTGTGTCTTTTTAATATCCTGTAATTTAACAGTTTGACAAAGGATTAAAAAAAAGGTACAAGCCTGAAAGTCCAGAGGTTGATGCAATCAACAAAACTCTTTTTGGCAGTGCTGCAGCATGGCCACAATCCGATGACTTTATTTATTTTATTTTACTTTTTTATTTTTATCTAGTTTCAGCTCACGAGCTGTGGCCATGCTGGGGCACCGCCATTTGGTGTTGCTACATGATTTTACTTCACGAATGCTTTTTAGCAATTGCCATTTGGTGCATTAGAGAGTTCGATGCAGCTGCCCTCATCTGCACCTCCTGCTGTGAAGTTGGTTCATCTGGGACACCTGACAAGAAGAGATCCAGTTTTATTTTAAAGATATCTGCATCCACCCCATGCAGGTCTCTTAGGTTCTTCGGGGGGATATTGAAGAGCTGTGGGCCTCGGAAGCCCAGGCTATCACAGTATCTTGTCCTACATCTTGATGGCAAATTTGGAGTCTTAAGACATTTAAATAATTAGTGAGCATTTGGACACATGCACAAGGACCAAATCTTCCAAATTTCTAGTCTTCCCATTCTATAAAAGTGCAGACAATACTCCAAACCAAACAAGAATTAATAAGGAAAGTTCATTTATTAGAAATAAAAAAATACAAGCCACTGCTGAACAGGCTATGAAAAACATCAGTAGTACACAATTCTCTTTTTCCTATGAACTCATTATTGTAAAATGTATACTTGGGCTTGTTCTTGAGAAAACCAAAATTCATGTACTTGCTATCATCTATCTTATTTACTCTACACTTTGTTATCTTACTTGCCCTACACCTTGTTAACAAAGAAGGGATATATTTTAACATGTTCAATGGGAAGAAAGTAGCCTTAATTGATGACATTATTCTTTGACAAAATAATTGTTCCGAATTTTAGTATTGAAAGTTACCCCAACAGCAGAACAGGGCACCACTGCATGGTGCCAAAGATCCCAACATCACCATCAAAATACAGGACCAGATATTGCAACAGCTTGGGTTTCAAGGGACCACAGATCTTCAATATCCTTCCTAAATGCCTGAGGGACCTGCATGGTGTGGATGTGGGTTTGTTTAGAACTAAACAGGATCTCTTCTTGTCAGGGGTTCCAGATGAACCTACCTCTCGGCAGGAAACACAGATGCGGGCAGCGGCATCGAACTCCCTTGTTGACCAAGTGCCACATATCAGAGGTGGTTTCACATACTAGTGTAGCTCATTCAATGGTGGTGCCCCAGCATGGCCACGGCTTTTTAAGGATTTAAGGATTTAATCAATTATGGTTACGAGTTTTAAAATTTTTATAAGTAAAATATTTTTCCAGGAACGAATTACAATTTATAACATTGCTACTATGGGAGATTATTGCTTTGCTTTATGAGTTTTCACTTTACAAGTAATCTCCAGAAACAAAGTAACTTATAAATTAAGGCATTACTATACATATATGTACACATACACACACACATATATACTAGCTGAATAGCCTGTTGTTGTCATGCAATTTTTACAACAGTATGTCTTATATAAAAAAGTATTGCTTATGTCCACTCTTTAACGTATATTTTATCACTTATTCATCTCATTGTTTTCTAATTTTCACAAGAAATATTCAACACATTCAGTAGAGAAAAGCTTTTATGTGGCCTTCTCACATGTCTGTCACATAAGCATGATACATGAATGTTGACCAATCAATTTGTATGATAATAGATAGCATTCTAAGTCACATTCTTACTTTAAAAACAAACTATTTTTATAACAATGCTCAGAATAGATATATAATTTGTGACACAACTCCATGCATTAAACAGTTTTGGAAACCTAATGTGAAACCAGTCAATTGTATTCCTATATTTTAAAATATAATTAAATTCTAATTAGTACTAATATATTCTCTGTTCATTTTCAATTTCATTTCTTCTATTCTGCCATTTGTTTTGGATTAATAACAATTGATATATATATATATATATATATATATATCTGTGAGAGTTTTCAGTTCGAATCACACGTATCTCGAGGTGTGCTGGAGAATTTCTATTTTAGGATTTCCCTTGTTGTCTCATATATATATATATATATATATATATATATATATATATATGTATGTATGTATATGTATATATATATATACACATATATACATATATATATATATATATACACATGCACACAGACACACACACATATATATATACATATATATATATATATATACATACATATACATATATATATATATATATATATTATATATATATATATATATATATATATATATATAACTAATGTAGGATAAAAAAATTTTCAGGAAAAAAATTTTATCAATGGCCAGCATATCAAAAAATACCTTTAAAGGTCAAATTTACAAATAATTTACAAAATAAGGGCAAAAGAAAAATTCTATTGCCAAATATTAAAAAAAAATGACGAAATTATCAATAACCATTATAATTTATGCGTCTCGAAACAAACCGATAGAAATCTCTAAAAAATTCATTATTACCGTATTGGTCCCAATTTCGGGGTTAATTCATAAGAATTTTCCCTCTTCAGCGATAAATACATGAGATATAAATGAAATACTTACTCAAACCCATGGAAAAAGCAAGCACTAAGTCCTGTAAATTATTTATATATATATATATATATATGTATGTATGCATACACACACACACACACATATGTATATATATATATATATATATATATATATATACATTTATGAATAATGAGTGTGTGTGTGTAAAGGTGAAACTAAATCATTTATTTGTTCTCTAATTGCAACCCAGATTACATTTATTGACTGTGGTGCTCCTGCCAGAATTGAAGACATATTGAAGAGACTAATGGCAATTGGAATTGGTCAGAAACTCAGAAATTCTTCCATCAGGTCAGTACAAATTAAGCACTTCATTGACCTTTCTGAAATTTCATTAAGTTTGTCATCTAAAGCAATCCTAAGTTTTGACTAACATGGATCAGATAGAAATATTTAGTTTATCCAGCCAGTCACTCCCCTCTTGAGGTTATAAACTGAAAATTGTGATAGAACTTGGATAGACATTTTCTTAATTCATGTACCACATAGTTGGCTATATAATTTCCCTAGTTTCTTGATATCCAAACTGACTTCTGTACATGAGCTGTTCTGGGTATTGATTGATATATAAGCAGTCTGGCTGAGAGTGTGTGTAGGGTTCAAAGTATTTTGAAGCTGATAAGAAATGAGCAACTTGTTTGGACGTTCTTTTTGGGGGTTTTAACCTTCAAACCCCCATATTATTTTAGTGCAAGTTTAGAAAAATTTTCTGATATAAATTAATATTTCTGTATGTATATATATCCATACTCTACTGAAAAAGTGTTAAAACCAGTCCCCCTATTGGTGAGAATTAACCTGCAAGAGTTCTGGGTTGATGCCACATAAAAAGCACTCATGGCAGTGTCATGAAAAGCACCCATGCAGCACCACTTAAAAGCACCTGTGCAGTTCCATGTAAAAGTGTCCATGTGGTGCCACGTAAAAGCACCCAGCACATTCTGTTAAGTGGTTGACATTAGGAAGGGCATCCGACCATAGAAACCATGCCAAATCAGACTGGAGTCTGATGCAGTTCCCCAGCTTGCCAACTCTGGTCAGACCATCCAACTCATGCCAGCATAGACAACAGATGTTAAATGATGATATATATACATATATATGTGTGTATATGTGTATCCCTGTATCATTGTATTATCCAGAGTATCAAATGTTATACACAATGAACTTCCTCACATTATTATAGCATTCAAATGATACCTCCCTGCTGGCCAGGCCAGATGGGTAGACTTATGGCATATAAGTTACCAAGAGGACAATATACCCACTAAACAGGATGCCAGTCCATCACAAGCTTATTCATTTACAGCTGAGTGGACTGGAGTAACAAGAAATAAAGTGCACACACATACACACATAAAAATATGCACACATGCACATTTATACACACTTAGATCCCAAATTTACTACACTAATAAAAAAAAAAGCTCCCAGTCTTGCTCCTGTCAAACTGTCCTGGCCAGCTCCTGTCAAACCCATGCCAGCATGGAAGGAGGGCATTAGACAATGATGATGAATAAGTATGTCATCTACTGCCCTGTTTCACTTCCATATATTGTTTTAATGTTTTGGCCTTTTACACTCTGTGTTCAAATTGTGTTGAGATCCATTTTGCATTTCATCCTTCTAGGGATTGATGAAATAGGTACCACTTAATTTGAGGGTTCATATAATCAACTGTTTTCCCTACAAATTTGTGGCTAGTACTTCTCTTAGAAACCACTTCCATATAGGTGCAGGAGTGGCTGTGTGGTAAGTAGCTTGCTAACCAACCACATGGTTCCGGGTTCAGTCCCACTACGTGGCATCTTGGGCAAGTGTCTTCTGCTATAGCCCTGGGCCGACCAATGCCTTGTGAGTGGATTTGGTAGACGGAAACTGAAAGAAGCCTGTCATATATATGTATATATATATATATATATATATATATACATGTATGTGTGTCTGTGTTTGTCCCCCTAGCATTGCTTGACAACCGATGCTGGTGCGTTTACGTCCCCGTCACTTAGCGGTTCGGCAAAAGAGACCGATAGAATAAGTACTGGGCTTACAAAGAATAAGTCCCGGGGACGATTTGCTCGACTAAATGCGGTGCTCCAGCATGACCTCTGTCAAATGACTGAAACAAGTAAAAGAGTATAGATATATGGATTGCTTCTTCACCTAACACAAGATCCAAATCTCAGCATACTATTTATACTTACTCCATCAATCCTAAGATGATCTGGAATTAAACTTGATCAAATGTTTTCATTTATTCATTTTATTCCATATTGTTGTTTATATATCATCATTTGACAGTAAATCTACCTAGTATGATACTTGTCTTTATTTTCACTACTTCTATCATCTCAACAAATTTTTCTATAGATTTATTCTCTACATTTTACCTGTTACTTTCCTTTAAACTTTTGGGGGTTTTTTCTCTACATATTCTTTTCTACAATATTTTCTACTGTTTACACTGTGTTCCTATATTAATTACTAGCAGTATCGCCCAGCGTTGCTCGGGTTTGTAAGAGAAATAACTATATAAGCATTTTTAGAGATGTAAAGTATAATAGCCATCTCAATATGGCTAACCACAAAGGCGGGTGTTACTGTAGCTTTTTACGTTCTGAGATTTAATAATACATGTTTAGAGAGTTACTTCCCTTATATAATAGCAAAAAAATGCATTAATAATGGGAAAAAATTGTGGTAAATTTTTTTTTTACTCGTGGACTCATCGTGGACGCGCGCTAATACCCAGAAGGGCTCGATATGAATCACGACTATAAGATACCGGCTTTTGGTTACACTGCACCGCAAAATGTGGGAGTAGTTAGGAATCTAAATCGTAGGAGACAGACATGCAACTTCACTTTTATATATAAAGATATATCAGTATTTCATAACAAATCCATCCTGCATCATATTTATTCTTATTTTCTCTATTTTTCCTCTTCAAAATTTTACATTTATTTTTCTTTACATTTTTCTATTTTTCATCTATATTTTTCTAGTATTTTTTCTCTACAAATATTTTGTACTACTTTTCTTTCTTTTTCAATGTTTTTTCTCTCTACATTTTTGTTAAATATTATTTTTTCTCTACATCCTACCAAGTGTTTTTCCAGCATCAATGCATGTTGAGACTTTTGACCAAAAAAATTCTGAAGAAAACAGTAACAGGTATGTAGATTTTATCACATTATCACTGATTTTCTTATTCTCCATTTTCTTTCATTCCTTTTTTTTCATTATTGTTGTATTTTTATTTATGCACCTTTTTGAAGCCTAGCCAGGCTCATGGGCCCATTTTCCCGATTTCTATGGCGTATGTGTTCCCCCCCAAGCTGGACGGGATGCCAGTCCATCGCAGTATTACTCAAGAAACAAGAAGAAAGAGTGAGAGAAGTCGGAGACAAGAAACAGGAAGAAAGAGTGAGAGAAAGTTGGGGCAAAAGATTACAACAAGGGTTGCCACCACCCCCCTGCCGGAGCCTCGTGGAGCTTTGGGTGTTTTCGCTCACCCAGCTGGATGGGACGCCAGTCCATCGCAGCATTACTCAAGAAACAAGAAGAAAGAGTGAGAGAAAGTTGGGGCAAAAGATTACAACAGGGGTTGCCACCACCCTCTGCCGGAGCCTCATGGAGCTTTGGGTGTTTTCGCTCACGCAGCTGGATGGGACGCCAGTCCATCGCAGCATTGCTCAAGAAACAAGAAGAAAGAGTGAGAGAAAGTTGGGGCGAAAGATTACAACAGGGGTTGCCACCACCCCCTGCCGGAACATCATGGAGCTTTGGGTGTTTTCACTCAATAAACACACACACAACGCCTGGTCTGGAATCGAAACCACGATCGTCCGATTGCGAGTCCGCTGCCCTAACCACTGGGCCATTGCGCCTTCACATTATTGTCTTACCTTTTGTTTTATTTGTATTTTTTCACCTTTTCTTATTTCATTTATTTCATCTAAGTTAGTTGTCTGGAAACCAAAACATGCATGGCTAGGAAGAGGAACAGGAGAAAGCTGTTCTTTTATCTCTTCTTTTTTAATTGCTTTGTTCAGGAGGAAAACACTCTACCCTTGGCCTTTGTAGGCCCTCTAAGACTGGGTTCTTAGTAGAGAAGACTCAGCAAAGTGTTTCGTTCTGTTCTGAGATGTGGGACACAGTAAGGATGACATGAAAGAGAGGAGAGATAGTTCTAGCAGTTGGGCCTGGGTGGAACTTACTGGTTCAGTGGAGCAGAGGCTGGTGTAGTAGCAGTGCAACAGACTGTAAGAATAAACATTTTACATGTGTGCTAGTAGTTGTAATGTATTAGTGAGGGATTTTTTTTGACAATTAGCTGAATGAACTTCTTTTGGATGTTGTCAGGGATGTTAGTGTGTGTAGCAGCAGCAGCACCATTCCATATATGTGATAAAAAGTCTAATGTAATCAACTATATTCCTTGTCTGAATCCGAGTAATCTTGAATGCGCTTGAAGTAGTCAAAAAGGTCTCACTTTCAAACTACTGAATATGCATCACCATTATCATCATCATTGTCATCATCATCGTCATCATTATTATTAAGGCAGCAAGCTGGCTGAATCGTTAGAATGCCAGGTGAAATGCTTAGTGGTATTTCACCTGTCTTTACATTCTGAGTTCAAATTCCACCAAAATCGACTTTGATTTCATCCTTTTGGGGTCGATAAATTAAATATCAGTTGTGTACTGGGGTCCATCTAATTGGCTGCCCCCCTCCCCCCAAAATTTCAGGCCTATAGTAGAAAGGATAATTATTATTATTATTATTATTATTATTATTATTGAGTGAGATAGCAGTGCATGCCATCAAAGTGACACTGAGGTATAAATATACAAAGCCCAATATAACCATCATGGCTACCCGTCTGATAAGGGTACACCAGGAACATTCCTCACAAACATGTGCATGACATGGTGATCTCTTATCAAGATAAACAGCACATGACCTTGCAGGTGGGGCCCAGTTAGAATTTTCTTTGGGTCAAGTACCTCATCCAGCTCAAAAGGTTGTTGAACAAAATTTCCATATTTTCAGAGATAAATTATTCAAACTCCAAAGAATTCCTCTCAACACATGGCTATGATGTTCCTCAACAACTTCTGCTACTTATTATTATAATTATTATTATTATTATTATTATTATTATTATTATTATTATTATCCTCCATCATTGTCATCATCATCATCATCATCATTTAATGTCCATTTTCCATGCTTTCATTGTTGTTTTTGTTGCAGTATAAATAAAGAAAATGAAGGCAAGTTCAAGAAATCTGTGAAGTCCCGTCTTGTTGTGGCACAGGTCAGTCCTTACATTATTTTGTTATTATTATAAAATGTGGGGCGCGGGGGGGGGGGGTCAATAAAGACAATATTACTGATTCCACTGCTAAACTGGTATTTATTTTTATTAAAACTAAAAGAATGAAAGGTTTATCATCCCTTTCTAGAAGTGATAAAATAAAGTGCCACTGTTTAAAGTACTGGGTTCATGATAATAATAATAATAATAATAATAATAATAATAATAATAATAATGAAATTATTGTATACAGTGCTCAGGTGCACCACAACTTGTCAGAAAGTGCATATAAAGCACATGCAGTAATGTAGAAATGTCTGGAAAGCAAACAATGTATGAGTCAGATACATGCTTGCATGTGTATGGAGGGGAGAAAATCAGGTGTAGTGTTGGCGAATCTCAGGAAGCATGGAAGTTTTGAAGGATGCAGTGCTCCGACAACTAACAACTGATGCCGGCAGTTTGTTCCATGCTTCAGCAACTCTCAGTGTGAAAAAATGTTTCCTGAAGTCATGGGAGCTGTGCTGTTTTCTGACTTTGTAAATATGTCCACGGGTGTTAGATGGGTGGAGTTTGAAAAGGTGCTCAGAGTTATTGTTTGTACGATGGTTGATAATCATTTATATTCCTCCCCAAATTTGAAACCTTGTACTGAATTTCAAATAGCTGACAGAATCTTAATTATTCATGGTTTGAGGAATGCCTCAAGAGTTGCCTTTCTTCAAAAAGAATTAGGCACACATTGAAAAACACATACATAAATGTTCGACATTAATAAATGCTGTGTGAGAATACCATTACAAAATTTACAAGCTCTAGTATTGCTATTTTCTGGTACATGCCTTATAAGTAATTTTTCAACCTTTATGTATTATTATCTTTGTATCACTTACAAATGAGATGATAAATGCATTCTATAATTATTGTCATGATGTTTTTAGTTCTGAAGTAATTTTCAAAGTCTTTACAGAAGTATTTATGCATTATTTTAGTTATATCAATCAGAAATGGGATGGTAGATACATTCCTTACTTATTGCCTTGCTGTTTTTAATTCAGTTGTAGGTCAGTGTAATTACTTAGTACTTTTCAGATCATTTTTTGCAAGTCATGGTCTGCTGTGTCGATTATTAATAATACTATTGTCATTTTTGTCATAGAAAATGATGTCAGTCTTAATATGTTCCATTTGGTGGTATTTCTGCAAGGCGGCGAGCTGGCAGAAACGTTAGCACGCTGGGCGAAATGTTTAGCGGTATTTCGTATGCCGCTACGTTCTGAGTTCAAATTCCGCCGAGGTTGACTTTGCCTTTCATCCTTTCGGGGTCGATAAATTAAGTACCAGTTACGCACTGGGGTCCATGTAATCGACTTAATCCGTTTGTTTGTCCCCTCTGTGTTTAGCCCCTTGTGGGTAGTAAAGAAATAGGTATTTCTGCAAAAATACATTTATACTGTCATTTTCTAAGACTAATCCAAGTTCATTTGATTATCACATAACTTTTTTTCTAGAAGATGATAAAACTGGATGAGCAGATATATATGTAGAGTAGCTTTACTACATTGCATCTGCAAAAGTATTTTATGTGTATTTGTGTAGAATATCCTGATACAACATGGTGTGTTGTTTCTGAAAATTTCCTCATAAAATGTGGTGTATTTTCCACAAATGATATCTGTCACTTCTTTTGTTGGAATTGTAGATATTCCTTCTAACATATCTCATTGTGATGGCCTGTCTTTGTATGGTGGCATCTGATTTTTCTGCTACCGACATCCCACCAGGACTTGTTAACACAAGCCAAGGATAGGTTTTTTTTTTTTTTTTTCTTCTTTTACTTTTATATGTGGAGTATTCAGTCCAGAAATTTATTAGCCATACAAAGACATGCTTTATAATTGTTCATCAAGATTGTCTTATGTACTGTCAATGTGTCCAATTTTTCCTGCTGCCTTAGGTTTTGATTTTAGCAGTCCGAAATCTAATTCAGTTTCATGAGAGAATTTTGTTGTGATAATCATAGTCACCAAGGGCATATAGCAGCAGCAGCCTGTCTTATTAGGCAGCAAGATGGTAAAAACAATTAATACCTGTCTTCTTAATCTATTCCTTGACACTCAGTAGTCTCCCACAATCTCTTTTTAGGATATAAAATCACTGGATGTTGTATTATTATGTAGCATATAACAAGGCGGCGAGCTGGCAGAAACGTTAGCACGCCGGGCGAAATGCATAGCCGTATTTCGTCTGCCGTTACGTTCTGAGTTCAAATTCCACCGAGGTCGACTTTACCTTTCATCCTTTCGGGGTTGATAAATTAAGTACCAGTTACGCACTGGGGTTGATGTAATCGTCTTAATCCGTTTGTCTGTCCTTGTTTGTCCCCTCTATATTTAGCCCCTTGTGGGTAGTAAAAAAAAAAAAAATAAATAAATTTAAAAAAATATGTAGCATATAACTTATGACTTATTATGGTGTATATAATGTTTTCTTCTAAAATTCTTAGTGTTATAGTCTATATGATGTAGAATTGCCATTTACTGCTATTGCAAATGTGTTAATGACACAAATTATATTTTATTAATCCTTTTAAAACAATTTTTATTTTATTTTGACGAACAAAATAATCATTTTTCATTTGCATTCACAAATCTTTCACTCACAGTTTTACTCATCAATACCCATGTATTAATATGGATCAGAGATGTCCAGTTTCTTTCCCTTCCATGGAATCATCATCATCATCATCATCATTTAACGTCTGCTTTCCATGCTAGCATGGGTTGGACGGTTCAACTGGGGTCTGGGGAGCCCGAAAGCTGCACCAGTCCAGTCAGATCTGGCAGTGTTTCTACAGCTGGATGCCCTTCCTAACGCCAACCACTCCGAGAGTGTAGTGGGTGATTTTATGTGCCACCGACACAGGTGCCAGACGAGGCTGGCAAACGGCCACGCTCGGATGGTGTTTTTTATGTGCCACCGACACAGGTGCCAGACGAGGCTGGCAGACGGCCACGCTCGGATGGTGTTTTTATGTGCCACCGACACAGGTGCCAGATGAGGCTGGCAAACGGCCACGATCGGATGGTGTTTGTTACGTGCCCACAGCACAGAGGCCAGTCGATGCGGTACTGGCTACGGCCATGTTTGGATGGTTTTCTTGTGTGCCACGTGCCACCGGCACTGGTACCACAAAGATACAAATTCCATTGATGTTCATATATATATATATATATATATATATATATATATATATATATATATATATATATATATATATTTTGCCAATTCATGGAACACAGAGTTGAAACTCCTTTTATACATATATATATAAGGAACTTCCACTCTCTGATATATATATATATATATACATACATATATATATCAGAGAGCAGAAATTCCTTATATATATATATATAAAAGGAATTTCAACTCTCTGATATATATATATATACATATATATATATATATATATATATATATATATATATATATATATATATATATCAGAGAGCAGAAACTCCTTATATACACATATAAAAGGAACTTCAACCCCGTGTTCCATGAATTAGCAAAATATATTTAGCTTGTCCAACAGTTCATACTTGGCGAATTAAGAAAATCCCACCTGATTCCAGTATAAATGAATGTAGAATTCAATGTCAATCATTCTACTTTCAGTTAGATTGAGGTAAAACTCATTCTGAAGAACGCTGAAGTTTATGTAATCATATGGATGAGAGTTCTAATTCAGTACATCCCATATGCTTTCTTCGGAAAACTAATGACCTACTTGTCAGCAAATCTTGATCTCCATCCACAACATACAAGAAGACCAAACAATTTGAAAGTCTCAACAACAGCTACCGGATATTGATAAAGCTGATTACAACATTTTCTTTCCATGCTGACATTTTAGGATGTGTCTAAATTGTTTCCTCTTTCTTCAATTCTCTCCCACCACCACCACCACCACTACCACTACCACCGCCGCCTCATGTAATATTCAATGTCTCACCATTTCTCATCACTTTATTCCAATTCTGTCTTCACCATCTGATTCTTCATCCAAGATAATAAGTAGTTCTATACTAAAACTTGTGTCAATCTTCTGCCTCAACGTATAGAAACAACACCTGTTAATACCTAACTGCTTCTTCAGGTTATCGGCACCTAGTATCTGTAATTAGCATTGGAAAACCTCTTTCATTTACTCAGTTACAATGTCAATTACACACCAAAAACTTTATATAGTCTAAAAGTAATAGTCTCAACATAAATACAGTGAAGTTTGTGAATTTGTATAAGTTATGGTCAAAAGGTCATTCAAAAAACATCAATGTTGTCTTTCCTGTGTGATATCTTTATCATTTACATGTTTCAGTCATTACACTGCAGCCATTCTGGGGCACCACCTTGAAGAATTTATTGACCCCAGTACTTATTTTTTATATTTTGTTTTGTAAAGCCAGGTACTTATTCTATTGGGGTCAGTTGTCAGGTGGTGGTGGGTAACAAAGACACACACACACACACACACACTTATAGACCCTTAGTATCTGTAATTAGCATTGGAAAATCTCTTTCACTTACTCAGTTACAATGTCAGTTACACACCAAAAACTTTATATAGTCTAAAAGTAATACAGTCACAACATAAATACGGTGAAGTTTGTGAATTTGTATAAGTTACAGACAAAAGGTGAAGATTGTTTTTGTGTGGAGGAATAATTAATTCTAATTCAAATTTATTCTTTCTGTACAGCCTAGTACTAAATGATTTATGGCCCTGTACCGGCCTGTGACCCTGTGGTAGGAGATCACTAACGTAAGACTTATGATTCCACCAATCTACTGTCATAAACTACCCGCATGGTTCTTGGTCTCAAGCATTTGTCTTATGAAGAAAGGCTGAAGATGCTCGACCTTTATTCTCTAAAAAAAAACGCAGCCACCGTGGTGATCTCATTCTTGCTCACAACATCATAAGTGGAAAGTGTAACTTCTCGAAAGAGCTGTTCTTCACTCCTGCTCCAGAGCATCGGCTGCGGGGTCACTCCAAAAAGCTCTATCTGCGACGATTTCATCTCAATCGAAGGAGAGGGGCTTTCTCCATCCAGGTTGCGGATCTGTGGAATAAGCTGCCGGACGAGATAGTGAAGATGCCGACGACCGCTCGGTTCAAAGTCTCCCTTGACCACAAGTGGCCTGAACTCTTTACATGAACACTACCCTGTACATAACTCCATGTCCCCCTACATGGCCTTGCGTTTTGCTTTTTGAGCCAAAAAATTAACTAACTAACTAACTAACTGAGAAAAGACGAAAGAGTGAAGATGTTCTAGGTAGGATTTGAACTCAGAGCATAAAGCATCAGAACAAACAGTGTGAGGCATTCTATACAAAACATTTAACAATTGCCAATTCACTGCCTTCTAACATAAATACAATCTAACATAACAGAATGTATAATTCTAAGGGCAATATACAGTATAATAGGAAGTCAGTAGTAATACTATCACTAGATATGCTGGAGGTGTGAGTGTATTTTCAATAAACTGATAGTGAATCAATATGCGCAGATTTAATTAATACAGGTGTGAATGTCTGGGTAGATGATGTGAAGAACCTAGCAGAATAACTTGCTGAAGGCATAAATTTATTTAAAGGAGAAGTGCTGTGGGTGAGTTAAAAATAACAAAACAACTTGAGGCTTACATTGTCTAATATGTTTAATGAAATAGAATGGTGCGTATGTGTCATAACAATGGAGTTGTGTGTGCATATGATAAAATGGGTGATGAGAATATGATAATGGAGAATGGAGATGTGCACATATGGAATAAAATGAAGTGGTATGTATAGGTATACAATAAAATAAGGAGTGTGTGTGTTAATATCTATCTATGTATGTATTATCTATCTATCTATCTATCTATCTATCTATCTATCTATCTATCTATCTATCTCTCTCTCTCTATATATATATATATCAGAGAGAGGGGGGATACATATCTATGGATACCTACATGCATGCATAGAGATAATGCATATTCATACATGGCTATAATAAAATGGTATATGTGTATGACATAATGAGCTGAACTACATTATATTTCTAACTTAACAATCTGCCTTGTCGTAATGTCACCTTTATGCATTTTTCCTGTCCAAGGAACATTTTAAAGCATTTAATAAACTACTTAGACAATAATGAAGAGACTCTCAAGCTGAAGGCCATTTGCAGTATATAATTTTAGGTTATTTTTGAAAATGTTATGGTAGTTGAGCTTGGTGCTCCCTCTTCCTATGTATTCCCTCAAATTGACTATTTTTAACACCAACCCAGTAGCAATAAGTGTAGAATGAATCATACAATTACTTTAGAATCATTGTGAATCTGGAGCTTACAATCAAAATTTTTTCTCGAGATGGTAAGAACACTTTTTCATTTATCTTTTAAAGAAGTTCATCATGTTATGAAATTTGTGTACCTCTTACATTTTCATGTATCTGTCACATGATATTGAATCAATTGCATTCTTGTTTATCAATCAAAGCACATGACTGGTTCATTTTTTAATATTTTTGCATCATCAAGAGACTGGGGTTTTTTTTCCTGTTTTTTTTTTAGTTAGAAACCTTAGATATTCTAATAAATCTGCCTCAAGTATTCCCTGGTATTTAGACCCAAATTCAGGCTTAATTGCATTCATATTAATATTATTATTATTATTATTATTATTATTATTATTATTATTATTATCTTCAAAACTTTTATTCTCTTCCAGGTGGTAGATTCCGTCCGTGCCGGTGCTGTTTTTACATTTGACTATTGTATGCTCATAATTTTAGCAAGGTTAGTATATAAATACACTTGAGTCACTAGTTATGTAAATCCTTATAGATCCTCAACTGATTTCTAAGTAGAATATCTGTGATCAGGACATATATGTACAACAAAGAAAAACTATGGTTATATACGTACACACACACATACACAGACACACACACACACCACACACACACATATACACACACACACACACACACACACACACACACACACACACACACACACATGCGAGTATCATAAAATTATGACCATCATTTTCATTCTCTTTTACAATCTACTTTTCCATGCTTGCATGGGTTGGACGAAAAATTATTGAAACAGATTTTTCACCAGCTGGGTATTCTTTCTGTTGCCAATCCTCACTTGCTTGTAAGCGAGGTAATATTTCCTATAATCTATTGAACATTTAACAACCTGGACATGTTTTCACAGAAGATTGTAAACAAATGACACTGTCTGCACGAGTAGTGGTTCCTGGTTTACAACCAGAGTGCACACAAGAAAAATAAGCATTTAGTCGGGCATATGCTTACACACATATATACATGCACACACACACACACACACTACAAAATTTTGTTCTTGAAGTGTTGGTCAACCCTTGGCCATTGTAGAGGGCTCCAGCCAGCAATGTCTTTGTCGTGGGAGTAAACCAAAGTGAAATTCTTCATTATGTATGCATACCTGTTGCAAAATTACTATAGATATGTATATATTCTGAAGGTAGCACCCCGGGCAAAATGCTTATCGGTATTTCGTCTGCCGCTACGTTCTGAGTTCAAATTCTGCCGAGGTCAACTTTGCCTTTCATCCTTTCGGGATCGATTAAATAAGTACCAGTCACGCACTGGGGTCGATATAATCGACTTAATCCCTTTGCCTGTCCTTGTTTGTCCTCTCTGTGTTTAGCCCCTTGTGGGTAGTAAAGAAATAGGTATTTCGTCTGCTGCTATGTTCTGAGTTCAAATTCCGCCGAGGTCGACTTTGCCTTTCATCCTTTCGAGGTCGATTAAATAAGTACCAGTCACGCACTGGGGGCGATATAATCGACTTAATCCCTTTGTCTGTCCTTGTTTGTCCTCTCTGTGTTTAGCCCCTTGTGGGTAGTAAAGAAATAGGTATCTACTTTATTTGCTTTGTTTGGAAAATTCTTTTATATATTTATTTTTTTTTTATCCAATTCACTCCATTTCTCAGACAATGATTATAGCTTTAAAAGTGTTTTAATTCACTTTAGATATCTTAATGAGCTCTTCCCTATAAATTAGCTTCAGTTCTCAGTGAATGAAGATGTTCTCTCTAAAACACATCTGTGTTTTTATATAAAATACTCTTAGTTTTGTGTAGATTTATTGAACTATTGCTCTTTACGCTCTCTCTCTCTCTTTTACTCTTTTACTTATTTCAGTCATTTGACTTTGGCCATGCTGGAGCACCGCCTTTAGTCGAGCAAATCGACCCCAGGACTTATTCTTTGTAAGCCCAGTACTTATTCTATTGGTCTCTTCTGCCGAACCGCTAAGTTACAGGGGCATAAACACACCACCATCGGTTGTCAAGTGATGTTGGGGTGGTGGACAAACACACACACATGCATATATACATATATATATACATATATACGACGGACTTCTTTCAGTTTCCGTCTACCAAATCCACTCACAAGGCTTTGGTCGGCCTAGGGCTATAATAGAAGACACTTGCCCAAGGTGGGACTGAACCCGGAACCATGTGGTTCGTAAGCAAGCTACTTACCACACAGCCACTCCTATGCCTATATCAGTTCATAAGTTTCTATTTACACCAATTGACCTCATTAAATATTCAACAATCTGTGAAAGGAAATGGCTTGTTATTGATGCCAATCTTGTTTGATTCATCCTCAAGTTTTTTGATGTTTCTTTACTGTCATTTTACCTTTTCATTACCATATTTCTGTTACAATACACTGCCTTTATTTCAATCAGTTTTGAAAAGAATGAAGAATTTAGTAAAATAAATTTGTCATTATTAAGCTTGTATTTGGAACATAAATTAACAGGAAATGTTAATGGAAGGTTTTAATCTAGACCACTTTGAAACAGGAAATTTGTATAGCAGAACCTGGAATAGTCTCTGGCAAGTTAGTATTAAAAGGGTTAAGGTTGCTCGCAGTCAGCCTAAACTAATTATTTTCATTCTTGAATAAAGAAGCAAGTCATTCTCCCCTTCAGAAACAATACATATATGGTCCCAGATTCTGAACATACTATATGGAATAATCATAGTTTTCTGATCATTTTCATTTATATCACTTGTACAATAATCATAGCTTTAAAACTCTTTTAATTCATCATCATCATTTTCATTCAATGTCCGGTTTCCAGACTGGCATGGGTTGGACACTTTGACAGTAAATGGTAAGCCAGTAGACTATGCCAAGCTCTACTGTC
This sequence comes from Octopus sinensis, assembly GCF_006345805.1. Taxonomy (NCBI): domain Eukaryota; kingdom Metazoa; phylum Mollusca; class Cephalopoda; order Octopoda; family Octopodidae; genus Octopus; species Octopus sinensis. The sequence continues at coordinate 92,792,730 of NC_043004.1, forward strand.
TGCTTTGGCATGATTTCTATAGCTGGGTGCACTTTATAGAGTGTACTGGGTATTTTTCGTGTGGCACCAGCACCAACAATATTATCAAGTAACTTGCAAGACAAGAAAGAGGGCAAGTTGTATTGAGCGATGTGGCTTTGTGCCAGATGATGAGAGGTTAAAAAGTATGAAAGAGAGATAGGGGTCAGTGTCTTTTTATTGAGTACTTTGCAATAGATTTGCCTCATTTTGGGATGAATTGAGATGAGATATGTAGCACATATATGTCTTCACTTCTCTCTCTCTCTCTCTCTCTCTATATATATATATATATATATAGATAGATAGATAGATAGATAGATATATATATATATATATTATATATATATATATATATATATATATATATATATATTATATATATATATATTGTTATTGTTGCTGTTGGAAAACTTCTTAGTGATGCTTTCTACACAGAGAACATATAGTTAAGTGCAGACTATTATTGTATATGTAATAAGTATTTAATCAATTAAAATTATACCTAAAATGAACAAAATCGTAATTAGTGCTAATGATTGATAATTCACTTCAAGAAAGGCAAGCAAGACAACTCTGAAACTCAAATTGTTTAAATATTGAATGGGAAATAGACATCTAGTGGAGAATGAGTGATCTTTTTTTAGGAAGTACAAGGACAACTCTTAACATTATTCAGTTTTATTAAACCTCCTCAGAAAAGCTAACCTTAGAATGACTACAATGATAAGAATCTTAAATGGACAAAACATTTAGTGATCAGGCAATTTATAAGAACATAGGAATGCATGTATTTTAAATTGTTAATATGATTAAATTAAAGCCAATTATTTTTAGTTTGAACAGTGAATCTCAGATCTTTTCTCTTGCCAAATAAGTTTAACTAAAGAATTTAAGTTATTTCTGTTTCCATTCTTGCAGTATGATTTCTGTTCTTGGTTTGGTAGAAAACAGTTCAGTTGTTTTAGTAGCCAGTATGTTGATATCACCATTGATGGTAAGTAAACCTTGATATATAACTGGTATTTGAACAGCTTGTTAGGTTTACTAAAATAAAATATCTGTAGTTGTTATTATCATAATACAGTAATAGCCAAATATTGAAGCATTTAATTGATGGTTCTCACTTTGTCTATCCTAACTTTATTTTGTTTGCAGCTGTTGAAAGATTTTAAATTCACATGTTATGGTCAGGAAAGCAGGACTAAAAGGTCATTTTATGAAAATTTGTAAAGAGAAATTTGAATATCTTCAGCAGTAGATATATTAAAAAATCCATATCATCACAGTAAGATAAGATAGATATCACAAAAACATAACAGTTTATCAGTTCTATGATTAATCAAAAACTGATGTTAACTTTATGTTATGGTCGCAAGCTTATCACATATATAATTGGATGCTTTGCAATATTTGTAGCTAGAAATAATAAGATACCTTTTCAAAAATTTACATATCTCATAAAATGACCTTTCACTTAGAGTTCAGATTTTAGGTGGTAGACCTATCATATCTGAGTGTATAAAAGATGCATATTAGATGATCCCAGGTTTTAGCATATTTAGGAAAATAAGTTTTTAGTGCATCAAAGTATGTAATATAGCCACAACTTCACATATAGGATGTAGGGTGATATTTTTTTGAGACTTTTTTTGATAAAAATGTGCATTTTATATGCCATCAAATATAGTAATCTATCCTCCAGTTTAAAATTACCAAATGACCTTTGGGTGCCATTAGTGGAGGTTATTTGTGTTACAATCGCTCTTGGTCAGATCGTCAGTGTAAGAATAACTTTCTTACCAATCTTGGAGACCTTGAGAATGGACAAAAGTCATAAGGCACCACATTCACTATTCTCACTAAACATTTATAACGAAAATGAAAATGTAAAAATGGCAGTGATAGATGTATAATGACAAAATATACATATATATATATACATATATATAGATGTATAATGACAAAATATTTGGTTGGTTGACAGAAGAAAAATCTGCATGAAGTCCAAATATAAAAGTAGTTAATTGTTAACTAAAAAAGTGTTGTCATTGCAATAACAACAGAAAAAAAGAGAGATAATCAGTTTGTTTGTGTCTGTATAACAATAGGTTGTAGTAGTCATTGAATTCTTTAGCTGAGTGATGGGGTGTAAGTTCCTGCTACTAGTTAGCTTCTGTTGTATTACAACAACTGGTCAGTTATCAAGCAAGCCATCCCTATGTACCCAATGGTCTGTCAAAGAAAAACCTGGAGAGAAAGGAGACAAGCAGAGTCTCATGAATGTCTAATGCTAATTTGCATAGAAAGCAGAGCACAAAATAGTTAGAGAGAGCAGCTGGCTATGAGCTGATTTATGTGGAGAGAGAGAGAGAGAGAGAGATGTGATGCAAATTCACACTGAGTGTTGGATAGAAAGACTCTGTGTGCAGGTTCTACTTAATTCTTGTATTTGCTAGACTTTTCTACCTTTATGCTTTGTGTATTGTAGTTTTATGTGTATTTTAAAATTGTTTTTCTCCTGTTCTTTTGTCAGGGCCCAATATTGGCAGGGACTTTTGGTATTGTGATCCAAAATTATTCTTTACGAAATCTTGGTCTGAGGTCGGAATCAATTGGTCTTGCATTGTGCATTATCTGTGGTCAGTTGGATACTTTCTTGCATTGTTTGAGTTGGATATGTACAGACTGTGTGAAACATGTGGAAGAAGTGTGATTCTACATGATTGTGAGATATTGATGTTTGATGTGGAAAATCTCTGGAGAATCTGAAGAGAAATATGTGTCAAGTATATGATGCATGTGTACCTGACCCACAAATACCTTTATTGGGATATACACTCTTGCAAGTGTGAAGGCACATGGCTTATTGGTTCAGGTATTCGGCTCACGATCATAAGATCAAGGGTTCGATTCCCAGTGATGTATTGTGTCCTTGAGTGAGACACTTTATTTCACATTGCTCCAATCCACTCAGCTGACAAAAATGTGCAGTACCTGTAATTCAAAGAGGCAGCTTTGTCACATTCTGTGTCATGCTGAATCTCCCTGAGAACTACATTAAGGGTATGCTTGTTTGTGGAGTGCTCAGCCACTTGCACATTAATTTCATGAGCAGACTGTTCTGTTGATCAAATCAACTGGAATGCTTGTCATCATAACCAAAAGAGTGCCAAACTCTCTTGTGAATATTCATTAAGACAAGAAGGTCTCCAAGTGTGTGAGTGAATGCATGTGTGTGTGTGTATATGCATGTGAGTATGTAAGTGTATATATATATATATATTAATGTTTATTTTTATGTAGCTATGTATAAAAATATTGTAACATTAAACTGAAAACATGCTTAATACTTTTTTAGTAGAGTACATGTCTGTTAAAGAATTAAATTTTTAAAAGCAGTGAGGTGACAGTTCAAAATGTTATGAAAACAATTGGTATGTGTTCACAAAGTCCAAATGATTAATAGGAAAAACCCTCCAGGCCACATCCCAAAAATTCATTTCTTTGCTGAATTTCTACAATGTTTACGGCAATTCGTTTTTATATCTTGATTTTTTATTTTTCATGCAATTTACGCATGCTTGCACGAATGGCTAGGAGGAGATGTGCCGGGAAGTTAAACACACAGACACACACACACAGATACACATGCAGACACACAAGTTGAGTTTTATATATATATATATATATATTTTTATATTCATCTAGGGTTTATCTTTGGCCTAATCATTGGTGCCATCCAACTCCAAGGACTGCCTGGATATATTGATGAGTGGCCCACTATGGAAATGAAATCCAGGTAAGGGTTGTTTTATTATTATTTTTTTTTCCATCTGTTGAAACAGTTCTGCAACTCTCACTTGCAATGTCTTTTAAACATTATGGCATTTTAAAAAAATATCACCCCTACTCCAGCTCTGTGTGTGTAGGGGACCTGCATGTCAAATAATAGACCCAATGTTTCCTATGCATGTTGTAAAAAGTGGCTAAAAGAGGTTGAGGTAGGAGCTGTACTCTGCCCTTGTAAAACCCTTGACAGCAACAACTACTCAAACAGACCCACAGTTTGGAGAGTTGTTCCCTGACTGATGCAAAGGTGTCCTCCACCAGGAATAGTAAGGAATCACCAAGAAATGGTGAATGCAGCGACATGTTGTTACAGCACATACCCCCATACTACTACTACTACTACTACTGCCACCACCTTTTATTTTGTGACTCCTCAAGAAAATACTGAAAGTTAGAAATGTAGATAGACCTACATCTAATCTTCATATATGCAATGTTCAAGAAAATAATAATAATAATAATAATTTCACATTTTGAGAGAAGGCCAGCAATTTATCGCAGGAGGGGATTAATTGATTCCATGAACCCCAGTACTCAACTGGTACTTATCTTATTGACCCTAGAAGGATAAAAAGTAAAGTCAACTTTGGCAGGATTTGAACTCAAAATGTAAAAGAGTCTTAAAAAATGCTGCTAAGCGTTCCATCTGACATGCTAACAATTCTTCCGGCTCACCATCTTTCTTACGGTTTCAAATTTTAGCACAAGGCCTACAGTTTTAAGGGGAAAGAGTAAGTCAATTTACATCAACCCCAGTGTTTGATTAGTAATTATTTTACCAACCACAGAAAGAAGAAAAGCTATGTTGATCTTAGCAGGGTTTGAACTGAGAATGTAAAGAGTCAGAAAAAATACTACCAAGCATTTTGTCCGACATGCTTACAATATTGCCAATTCACCACCTTAATAATCCATTCCAGTGGAAACACAAGGGGAAGAAATTATGTCGATTACATATGCCCCAGTGTGTAACTGGTACTTTTTTGATCGATCCTGAAAGGATGAAAAGCACCTGTCGACCTTGGCAGAATTTGAACTCAGAATGTAGCGATAGACAAAATGCCACTGAGGCAATGACAAGCGATTGAGACACACACACTAACATATGACAATTGATTGAGACCTTTGGTGGCATGCCATGCTTGAGAAGACCCGTCAAACCAAATGTGATCAAAGACGTGGCTGATGCCTGTGTTGTGTAACTGGCCCTTCATTTATTGGACTATATGCTGTGTTTGTGAAGACCTATCGAGCCGAGTGAAATCGTAGTCGTGGCTGATGCCACAGGTGTCTGACTAGGATCCATGCCGGTGGCATGTAAACTATAGAATTCTGGGTTCAGACCAATTCTAGACACCGTCAGTAAATACCTTATTCCATATGCTTGAATGAAATTTGCTGTGTGGAATCTGTATGGTAGCCAAAAAAGGGATTGGGGCTTCAATCTTTGTCCAGTTTAAAACCACCTCCTGACCCTTGGTTGCCTTGTGTTGTGCAAAGGCCATGAAGATGCTCTTGAGTGTTATTTTACCTCCTTTGATTAAGCTATAAAAGAAAAGTTAAAATTCACTGTCTTTCAGTTTATTATTTCTCTGTCTCTGTCTTTCTCTTTCTCTCTCACTACATATATATATATATATATATATATATGTGTGTGTGTGTGTGTGCGACCGCGTGTGTATTGTTGGCGAGTTTTTTCCTCCGTCTTCCCTTCCTTGGATCTTTCCTTTTCCTATGTTTCTGACGAAGAGCTCCGCTCGAAACATTAAATCCTCCTTCTTTCTTTCCTTTCCTGAGCATCTAATAACACTATACTTGTTCCACATCCTCGCGTTGTTGTGTTTTCATGTTTGGATTAACTATATATATGTATGTATGTATATATAATAATAATATGTATATATATAATAATGTATGTATGTATATATATAAATTTTTTGTAAAGCACTGAAACAAGGAGTCATTTTATACCTTTGTTGTTGTTGTTGTTGTTTACATTGAAGGCATTCCAGTCATGACCATCTTATCTTTTTGTATATCTAGGTTCAGAAATTTGCTTGTGCACAAAATTTGTTTTGCACTGCAATGTAATACGCACATCCATGCGAGTGACCATCTCTCTAACTTTTTCAATTAAGAAAATTCAATATCATCTTGAAAACTGTGTATACACATTTTTTCCTTTGTTCAGTAGCTGTAAAATGTATGCACACACACTATTTTGGGACTATATTGTTTAAACAATCCTTCTTTTTAAGACACTAAGATAAAATTTGAAGGGAATTTCACTACTATTTCCAGCTAGTCAGATGACTACTCAGAGGCCTTTGTTTACTCAAACTAACTCCTTAAAGTTCGGTGATGGCAAAACTTCACCTGGTAATGGTCTGTTGACTATGGTAATATGATATGTGTTTATAATGAAGCACTCGGGTCCCACTTTATGGCACCTACTTACAACAAAATGAATTGGGCCAGTTAAATATATCGGCTTGTGCTAGTGAGTGATTATGTACCAATTATGTACCGGGGGGGATCATTATTATTTTCTTATAATAGGACTGTGTATGAGCTAATTAATTGAATGTCAGTGAAAATGCCTTGTGTTGTTCAGTTAGATATGGCTAAAATAACAGAGTCATGACAAACACCCTCTAATGAAAATAGCAATATGATCTTCTGGTAAGTAATACACATATCTTAAGCCTTGTTACTGAATGTGTGGTTCTTATAATGTCTTATAATATTTACATTAAAATCTTGGATGTTATTTAAGATTATTCATATTCTCAGAGTTACTTCATGTCATAAACATCCAATCAAAATGTGATAATTCATTTTGTTATACTGTTGTACATTAAATAACAACTGCTGGGAATTGAGTAAACTGTGAATTATCTGAGAAGCATGTGAAATTTACCAGAGTTAGAAGTGTTATTTTATATCATTATATCAATAGTCGTAACCTAATTTCTGGAAATGGAGTGGGAGGAAACCTTTATCGAACTAAGTAACCTGGTTACTTTGCATGCAATAAATGTATAGTTGAAGTCCCACCAGTCAGCCTGTTGCATTTTGCTATTTCAAATTGGGGATTAGAATACCAATACATCTTTGGGGAAAAGAAAACCCCAACAAATAACAGTACAAAGTATATGATAATGTTGTGAAGAAGAAATAAAGGAGAAATCAGTTTTATAAACACTGGTCCTTCATCAGGAAAATTAAGAGGTTACAGAAAAGTAGCATTATTGTAAAAGCAACATTATGAATGAAGAAATCAGAAATGGGTATAATAAAAGTATCATCATCATCATCATTATCATCATCATCATTTCATGTCCACTTTCTATGTTGGCATATGCTGAATGGATCATTTCCAGAACAACCAACTCCACTGCAGATTATATCTATTTCTTTACTACCCCCAAGGGGCTAAACACAGAGAGGACAAACAAGGACAGACAAGCGGATGAAGTCGATTATATCGACTCCAGTGCATAACTGGTACTTATTTAATCGACCCCGAAAGGATGAAAGGCAAAGTCGGCCTCAGCGGAATTTGAACTCAGAACGTAACGGCAGACAAAATACAGCTATGCATTTCGCCCGGAGTGCTAACGTTTCTGCCAGCACCTTAGTAACAGAAGCTATGAACTACTTCTAGTACTGAGCTAGCCAGGATTCAAGAGAATCCATATCTTTTGCACTCTTAGTGCTTATTGCTCCAGTGCATCTGCCATAAACAGAGCCTGTTAGTTTACCTGTAGTTCCACTATATCTCTTGCATGTCCACAGTTTACTCTGGATACAGTATATGAGATCGTTACCTACCCCTTTTCAGCCTACCTGCATGGCCAATTCCCTGATGATACTAATCTCCTATCTTCTTTCCTACTTACTAATTGCTTAGTCTTTGCTAAGTTGACCATGAGACCACTAGATTCTAGATTTTTGCTCTCATATCTGGAATTTCTTCTCTAAATTTATTATAGATTCATCTAAAAGAGTTCAGATCATCAGCATATAGAAGTTCTTATGGACAGCCAGTCCTAAACTCCTTTGTGATAGCCTGTGTGATGTACCATGATAAATAGGAAGAGCCAAGGATTGAACCTTGATAGACTGCTTACTTTCACTTTACTGACTGTGCATATGTATGCAGCTTATACAGCCTTCACAAGCCATTTATCTACATCTTATTTCTTTAATGACCACCACATCATTGGCCATGATACCCTTTCAAAAAGGCCTTCTCCAAATCAACTTATGCTAGATAAAATAGCTTGCTCTTAGCTAAGTACTTTTGAAATTACCTCACTAATAAGATGGCATCTGTGGTACCTCTTCCAGGCATAAAGCCAAACTACATCTTATATAGGCTAATTCTATTCCTAATCAATTGTGCTATGATTTTTTTTCTTTGACCTTCATAGCCTGCTCCAACCATTTGATGTTTCTGTAATTTCCTCATCCTAATGCTTCTTCTTTACTCTTCTAGCAGTTTGCAATGTTACTACTACACCAGCCATTTTTATGATGGTTTCCTGATTAGCAATTTAGCCCATCAGGCATAATTGCTGATGAGCAAACAACTTTCCTTACCTTCAGACCTGTAATTGCTTTATGTATCATACTGCTCTCAACTTGAATTGTCAGTTCCTCTGTTGGGTCAGCATGAGGTTAGACTTTCTTTATTCTATGCATTCCCCTTGTTCAACAACTTCTCATAAAAGCACTCCTAAGCTTCATTTTTGTCATCAGCAATGAAGACAAGTGTGCCTCTATTATCCTTTCAAAATTCTCTTCTCTCCTATGAGATCTTGGTTTTTTGTGGTACACTACCTTACAGTCTGGTAAGTTTATACTTCAAATCTTCACACTGCAGAACATATTCAACCCTTTTCTTTTCTGCTTTCCTTGATGCTAAGAATACTTAATACCTGTTTCTTTACTACCCACAAGGGGCCAAACACAGAGGGGACAAACAAGGACAGACAAACGGATTAAGTCGATTACATTGACCCAGTGCGTAACTGGTACTTAATTTATCGAGGATGAAAGGCAAAGTCGAACCTCGGTGGAATTTGAACTCAGAACATAGCGGCAGACGAAATACTGCTAAGCATTTCGCCCGGCGTGCTAACGTTTCTGCCAGCTCGCCATCTTAATACCTAACCTCCTTTCTAGTTACTTCTTAATGCTCTTTGCATTCAACTTCCTTCCAGACTTGCCCAGAATTTCTATTACCTTTTATTGTTCTATTTACTGTGACATTTCACTAGCACAGCAAGTTACCTAACAAGAATTCCCAATTGTTGTCTCTCTCCCTATTTTCATGTTATGTCAACTAGAATTTATTTAAACTTATAATCAAGATCAACTGCAGGGTTGTTTGTTTCTTGTTTTCTGTCACTGTATAGCTCTGACTCAAAAGTCACTACTCACTAATCTGATTTAAATAGAGCATCCTTCACAGGAAAAGGTTCCAGTTTTTACAATAGCCTACCCCGTCTCATTTCCTGGTGAAAATGAAATCTGATTTATATGTTGAATGATTATTATACTTAATGTTATTTGCTACCACCTGGTCCATGGGTACCTTTAGCAAAGCTCACTCTGATGTAAGCATTCTGTCTGACAATAACTGTTTCTGCCCGTCAGTTTCTGTGACCCTGAAATGGGTCAAGGATGAGACCCTTCCTCCTCTGACTAAACAGTGTTAAAAAAAATTTTAATTAAAATCTCAGCAATTAATTTCTAAGAAGCAGTTTATTGTTTAATTGCTTGCTTGTTTGTTTATTTCTTTCTTTCTCTCCTCCCACTAGAGGCATGAGTCGTAGTCTGTGGATTGGTATCTTAATAGCACTCCCATCCGGTGCTGGAGTGTCTCTGTCTGTTCTGGGTGGTAACTCTGGGCCATTGGTTGGAGTTGCCATATCCGCCTCACTGCTGCCACCTGCTGTCAATGCTGTGAGTAGACTTCAACCTCTTTGGTCTTCTCTCTTTGTCTGTCTGTTAGTGTGCCAATTATAATTTGCCTTCTCTTCCTTCATTTACCATTCTTCGAATGTCTGCTCTTTTAATTAGTTAACCACTACATTATCTTGTGTAATTGTTATCATAATTAACAACACTATTGCTGTCATTATAATCATCATTATCAAAATTATCTTATCCCCCATCATTATTGTGAACAGCATCATGATTACAAACATACTCTCATCATCTTTTCAACATCAGCAGCAACAATTATCATATTAATTAACCAACTTATTGTCAACAAATTCTGGGCAAGTCTGGAAGGAAGTTGAATGCAAAGAGCATTATCACATTATCATCACAATTAGTCTCATTCTCATTATTTTTTTTCCTTGAGTTTAAAATTCCAAATTAGCAAAAGTAAGATAATATTTACTGCTTCTTAATTATGGTTGTTCTGTAGGAACTGACATTACTGCTATTTTTAACTCCAGGAGGATGCCTCCTCCAACTGGTCATCACTTACAAAGATTTTTTAACTAGCTAAATTTAAGATATTCTCATTTTAATAAATCATTATTGTACACAAATAGAGAAATTAAGAAATATCTTATTTCAAATATATGCTACTATTTTAAAATTATGTAAAATATGTTATTTCATAACTTAAAATATACTGTTTCATAATAACTGAAAATATAGTAAAATAAACAAATATTTAGTTAATTCAAAAACATTTGGAGTATATTTTCAACTTACAAAGGCTATTTAACTACAGTTTACAGTGGAAAAAAAATTTTCCTTTAGATATCTGAGATACAAGCTGTAAACAAACAATGTGATCAAAAATCGAAAATGGGTAATGGCTATATGTGCCATATTTCGGGATTTTTTTGTTCCTTCATTAGCACCCATCCAACCCATTGATCATCCATGAACATATTGCTTAACTAGCCACAAAACAGAGCTGTGTAATATTATTGGATATACCAATTTTATAAATTAAACACATTTCTGGAAGCTGGTATGTAAACATTAATGACGTGTAGGAACATGGTATTTTGTTACGCAACATTACCAGTTATTTCATAACTTAATTTATATTACAATATCTTCTTATATTTCAACATATGTTAAAATATATAAAAAAATATTTCCAAATAATTTTAAATAAATCTAAATGTTTTTTAATATTTCGATTTATATTAGAATGTTTTGATTTATTTTAAAATACTTTATGATAGTATTTAAATATTTTATAGTACTTTAAAATATATAATATATTTTACATTGTATAATAATATGAAATTTATTAGAATATTTTCCAATAAGTTATTAATATTTTAAAAAATGAAATTCATTGTTAAACATGAAATTCAAAATCAACGCTCCAAATATTTTTATAAATTTGAATTCAGATTCTGGGTTTTATTATTTTTTTTTTTTTCAATTAAATGTGAATTCAAACTAAACTCTTGCTTTCATTTTATTGTTGTTATTTGGCAGACTCATTAGCTCACCAGACAAAATGCTTTGCAGTATTTTGTTCATCTTTATGTTCTGGGGTGAAATGCCAGTGCGGTTGTGTTGTTTTTCATCCTTTCAGGGTCGATAAAATAAGTACCAGTTGAACACTGGAGTCAATGTAATCAACTTACCACCTCCTCGAAATTGCTGGCCTTGTGCTAAAATTTGAAACCATTATTATTATCATTATTATTATTAGAGTGTGAGAGCAGTGCCTGTTACCAAAGTGACACTTGGGTAAAATATACAAAGCCCAGTGTAACCATCATAACTACCCATACGATAAGGGTACACCAGGCACATGCATCACAACCCTATGTGCGCGACATGGTGAACGCATATCAAGATAAACAGCACATGACCTTGCAGGTGGGACCCAGTTAGAATTTTCTTCAGGTTGAGTAGCTCATTCCATGCAAAAGGTCTCTGAATAAGAGTCATTTAAGGATGTTGAGTGAAACACCCATGTTTCCAGAGGTAAATTATCCAAACTCCAAAGAATTCCTCTCAACACATGGCTATGATACTCCCCCACTACTCCTGCTTGTGATCAGTGATGCACATATCGTCAGCTACTAAGGGACATGCTCAACTGGTTATGGTCAAACAACTGACAAGCAAATCTGTGGTATGGAGCAGAATATTTGCTGTAGCCCATCTTTTTTACCAAGACAAAACAATGTACATGATAACACTTCCAATCAGTTAAGATCAGAAGCCATGTAAACAACTGTCTTGTATTGCATCAGGGCATTTATTATTATTGTTGTTGTTGTTATTTTTACTTTTAATTTGCATATTTGTTACAATCACTTGCCAAGACACACCCAGCATCCTGGGGCAAGTGAAGGATAAGAAATGTTACAGTATGACTGAAAGTTTGGGGAGAGGAGATAGTGAAATATTTTCATGTAATACAACACAGACATTTAAATGGACAGGGTTTCACTAAGGATGTACCCAGTACTTGTGAGCACAATCTTTTGGATTTCTCTGAGACATGGTTCTCCTGGGATATTATCTAGATGTTTCTGACATCCCTTTTTTTTACCATACCTAGAGCAGCTACAATAACAGGAACAGTTCTCATTTTAAGATGCTACATCTTTTGTATTTCAATTTCCAGGTCCTTATATTTACTTAGTTTGTCACATTCCTTGACAGATATATTTTTATCAGTGGGAACACATACGTCTATTAGTGTGCAAATATTTTCTTCCCTGTCTTTAATAATTATGCCTGGTTGATTAGTCTAAATTGTTCTGTCAGTGTTGACTGGAAAATCCCAGAAGATAGTGACATTTTTGCCTTCAGCAACTGGCTCAGGATGATGTTCGTACCAGTAAGCAGTAAGAGTGCTTGATTTTGTAGTGTTTACATATTTTCCAATATAAATACTGTCCTACATTATTGTGGCGATTTTTATATTTGTTTGGTATCAGCACAGGACATCCTAAGACGAGATGGTCTATTGTTTCGTCAAATGTGTCGCAGAATCTGCATTTAGGGTCAGAACCGTTTCGAAGAACATTAGCCTGGTATTTTTTTGTGAGCAAGCTTCAGTCTTGTACTGCCAGTATGAAACCTTCAGTCTCTGCTTATTGACCTGAACTTTTCAGCCACTGATGGGTTATTGCTTGATCTACATTAACTTTTCATGCAGAGGCTTCTGGCTCCATTGCTCCTCAATTTTTTTCCGCCTGTTCTTTTTTGCAGTCTGCTTGATCTATTTTGCTTGTTTTGTGGCAGTGGTTTCAGGTTTTGCAACTATTTCAGGGTTAATGTCAAGTTCCTTTGCGAATTTGCAAGTTTCCTTGATAATCGAATGTGATTTTTTGCACCTTTTGTGTTTGCACACAAGTCACAGCATCCCATCATCTGTACTAGATAAGTACCTGTTCATTGCTATTGTGGAGGTCTTATAGCACAGTTCTACCTGCATTACTCCTCTTCCCCCATTATTTCTAGGTAGGTACAGATAATCAACATCTGCTCTTGAGTGGTGCATGTTCTTAGAAGTTAGTATTTTTCTTGTCTTCCTGTCCAGGCATTGGAGCTCTGTAAGATTCCAGTTAATGATGTTTAAACTATATTGGCCTGCTGGAAGTGCCAGGGTGTTTCGATGCAATTTTTAGAGTTGAGTTCAGATTTTAGTATGAGTCTTATTCTCCTGTAATATTCTTTTCTTATTTTTTCCTTCATAGTAGCATGTTGTATACCATCTCTTTCATTTTTCCGCAGGTATTTGTAATTTTCTTTGGGGTCAAGTTCCTTGATGGTGATGTCAGTATCTAATTTAATGGAAACTGTTTGCCTCTTACAAAAGTGCTTTAGCACACTTATCAAGGCCAAAGTTCATCCCGATGTCATGGCTAAATTCTTTAGCAGTCCTACTAACGCTTCGTCATAATTATTATTATTATCATCATCATTGTCATCATCATCGTTATAAAGGCAGAATTGTTAGTGCACTGGAGAAAATACTTACCAGTATGTCATCCATCTTTACATTCTGAGCTCAAATTCTGCCAAGGTCAACCTTTGCCTTCAGTCCTTTTGGGACCATTCAAGCACTGGGGTCAATATAATCAACAAATCCCCTCCCGCAAAATTTCAGGCCTTGAGCATATAGTAGAAAGGATTATTATTCTTATAGAGTCATTAGCATGGCAGACAAAATGCTTAGCTGCAGTTTGTCCATCTTTACGTTCCAAGTTCAAATTCTGCCATGGTCAACTTTGACTTTCATTCTTTTGGCTTGATAAAATAAGTATCAGTTAAATACTCTTCGAGGTAATCAGCCAGCCCCTTCCAACCAAATTTCATGCCTTTTGCCTGTAGTAAAAAGTATTATTATTATCATTGTCATCATCATCATCATCATTGTCATCATCATCGTTATAAAGGCAGAATTGTTAGTGCACTGGAGAAAATACTTACCAGTATGTCATCCATCTTTACATTCTGAGCTCAAATTCTGCCAAGGTTAACCTTTGCCTTCAGTCCTTTTGGAACCATTCAAGCACTGGGGTCAATATAATCAACAAGTCCCCCCCAAAAAAACAATTTCAGGCCTTGAGCATATAGTAGAAAGGATTATTATTCTTATAGAGTCATTAGCATGGCAGACAAAATGCTTAGCTGCAGTTTGTCCATCTTTATGTTCCAAGTTCAAATTCTGCTATGGTCAACTTTGACTTTCATTCTTTTGGCTTGATAAAATAAGTAACAGTTAAATACTCTTTGAGGTAATCAGCCAGCCCCTTCCAACCAAATTTTATGCCTTTTGCCTGTAGTAAAAAGTATTATTATTATTATTATTATTATTATTATTATTATTATTATTAAGATGACGTCAAAATTAGAAGCAATAGCTGCCAAACTAGGATTGAAAGTCAACCGCGACAAATCAAAAATTCTGTGCATTAATGAAGAAAACAGCAAACATTAAACTAGAAACCAGTGAACTAGAGGATGTAGCCAAGTTTACATATTTAGGTAGTAAGATAACATTTTCAGGCGGCACCGACAAAGATATTAAGACGAGAATAAGTAAGGCAAGGACTGCTTTTCAACCTATTAACAAAAGTATGGAGTGCAAGTGTAATTTCAACAAAGAACAAAATAAGAATTTTTAACACTAACGTAAAAGCGGTGTTATTGTATGGGGCTGAGACATGGCGAACAACAGTTAAGTCAAATAAGCAAATACAATCATTCATCAACAGATGCTTGCATAGTATACTTAAAATTAGATGGCCCGAACACATAAGTAATATGGAGCTATGGCAAAGAACAAATCGAGTTTCGATTAGGGAGCAAATATTTAAGAAAAAGTGGAAGTGGATTGGTAGCACAATTAGAAAAGACACACCAAATGTAGTGAAAAGTGCTTTAACAGTGGAAACCGGATGGATATAGAAAGAAAGGTAGGCCTAAGAACTCGTGGCGTAGATCAACACAAAAGGAACTAGAGAAAGAGGGACATTCATGGCAGAGTATAAGTACAGAAGCGAAAAATTATGAGACATGGAATTCAATTATAAGTGGCCTATACTCCGCGTTGGAGGGTTAAAGGCAGAAAACAAAGAAAGATGGCAAGCTGGCAGAATTGTTACCACACTGGACATGCTCAAGTGGTTATGGTCAAGGAACTGACAAGCAAATCTATGGTAATGAGCAGAACATTTGCTTTAATGATATTTCTACTTTAGCAACTCAA
The DNA here is from genome assembly GCF_006345805.1 of Octopus sinensis. NCBI lineage: Eukaryota > Metazoa > Mollusca > Cephalopoda > Octopoda > Octopodidae > Octopus > Octopus sinensis. The sequence continues at coordinate 92,808,331 of NC_043004.1, forward strand.
TGCTGAATCTGTCTGAAATGTAATGGAAAATGAGTCAGTTTCAAAACATTGATGTTCAAGTCACAAGAGCAAAGTTTGCAGGGTATAATAGTCATATCCTTTCATTTCTAGATAGAAGCAAGTAGGAAATAACACTTACTGACCAAAGACATAAAAATAAAAAATTTGTTACACAGTGTAAGGCTTGTTTCTCTAATACTATATCTTAGCAGGTGAGGTTCTGAAGATTCTACCAGTTTTTACCATTTCTAATATCACCCAAACACCACTTGAAGGTCTATACCAAGTGGTCAAGCTGTCATTGTTTAACCTCAGATCAGTTCTGATTCTTCAGCAAATCTTTAATCAAAGGAATTCCAACAATAACCATTCTACTGTTTTATTTTTCATACATAGTCTATCTTGAGTTATATTATCTAACGTATCTTACCTTATTTTTTTTTTTTTAAGGTGGTAGTATGTGTTTCATGGAGATTTGTCTGTTATTTTTAGCAGATCAAGACATTTCATCTGATTGTCGTTGTGTTGCTGTTCTAAGTTTTCTGAAATATAACAACCACCTAAATCTGTACACTTTTCCAAATCTCTCTTCAGGGAATGCTGTGGTCATTTGCTTTACTTTCGGTCATCAGTCCACCAAAAACAACTCCACGTGGCAATACCACTGCTGTAAGTACTTTATCCCCTTGACTTTCTCTAGTTACCTACCCATCACATGATGTCCCCCAGCCTACCTAAAAAATAAAAGTATAAAAAGGATCTCTCTTCTCTCTCTCTCTCTCTTCTCTCTCTCTCTCTCTATCTATCTATCTATCTATCTATCTATCTATATATATATATATATATATATATATATAAGTTTAACAATTAAGGATAACTTCTTAATAAGGGATCTTAACAAGAAAATTATCAGGTAGTTAGTGTGAAAACCTCATAAAAGAAAAGAATTCGAAAATAATTTTTTTCTTTTGAACAAATTAATTATATCTATATTGTATAGAGGGCATTAATACACATAAATGCCTTACACTAAGAGGGACAAAGTCATTACTACCAAAATTACACTAATCATACCCAAATGCAGTTCCTCAAAGCAAGACATTTAAAAAATGAATTTAGTTCTGTATCACCGTGATTTCACATTTAACTTACGTCTTATGATCCTCAGCAGAACTGATTCTGAACACATCATAAATAAACCACCAACCTTACCTAGCGAAGACGAACAGACATCTATTCACTCCGGCCAAGCACATGGAATGTTTATAAATCATTCGGTAAATGGCGGGCTTTTTCCAACTGCATGTCGGGTAGGAAAAGTATTTCGGAATAAGTTTAACAATTAAGGATAACTTCTTAATAAGGGATCTTAACAAGAAATTATCAGGTAGTTAGCGTGAAAACCTCATAAAAGAAAAGAATTCGAAAATAATTTTTTTCTTTTGAACAAATTAATTATATCTATATTGTATGTTTTCACGCTAACTACCTGATAATTTCTTGTTAAGATCCCTTATTAAGAAGTTATCCTTAATTGTTAAACTTATTCCGAAATACTTTTCCTACCCGACATGCAGTTGGAAAAAGCCCGCCATTTACCGAATATATGATTTATAAACATTCCATGTGCTTGGCCGGAGTGAATAGATGTCTGTTCGTCTTCGCTAGGTAAGGTTGGTGGTTTATTTATGATGTGTTCAGAATCAGTTCTGCTGAGGATCATAAGACGTAAGTTAAATGTGAAATCACGGTGATACAGAACTAAATTCATTTTTTAAATGTCTTGCTTTGAGGAACTGCATTTGGGTATGATTAGTGTAATTTTGGTAGTAATGACTTTGTCCCTCTTAGTGTGAGGCATTTATATATATATATATATATATATATATATACAACTTATAAATAAGGGCAAACGAAAAAATTTCTAATGCCAAATATGCCGAAAATTGAACATATTGTCCATTTCCCATATAATTTTTTTTCCCCCAGTATGCACACTACTCGAAAAAAGGCCGACAGAAATCTCTAAAAAATTCCATTATTACCATATCGGACCAATTTCAGGGTTAGTTCAAAAAGAACCCTCCCTTCATCAGTGATACATGTGGCAAAGAAGTAAATGAGATACTTACTCATACCCATGGTATATATATATATATATAAGGATACTATTGTTCATAATAATATCAGTGGCTTTGCATGCATAAAAAAAACCATAAAGGTAAAAATCATCAATTAATAATCAAGGATACTAACAGGCAGTACCAGCATGCTGAAATGGCAGTCAAAATGACCAAACCACAAGTTCTCACTTAAGCACAAAGATGAAGGCAAGCAAATGAACACTGATATTATTATAAACAATGATTTCTTACATATTTATATAATTTTTTATTCACTTTGATCACCTTTTTAAATTTGCTGTGGCATTAAAAGCAGTCATCGCACACATTGGTTGAGATGAGCAAACTCTTCAACGCTGGATCAGTTAGACTCACTGAAGATGAACTCAGAGTACTTCTCAGAGTTTGAAATCATGACGATATGGGTATGTCTGACTTTTGCAGTTTTCGTTTTTATTTTCAGCATTCGTATGGGGCCTTAGGGTTTTTGTTCATTTGCCCTTCCTTCACCTTTATGTTTAAGTGAGAACTTGTGGTTTGGTCATTTTCACTGCTATAATAGCATGCTGGTACTACTTGTTAGTACTTTTAACTATTAATTTAAAAATATATGTATACATACATGTATGTGTGTGTGTATGTATATATATATATATATATTTCTTTACTACCCACAAGGGGCTAAACACAGATTGGACAGACAAACGGATTAAGTTGATTACATCAACCCCAGTGCATAACTGGTACTTAATTTATCGACCCCGAAAGGATGAAAGGCAAGGTCGACCTCGGCGGAATTTGAACTCAGAACGTAATGACAGGCAAAATACGGATACGCATTTCGACTGGCGTGCTAACGTTTCTGCCAGCTCGCCACCTTTTATTATATATATATATATACATACACTCACACCACATACACACACGCATGCATTTATGAATTTGTTTTGCAAGCTTCTTGATCTGAAATCATTGTGTTGAAACATATATTGTTAATTTTCAGGATAGTCATTTGTTTCTTTCCCTTGTCAAATAAATACATGCACTGTTTATTTGTTTTTCACTTGTTTAGCATTGTTCTTATTTAACTTATGTCCATTGTCCAGAAACCTTTCGACACACATTTGTGACCTCTTCAGGGTCTGTTCCATCAATGTGTTTCCTCCATTGATCAGCTGACACAGTTCCAGTAATATATATGTACATATATATATCCTTTTTTCCTCCCACTCTTCCTGGAAGGGCCATGAGGGTAGCATTCTCAGATACCTCTTTTCCATAGAGCCCTATTAGAAGCAACTCTCATTAGATTTTCTGGCTGAATTCCTAACATTGGGTATACAATTTGATGAATGAGCCACAAGGTTATTGTTAGAGCTGCTAGTACAAGTAGCAAAATCCTCCTGATACCACACCTTACTGTTTAAAAAAAAAACTAGCAGATGCAGCTCAGATAACAGCTGTACAGAACACTTCTGATTATAGATTTGTTGAAGCCAGGCTGACGAAGAACCAAGCAATGTGAATAAAAGATGAGATGATCACAGTTGAGATGCCTTTTTTATCATAGATCCACAGGATCAGGACTGATCTCCTTGGAACAAATCAAAAACAAGCAATCAGTATAAAATACATTATTTTTTTTTCTTTTAATTCAGTGTTTTTTTCCCTTGTTTGTATTTTGAAGGTTTCAATTAATGACAACCCTTTAGGGTGCTTGCCATTTCAAGACAATGCTTATACACCAATGTACAGCTGTGACATGGCCAAAGAGATGGGAATCATGGGAACAATAAGTCTCCTGCTCACTCTACTTAACATCGGCTGCATATTCCTAGTTGGTGTTGTCATGTTGAAGGTAAATGATCTGCTATACTCATTTGGTTTCACATTCTTCTTCCCTCTATGTTATCTGTTTTTCATTTTTTGGCTTTGGCTATCTGTTTTGTTAATGTGTGTGTGAGTGTGTGTTTATCATTATTTTTTTTTGTCTTTCTGTTTACTGCTGTTCATCTTAATTTATACAATCTGAATTTGAATGAATTTATCACTGATATTATATTCTTTAGTCTCTTTTACTTGTTTCAGTCATTTGACTGCGGCCATGCTGGAGCACCGCCTTTAGTCAAGCAAATCGACCCCAGGACTTATTCTTTGTAAGCCTAGTACTTATTCTATCGGTCTCTTTTGCCGAACCACTAAATTACTGTGATGTAAACACACAAGCATTGGTGTTTATGTCACAGTAACTTAGTGGTTCATTTTGGCCGCCATGGGTTTTGCAGTAAATCACTAAATCATCCATAACTTTTGTATTATCCTCTCAAATTACACCAAAATCTCAGACAATAACAATTAATATCGTATTTATTGTGTGTGAAAATTATAGAATATAAAACAACTTTGATAAAAACTTATATCTACTTTTCTGGCGAAAACAATGCCGTTCTGAACATCTTGGCCGCAACTGTATATACATATATACGATAGGCTTCTTTCAGTTTCCGTCTACCAAATCCACTCACAAGGCTTTGGTTGACTTGAGGCTATAGTAGAAGACACTTACCCAAAGTGTCACGCAGTAGGACTGAACCCGGAACCATGCAGTTGGTAAGCAAGCTACTTACCACACAGCCACTCCTATGCCTAATTATAATCACTAATATCTTGAAAATATTTTTGCTATGAATTTTATTATTTCAAAGCACATTTACTGTTCTTTAAAGTAATAAAATGACTCTAAACAGAGTTTTGAGTCAAAATTATTATGAAGATCCAAGTCGACTAAGGTTTCACAGCCAGTAGTCCAGCATGCCAGCATGTCCCAACTCATGCCTGTATGTAAAATGGACTTTAAATGAAAGTGGTGGTGGTGGTGGTGGTGGTGGTGTGGTGGTGGTGGCAGTGGCAGTTGTGGCGGTGGTGGCGGTTGTTGTTGTTCTAACAAATCTGGAAGTTTGATCAGTTCCTTGCATAATACTCTCTGCCCTTGAGTTACTTTGTAACTTCTACCAATTTAAAATTATATATATATATATATATGTGTGTGTGACTCTGTGATAAGAAACTTGTTTCTCAACCACCGCATGGAACCTTGGGCAAGTGTGTCTTCTACTTGGGCTTACTAAAGCCTTTTGAGTGGATTTGGTGGACAGATACTGAAAGAAGCCCATTGTATGTGTGTGTCTTTGTATCTATGTTTGTCTCCCCATCACCATTTGACAACTGGTGCTGGTGTGTTTATATTTCCATAACTTAGCAGTTTGGCAAAAGAGAGTGATAGAATAAGTACTAGGCTTAAGAAATAAGTCCTGAGGCCAATTTGTTCAACTAAAACCCTTCATGGCTGCAGTCAAATGACTAGAACAAGTAAAAGAATAAAAGAATATATATGTATGTGTGTGTATGTATTTATATATTCAACTTAACATGGATGCCTTGTTAGAACATAGGACACCAAATACTACATTATTAGGCTTGAGATATCCTTTCATATAGGCACATGCTTCCCTACCACATGGTTCTGGGTTCAGTCCCTCTGCATGGCACCTTGGGCAAGTGTTTTCTACTATAACCTCGGGCCAACCAAAGCCTTGTGAGTGGATTTGGTAGACAGAAACTGAAAGAAACCCACCGTATATATATCTGGCTTCTGTGCCGGTGGCACATAAAAAGCACCCACTACACTCACGGAGTGGTTGGCATTTGGAACGGCATCCAGCTACAGAAACACTGCCAGATCAGACTGGAGCCTGGTGCAGCCTCCTGGCTTCTCAGACCCCGGTCAAACCATCCAACCCATGCTAGCATGGAAAACGGATGTTAAACGATGATGATGATGATTATTATGTATGTATGTATGTATTTGTGTGTCTGTGCTTGTCCCACTACCGTTGCTAGACAACCAATGTTGGTGTGCTTATGCCCAACTACTTGGCTTACAAAGAATAAGTCTTGGCGTTGATTTGTTTGACTAAAGGTGGTGCTCCAGCTTGGCCACAATCAAATGACTGAAACAAGTAAAAGAATAAAAGAATGTGTGTGTGTGTATTTAGTTAATAAAAAACCTATATCAGAAAGAAGCACACTCTGTATATATATAATTCTATTATGTTTACAGTAGTTTTATGAACAAAGTAAACAGTATTCAATACACACCATAGATTAGATATTTATTTCAATATACTTGTTAACATGCCTTCTATGGCTTTTCTCTAAGTTTCATGTCAAGAAAAAGTAAGCAATCCTCAGATATTCTCTACAAAAAGTAACTCAATTACTGGTGTTAAATCTCTGGCAGTTACTGAGAAGTTCTTCTTTCCTACAGTTTTTTGTTTCTTTTGGTGGGGGGAAGTGTTTCTCAATTTTTAACCCTTAGAATCTGTTGTAGAGCTGTCTTTTTCCACTGTTGTTATATTCCAAAGTTGTCAATGGAATGGTTCCTGGTACTGTATGACCCCCCTGTTGTACAGTATTACTATCCTCAAAAGATTGGGCTGTTATTACTATATCAGCACAGACACAACTATCAACACAATCTACACATACTCTCAACATTCCTGGCCTTCTCGACCTTCTTTTCTGTTGACCAGCTACTGGTCTATTTATAATGGCTGGCTACTACCACTTTTTACCGGGTGGGGTGTACAGTTTCATTATACAACAGAATCCATGAGAACACTTTAGGAGGAGGAGTTTCTGTCATCTATGGAAGATGCAAGTGGACATCCACATGGTTTTATGTTTATGTCAAGAAGATAACGATGTTGTTACAAATTAGCTAGCTATAAACACAAAATCATATGGTCATCCACTTTTACTTCTTCTTGAAGCATAGTCAGTGGAAATTATCCCTGCTAAGGTGTGCTTGTTGTTTCAAAGGATTAACACTTTTAAATTTACTTTATTTATTTACTTTTTTTAACTATTTATTTAATTTTTTTCTTTTCTCTTTGAAGATTAAAGAAGTTGTGCCACTGGCTTCAACAGATGAAACAGCAGAATTTTGGGAGCATGATATACAAGTGAGTTCCTTTTTAACTGATTACTTCAGAACATATCACTGATGTGTGTGGGGGGGATGGGGGAAACATATATTTATATTAATAAATACACATATACAAAATATTTGGTGGACTTAACTTGCTACCTGTTTTGACAACACAAGTTAATGTGTGTCTGCTTTTGGCAGAGATCATTCTGTTGAAAGCATCTGATCCAGGAATGCAGTCAGGAAACATTTCCTTCCTACAATCTTGGACACTCTTGTGTAAGAGAGTGTATGTGTGTGTGCGCATGTGTGCATACATGCATACATGTGTGTGTACATGCATGCATGCATAAAATGTATATATGATGTATGCGTGTACACGTAGCTCCAGTGTCTCAGTTTTGGTGTGGTTTCTGTGGCTGGACACCCTTACTAGCATCTACCACTTTACAGAGTGGACTGGGTAGTTTGCTTTTTTTTGTGGCACCAGCCACGCTCTTTTTTTGTATGGAAACCCATGTTTTCAGCTATGGAGATTCTGATTCTGTAAAAAAATTTGGCAAAAATTACAACTTCAAAATTTCAATTTTTTTGAGATTTGATTTATTTCTGCACTTGTACTTTTTGTAACTTTCAAGTTTCAGTTGTAAAAAAAAAAACAAAGAACAATGAACACTTTAATTTCACTTTGTCATAATATACCTCACTTTACTGCGATCTGTTTGAACAAAACAGAAAGATAATTTTAGTAAATCAACAAAAGATTAATTAGCTGTATCATATTTCTGATTTCAGAATTTTTTTCTTTAATACAGAGAGGATGATGGTTAATGATAATAATTTCAAAACTTACAACAGAGCAAAATAGATATTCCAAAGTCATGGCAACATTTGAGCTGACTATTTAAGAACTACAGGGTTGTTGATGTGTTTTGTTCAGAATTTTTATGGGTCAAAAAGCAAAACCCATTCAACTACTTAACCTGTCACATTAGCAACATCAGTTACAAAGAATTGTTGACAAAGAAGAACTGATAGAAAGGGAAGAGAAGCTAAAACATGCATTTTTCTGAAAGCATGCCTTCCATAGTTATTTTAATGGAATAAAAAAGAATCTTACAGACATTGAAATGATAGTTATTGAAAGATAAGAAGTGGGGGACAAAAGATTTCATATGTGTTTTTCTTTAAGCATGACTAGTGGAAACAAAATGGAAACACAGGGAAGTATCAATCTGGACAGGTTTCCTTTGAAACAAAGTAACTATTTCAGTTTCCAATGATTGGACAACTTTTCAATGTGGTTATAAATACATTGCATTCTTAAATTGATTTTTGAGTTATATAAAAATCAATGGACATGCAGTACATGACTAGCATGTCTCAACTACATGTCACTGATATGTGTGTGTGTGTGTGTGTGTGTGTGTATAAGTATATGTATATATGTATGTTTGTGTGTGTGTGTGAGAAAGAGAGATTGATATTGCTGCCATCATCACTGTCAGCATCATTTTGCATCCACTTTCCATGGTGCCATGAGTTGGATAGGTTGTCACAATTCAAGTCAGTTCTAAGTCAGAGCTACAATTTGACTAGATGGGATGGGAAACACATTCTATGAACATGTTCCATTTCCATCATCATTTCACAGTGATGATCCTGAAATAGACTTAGGTTCAAACACTAGTCAGTAAGTGGGGCCAATGCTCTGCAAAGCCATCAAGGAGGAGGCCCCCAAAATGATGCACATTCTCTCCTAATGACCCTTGAAACCTACAGGCTTGCTGCATGTTGAGTTTTTGATAGACTGCAATTACATCAGCAAGCTGTCTTCAAGTTTCTACCTGGATGTTGTTCCTATTGTCAACCACATTCCTGGGTGAAGAAGGTGCACAACAGAATAGTTATGATGGTGGTGGTGGTGGCGGTGGCGGCGGCGGCAACAGCTGTTTCTGGGATCAGAATAAGTTTTGTTTCCTTGTTATTAAACAAGTTTATTTTTCTCTATTACAGGTGGCCAGGGATTCCTACAAGACTATGAAGGGCCCAGAATCTTTGTCTTTTATTACAGAATATCAGGTGAGGAGTGCTGCATGTATACAGTTCTGTGTCATATTCCAATTTGTACTGAGCATTTTTAATGTTACATTGTTCGTATAAGTGCAGGCATGGCAGTGTTAAATCTGGAGTATTATCTCCTAATGTAATATCCTTGTCAGTATGAATGTCTTTTGGGGGCTAAACCATTTTTGTAAAGGTACTTGATAACACCATGGGGCCAAATTTCATCCATCTTCTGGAGAAGTCACTGCTAGTTATTTTTGAAGTTTTCTTTGAACATCAGATGTCAGTACGTAAGATGTTACAGCTCTGGCATCACTCTTTCATAGTCAGCCTATGAACTTACCAGCCCACCCTCATAGCCATTCTATCAAAAAATGGATCAAGTTTTCTATTTATTATTTTACATTTCACTGTTTTCACTGTGGCTATGAGGAGGAAGCACATATAAGGGGTTTAGCTGATCATATGGACCCAATACAAAATGTATAAGAATGTTTCCTTCATGTTCAATACTATATCAAGCTACATATTCTTTGCACACACACACACACACACACACACACACACACACACCTTTCCTCATTCTTTTCCTTTTTTTCAGAATTTTAATTAATAGCTGAGCCATTTTGGGCATTACTTCTATGCATAACATCTCAACCCTTTTGGACCCCTTTTCTGTCCAAACTAAACCTTGCTGGCTCTTATAAAACCATTCTCCTATCTATAGTCACCAAATGGGACCAGTGATGGAATCTACTATATAAATAATTACTACTCCTTTCCCAAACACCAATCGTTTACTATATAACTATAACAATATTGTTTACATTTTATTGACAGATTGCTTACAGACCTCTTAGCCAGAAATACTTGTCTCGTCAGCAATTTCTGTTTGTGTTCAGACCCGTTTTTCTCTATTTGCAGAAACTTTTAGAGAAAGAAAGAACCATGGATCTTAATAACTTGACGCGCAGGAATCAACTGTCAAGGGTAATTAGTCATGCTTATACATTTTTCGTTCTTTTTCTTTCATTACTCATTCATCTCTTTCACACACATTAACATTACCAAACTTACTTCTGAAAGGCTAAACTTCCCCTTCATGGCCAAAAAATATTTCAGCCCTGATCTGTTACTGCCTCAAAACATCAATTCCACCTTCACTACATAAATAATAATAATAATAAATGCGCCCTTTTAAAGCCTAGCCAGGCTCATGGGCCTGGTTTTCCGGTTTCTATGGCATATGTGTTCCCCAGCTGGACGGGATGCCAGTCCATCGCAGCGTTACTCATTTTTGCCCGCTGAGTGAACAGGAGCAACAGGAAATGAAGTGTTTTGCTCAAGATCACAATGCGTCGCCTGGTCCAGGAATCAAAACCACAATCTTACGATCATGGTGCTGACACCCTAACCACTAAGCCATGCGCCTCCACACCTTCACTACATGCAGAAAGAAAAAGAAATCTCTGGGGTTTTAGTCTTTGTTTCATTTTTATAATAGGCGCAGGAGTGGCTGTGTGGTAAGTAGCTTGCTAACCAACTACATGGTTCCGGGTTCAGTCCCACTGCGTGGCATCTTGGGCAAGTGTCTTCTGCTATAGCCCCGGGCTGACCAATGCCTTGTGAGTGGATTTGGTAGACGGAAACTGAAAGAAGCCTGTCGTATATATGTATATATATATGTATGTGTGTGTGTGTTTGCGTGTCTGTGTTTGTCCCCTTAGTATTGCTTGACAACCAATGCTGGTGTGTTTACGTCCCCGTCACTTAGCAGTTCGGCAAAAGAGACCGATGGAATAAGTACTGGGCTTACAAAGAATAAGTCCCGAGGTCGATTTGCTCGACTAAAAGCGGTGCTCCAGCATGACCACAGTCAAATGACTGAAACAAGTAAAAAAAAAAAAGCTGACAAAATTTCTCTCACTACCTATGGTGATTTTGTATTTATAACACTATTATTAAGAGCTTTGTTAAACTTAATACACTGATTTGCCTTAAAGATAAATTCTCAGTTACTGGTTGGATTAAAAAATTGCTGATGCATTAGCAGTGCTTGTTTTTGATGTTATGAAACTTATAGGTTTATTATAATAATAAACCCATAGATAATAAACTTATAAATTTCAGGAATAAACATATAGATTTCAGTAATCATCCTTACTGACATTGTTGCATCATTCAAGGCTGAGTCTTTGGATCTACTTTTGGCATTAGCATTTGTTAATTGTCCTTCCAATCAAAGCGTTACTGTCATTGTAATAAAATATGCCCAGTAGCAAGATAAAATCATGGCAATTGGATTTGTGTAGAAATACAGATTTCCAAAGTGGCTGAAGAGATCTCCAAACCTCACCGTACCATCTAACATGGTGTGTGTCCAGACCATGAAACATCATTTCAGATGTTTGCTCTGCATCATGTCTTCTAGCCCAGCATAACAAAATATTGTCACCAGTACTATTTCCCCCATTGGCTTGCTTCCACTCTTAGAGACAAAAGAAAGTAAATATGTTTTAAACTCTGAAATATTCTATCATTCTTTGCCATTTTGACTCTAAAATATATTTGGTGTTTCATATTACGCACACGCACACAAATACATATTTTTTATATATTTTTCAGATATCAATTTTAATTTTATTTTATGTATCTCCATTATTGTATCATATTTTTTTGTACAATTTGCTTTTACAATATCATCATCATCATCATCATCATCATCATCATCATCATCATCATCATCATCATCATCATTTAATGTCCATTTTCCATGCTGCCATGGGTTGGACAATTTGACTGAGGATTGGCAAGCCAGTAGGCTGCACCAGGCTCCAATCTGATCTGACATGGTTTCTACAGCTGGATACCCTTCCTAATGCCAACCACTCCAAGTGTTTTTATGTGCCACCAGCACAGGAGCCAGTCAGGCGGCACTGGCATTGACCACATTCAGATGGTACTTTTTACATGCCACTGGCATGTGGAACCAGTCAGGTGGGACTGGCATTGATTCACACTTGAATGGTGCTTATTACATGCCACCAGCACTGTCATCACCCACAACTACGATTTCCATTTGATTTTACTTGACTCAATAGGTCCTCTCAAGTGCAGCGTATCGCTCGATGATTCAAGGGCACTTTTAAATGGGCTGGTTATGTGCTACTGGTATTGGCACCGCTAGGATCTCACTTTACTTGCTGGGTCATTGGCCATTTGACTGAACAGGGTTTCTCAAGCACAGCATATTGCCCAATGATTCAAGGGTACTTTTAAATGGGTTGGTTACGTGACACTGATATCGGCCACGGCTGTTATCTCACTTTACTTGCTGGGTCTTCTCAATCACAGCATATCTCCAAAGGTCTCTGTCTCTTGTCATTGCCTCTGTGAGGCCAAATGTTCGAAGGTTGTGCTTTACCACCTCATCCTATGCCTTCCTGAGTCTCCCTCTTCCTCAGGTTTCTTCCACTGTTAGAGTGTGACACTTCTTCACTTAGCTGTCCTCATCCATACATAACACATGGCTATACCAGCGCAGTCATCTTTCTTGCACACTACATCTGATGCTTCTTATGTCCCACATTTCTCTCATGGCGCTTACACTCTGTCTTCTATGCACACTGACATTATGCCATTTCTTTCAAGCCTATATTTGTCCTCAACATTCATGGCCCATGTTTCTCTGCTATGTAGCATATCTGTTCACACACATGCATCATACAGTCCACCTTTCACTCTGAGTGAGAAGCTCTTTGTTACCAGCAGAGGTAGGAGTTTTCTGAACATTGCCTGGGCTATTCTTATTCTTGTGGCAACACTCTCAGAGCATCCATCCCTGCTACAGACTTGGTCACCTAGGTAGCAGAAACTATCAACTACTTCTATTCCCCCCCACCCTCGACCTGTGCTGGAATCTGTTTACTGTACATCTTCAGTATTTATCACCCCTATACACCTGCCACACACAAGAACTATCTTCTCGGTTATCCTTCCTTTGATATTGCTGCACCTCTTATGTGTCCATAGCTTACACTGGTACATCTTGTGGAGTTTCTACCTACGTCTTTTCTACAGATCAAGCAGGGCCATCTACCTGAAGGAGTTTGTGATTTGTCCACCTTCCTATTTACTAGGACTTTGGTCCATCATACCCTGTCAGCCAATTATATCTTACTCTTATATTCCATTATGCAATTAGTGATCGGTATCTTATTTGGATACCTTTTTATACATTTTAATGAATATATTTTATGTTCTATTTTTCACAATCATTCAAAGTTCAGCAAAAAGAAAGTCCTCACTTTATGAAGATTCAACTTATCTCACTCATAATATCAAGTACTCTTTTCTCTGACTTGTTTACACACACATGCGCATGCACACACATACACACACACACACACATGTATATCTGCATATATACATGTGTGTGTGTCTGTATGAAGTTTGCATTCTGTATGTCTTCACATCATTTGAGCCAAGTACTGATGTTATATTTACATCCATTGTAAACAGCATATGTATATCTAAACAATATATATATATATATAAATTTTTCTGTTTCAGTTTTATGCTGATGAATTTAATCATTCAGAATTCAGCCCCAGCCCCAAGGTAAACATTTTATCTATTACTAAAAGAGCACTCACATGCACACACACACACACGCAACACACACACACACACATTCATACATGCACACACACACATTCACAGATTGACTGATAGAAAGTCAAACAGACTATCAAGTTTATCTGGCGGGCATTCAAGAAAGAACAAGAAAAAAAAAGGGGGCACCATTCAATCCTATATCTTATTTTATGCATTTCATCAGCATCAATAATCACCATTGTCACCAACACTATCAACATAATCAGTAGTGAGCCAATAAAAGGAACTGGACAGTCCTAGATGCATTGTGCCTGAAAAAGGAGAGAGTGGTAGACATCAGTAATGAGTGATAGGGATGTAACAGATGAATGGTGAGATGGAAGTAACGGCTGTATATACACACACACATCATCATCATCTTCATTTAACATCCATTTTCCATGCTAGCATGGGTTGGACGATTCGACCGAGGTCTGGGAAGCCAGAAGGCTGCACCAGGCTCCAGTCTGATCTGGCAGTGTTTCTACAGCTGGATGCCCTTCCTAACGCCAACCACTCCGTGAGTGTAGTCTGTGCTTTTTCCATGCCACTGGCACAGGAGCCAGAGGAGGCTGGCAAATGGCCACAATCGGTTGGTGCTTTTACGTGTCACCGGCACGGACGCCAGTCAGGTGGCACTGGCATCTGCCACGTTCGGACGGTGCTTTTTACGTGTCACCAGCATGGGTGTCTTAACTACAATTTCCATTTGATTTTTATTTTAATATTGACATACTTGACTCAATAGGTCTCCTCAAGAACAGCAGGTCACTCTATGATCCAAGGTTAGCACAGCAAGCCGTCCTGCGACCCATTTGTCGGGTCTTCACAGTCACAGCTTATCTCAGAGGTCTCGGTCTTCGTCATTTCCTTTGTGAGGCCCTACATGCCACCAGCACGGGTATCACAGCTACAATATCCATAAGATTTTTATTTGATGTTGATAACTTGACACAATAGGTCTCTCAAGCACAGCAAGCCATCCTACAAGCCATGAACTCACTTCATTTGTCGGGTCCTCGAAGTCACAGCATATCTCCAGCATATATACACAACATATGTACACATATGTACATATTTCCATATCAGTAATATGCTACTCAATGATATGAATGTGTGTGTGTGTGTGTGTGTGTGTGTGTGTGTGTGTGTGTGTGTGTGTGTGTGTTGTGTGTGTGTGTGTGTGAGTGTTTGTGTATATGTGTGTGTATTGTTTGGACCATTTTATCAGATCATAGTGAATCATGTTGCATTGTTGCATTTCCTTACATTGTTGTTCAACAACCGACAGCTGAAATCTCAAATATCATTCCTGTGGGAACAAAATTTTGATTGCAACTTTAATGTGAACACAAGTAGTTTCATGTGGGTTGATATTAAAAGGATTGAAAGAATTGTTACAAAATGAAAAATTTGGAAGTTTTTATATTGATTTTATTTCTTATGGCATTGAGTGGCATGGAGTGTGATGACCCCACCAATCTGGCTTCTAAACTGTTTTACTACATGATAACAAAAGTGCCAGACATTCCATCATGACTCAGTGCGTTCTGGGACTCACTTCCTTCCAGTTTAGGTCAACGATTGTTGGCAAACAATGGGTATTGAAACTGTGTTACAAGCTCGATTTGTTTGGTGCTTACCTCTTTTTGTATAGTATTCAGCTCTAGAATTGAACACCTTTTTCACATTATAGGTGCAGGAGTGGCTGTGTGGTAAGAGGCTTGCTTACCAACCACATGGTTCCTGGTTCAGTCCCACTACGTGGCACCTTGGACAAGTGTCTTTTACTATAGCCTCGGGCTGACCAAAGCCTTGTTAGTGGATTTGGTAGATGGAAACTGAAAGAAACCCGTCGTATATATGTATGTGTATGTATATCTATATATATATATATATATATATATATATATATATATATGTGTGTGTGTGTGTGTTGTGTGTGTGTGTGTGTGAGTGTTTGTGTATATGTGTGTGTATTGTTTGGACCATTTTATCAGATCATAGTGAATCATGTTGCATTGTTGCATTTCCTTACATTGTTGTTCAACAACCGACAGCTGAAATCTCAAATATCATTCCTGTGGGAACAAAATTTTGATTGCAACTTTAATGTGAACACAAGTAGTTTCATGTGGGTTGATATTAAAAGGATTGAAAGAATTGTTACAAAATGAAAAATTTGGAAGTTTTTATATTGATTTTATTTCTTATGGCATTGAGTGGCATGGAGTGTGATGACCCCACCAATCTGGCTTCTAAACTGTTTTACTACATGATAACAAAAGTGCCAGACATTCCATCATGACTCAGTGCGTTCTGGGACTCACTTCCTTCCAGTTTAGGTCAATGATTGTTGGCAAACAATGGGTATTGAAACTGTGTTACAAGCTCGATTTGTTTGGTGCTTACCTCTTTTTGTATAGTATTCAGCTCTAGAATTGAACACCTTTTTCACATTATAGATGCAGGAGTGGCTGTGTGGTAAGAGGCTTGCTTACCAACCACATGGTTCCTGGTTCAGTCCCACTACGTGGCACCTTGGACAAGTGTCTTTTACTATAGCCTCGGGCTGACCAAAGCCTTGTTAGTGGATTTGGTAGATGGAAACTGAAAGAAACCCGTCGTATATATGTATGTGTATGTATATCTATATATATATATATATATATATATGTGTGTGTGTGTTTGTGTGTCTGTGTTTGTCCCCCCAATATCGCTTGACAACCGATGCTGGTGTGTTTGTGTTTCCGTAACTTAGCAGTTCGGCAAACGAGACCAATAGAATAAGTACTAGGCTAGCAAAGAATAAGTCCTGGGGTCGATTTTTCCGACTAAAGGCAGTGCTCCTGCATGGCCGCAGTCAAATGACTGAAACAAGTAAAAGAGTAAAAAAAAAAAAGAGTAAAAGAGTATTATGTTCACTGACAAAAACTTATGGACATGTATACACAGAAAAGGAATTTTACAGTAAGTGATTACTTCAAATCTAAATCACTTTATCCACATCTGACATGTTTCTAAATGTGTTTATAATCAATATGTATTTAACAGAATCAAAATAAATTTAAATTTATGATCAAAATATATTTATCAGCAAAATGTATAGTTATCATCAAATTTGATCTATCAACAGAAAGTATTATCATCAAATTGTACTTGTCATCCAAATATATTTATTAATGTATTTGTCATGAAAATAAATTTATCATCAGCATATAGGGTGTTTGGGCTTAATTTTAAAGTTTGCATGAAAGGTAAAAACATAATAATATCCCATCCAAAAATAAAAATATCTTCAAAAATCAAAAAATATCATGAAATATACAGCTGGGAGAGAAAATAGTTTACTCAAAGTAGCCACTTTCAGTTTCCACCATGGCCTGCAGATGGTTCTGGAACCTGCTGTATGGTGTATGCATTCCTCTCTGTATTTCTGGGAAGATCTTTGAACACCTCCTTGATCTTGGCCTTGGTATTGTAGGCAGAGCAGTTGGTGTCTTTCTCAAACTACACCCCACACATATAATAACCCATCGGATTACAATCGGAGGAATTAGGAGACCAGAAACAGAGGCTGGTGAAGTCGTAAAAATTCTCCTACAACCACTTCTGACTCTTTCCAGCTGCCACACATATGGCCTTCCAGCAACAACCCTCTCCAGCCAGGATTTGACCACAGTCTCCAGAAGCTTCACTTAACCATCAAAATTGAGCCTAAGGCCCTGTTCAAAGATGTGCATCAACTTGATGTTACCCTTACAGTTTGAGGGAACTTGATTTTCATGATGTCCATGTCACATCTTAACAACCTTTACAATGTTCACAGTAGTTATGATGCTGGCATTTTCATACCCAGCGAGAACCATCATGATACAGATAACTCTTTTCTATTATTCAAATGGCTTCCAGTCCTCCATATCAGCTAACTTTTTCTCAACTACATCTTTAATCTTTATATTCTCCAACATGATTAACTGTTCAACAATACATTGAGCTGTTCCTGAAAAAAAGAAAAAAAGGGGACAAAATTTAATCAAATTTAGCCCAAACATCCTGTATTTGGTGAATCACCTTTGCATCCTTTAACAATGCATTTTGCGTGATCAAAATATATTCTAAGTCAATCAGATTTACAGTACAGTATGGTAAGAAGGTCATGTGTTACATCCATTGTTTGGCTACAGTGACTCATGAAAATTTGGGTGGATAATCCCTTATTGTAAAGAAATTATTCAGTAGTAGAGAAGGAGTTATACCCATGTTTCAATGTACACACATACACACACATAATTATGTTGTATGGTATTATAGCATGAATAAATATGGTTATCGTTTAACTGCATGTCAGATCTGATGCAACAAACCTATGCACAAAACATTCCATTTGTAATCTTCCCCTCCGTTTCTTTCAAACATCTTGGATTACACTATTCAATATGTCATTCTCTGTTTTTTAAAACTATTGGATGTGATATGAGAGAGGTTTGACTGTTTACTCTAGGAAGTTGAACTTAATGATCTAATTTATGACAGTAGTCATGACTAGTTAGGTATACCCATTGAGAGATCATCTATGCAGTCACTTAACCTACTAGAAATAACAGCCAGATTTCTCAAATCACATTTCATTTGCTTCAAAAATGGATGCATTATGGCTGAATCCTTTGGAATGGCCACAGCTGAAATGCATTTGATTATCATTCTGCTTGATCTCAAGAAGGAGTCTAGGCTAAACAGCAAAACTAATAATAAATTTAACAGAAAATTATCCAAATATATATTTTCCTATCAATCCTATTTAAAATAATTTAGAATAAGTTTCTTCCCAATTTAATTCAAAATTTCAGTTCTGATATTTTATCACCCTTCAATATATATATATATATATATCACACACACACACAGATATGTATAGGCATTAAAACAAAGACTGGAATACCATTTTAATCCTGTGTTATAATATGGGAAATATTCTGTTGTGTCTGGGGAGAGTCATTTTCTTTTTGTGCCTTATAATGTAACACACTCACTGGTAAAATTTCCACTTATTTCTTATTTTTATTTTCCTAAAATCTTCGTTGCGTCTTGCAACCTTTTCAATAGTCTTGACTCTGTCTGTTATTTACACTGCGTTCCTTTTTGTTTGTTTGTGCGCAATGTATGTGGGTTAGTGTGTGTGTACCTATGTATACATGCATGTATGTATGCATGTTTTTGTATATATATATGTATGTATATGCATATGTATATATGCATGTATGTGTGTGCATCTGTATGTATGTATCCTGCATATTCATGTGCTTGCATGTCCGTGTTAGTGTATTTTCTATGTATGTGTGTATGTGAGCGTGTGTTTGTATATGTATGCACCTCTGTCTCCTTGTGTGTGCATGTCTGTCTGTGTGTGTTTTGCAACTATGTGCCATGTTTGTATGTATGGGTGTACATCTCCTTATGTGTGGACCCATGTCTCTATATGTGTCCATGTGTGGAGTAAAGTGTGTGTGTATATATGGTCATGTGTTTCAGTCTCCATTTGTGTATGTGTGTATGTGTGCTTGTCTGTTCTTATAACCTATGTACCTATCCGTCTGTATGTTGATCTGTTTATTTCATATCCATATGCTTACATACAAAAGCATAGAAAGAGTAAGAGAGAGTGTAGGAGTTGGGGGAGGGGATCTTTTGTTTCATTTTTCTATTTTTTAATTACTTTTTTATTATTTTTCTTCGCAGAGTCCAACAGGAAACTTTGACTTCAGTTCGAAGACATACAAAACACTACCAAGCAATCAATCATTCCCAGATATAGTCACCCATGACAATACTCAGACTTTCCATGGCTCCACAACACATGGACATTATTCAGAATTTCTCGACTATGAGCAGTTTGAGGCATCCCCAGGAGTGAGAGTAGCACGACCATTTTCTTTCTTTACTCCTCCTCCCAAGCACTTTCCCACTGAAATTCAACGCAGCCATAGCACTCGTGAAAAAACGAAGGATAAACATCGGAAATTTCGGCTAAAACCACTTTTCCATAAGCCAAGGGGTCGAGTTGTGGTGGGCAAGGAGAAAAAGTTTACTGTCACCTCTGTACCGGAAAGTCCCAAACATTCATCACATAAGGGGGAAGAAAGTTACCAAATGATCCCAGAGGAAGTGTAAGTAGCATTGCTGAAGCAAGTGATGGCTGTAGTGTGTGTATGCATCGATACTTGTGTGTGAATTAGTGGGAAGACTGCATAAGGTTAGTCAGTAATATTGATTTTAAATTTTGGCACCAGGCCAGCAACTGCAGGGAAGGAAGTAAGTCAATTACATCAACCCCAGTGTTCAACTGGTACTTACTTTATAGACCCTGAAATGACGAAAGACAAAGTCAGCCTCTGCAAAATTTGTACTCGGAACATAAAGACAGAAGAAACGCCTCTAAACATTTCACCCAGTGTGCTAATGATTCCGTCTTAATGTTAGTCAGTAACATTAACACTGCTCTTATCTGCAGTCCTTGGTCAAGCGGGGAATAAATATTTGTGAAGGTATGTGTATGTGTATGAATTGTTGAACAGGATATGTATAGTGAGTGATATACAGTCAGAAGAATGTGTAAATATGGATGTATGTGTGTGACATTAACTAGTGTATTTCTAGTAGCCAGAATGTACAGTGTGCACATGGCTATATATGTGGAAACAGTGTATATTTGTGTGCATGTGTGTAGGGGGGTTATCTGTTCAAACAGTGTATGTTTGTGCATCTGTGTGCTTGTGATTGTGTATTTAAAAATGCATATATTTTATGTATATAGGTGAAAATCATGATGATATTGGTATGCATGTGTAGTTATCTTTCCATAAAATAGGAATATGTGTAGATATATATATATATATGTATGTATGTATTTTAGACACATGTTTCCTTCATGTGGTTATGTTTGAAACTGGAGACATAACGTATGTATATAGCAATAAACAACCCCCATCGCCCACAAAAAATAACCGAGTATGCATGGTAGGTTTGAAACCCAGACATCCCACTTTGCATCATTTGCTCCTTATTCATATCGGGGATTTTCTTCTTGAGCAATGGCCCAGACAGATATCAATGATCCACTGGACTGACATGCCCCCTGAGAAAGGACACGGGGACTGAGCCCTCACTAATGACCCAACAACCCATTAAAAGTCACAGGACATTTTCATTTTCACACACACACACACATATAGTTCAAGAATTTTTTTTATAAGTTTAAAAACAGTGTATATTATCTGAAGAAAGGACTCACAAATATAGTCATATTATTAATATTGTTATTAATATTATTAATTATTTTAATGACTGTGACTCAGAAGTTTTGCTAATAGTTGGCAGCTGTCCTAATGAGGACTGCTAATCGTCAGGCATGCAATTCATGCACAGACTTATACATTCACACACATGCACATATAAATACACACATTCAAAAACCTATGGAACTTTATTGACTCAAACAAAGGAGACTTGTCTAGGAATGATCGATTGCTTGGTAAATGACTTGAATTCATGAAGAAGAATTTCTCAAAGACAATATATTTCTCATGGCAAACATACATACTCATACATGGTTGTGTGGTTAAGAAGCTTCCTTTTCAACCACATGTATTTGGTTTCAGTCCCACTGTATGGCACCTTGGGTAAATGTCTTCTACTATAGCCCCAGGCCAACCAATGGGCTTCAATACTAATAAGGCATTGGTCAATCCAGTGCAGACAGTAGGTGACACTTGTGCAATGTGCTGCACAGTAGGAGCAAATTCATCACCAGGTAATTGTAAAGTAAACTTCATAACCAGACTGCAATGCCTGCATATATAATACATTTGTGAATCAATTCAACGTTGGACTGCTCAGTTGTAATGACTGGTACAAGTTAACATAAATACCCTTATACCCCATCACCTACTCATATTCATATTCATAGTTTTCAGTTCATCATAATAAACTAACAACGAAATGTTGCTCGTAAATTGCACTTCTCACATTTCAAGGATGTGGGAATGCTAATAAAATAATATTCCAAAATAAAACGAATTTTTGTTTTTATTCTTAAAAACCCTTTATTTCTGTACTTATAGCTCTATTCTTTATTGATATTGATGTTTAATGCCAGGGTCAGCTTTGATCTAGCAGGCCATACATATATATATATCACTTGATCACTTGACCAACCAGACCATCAGACCATTTAGCCTTCGAATGACGCCACCCCGCTGGCTAAGTGAGCAGGCCAACAGAAGAAAGAGTGGTGAAAGAGTACAGCAGGGATCACCACCCACTGCCGGAGCCTCGTGGAGCTTTTAAGTGTTTTCGCTCAATAAACACACACAACGCCCGGTCTGGGAATCGAAACCGCGATCCTGCGACCGCGAGTGCGCTGCCCTAACCACTAGGCCACTGCGCCTCCACACATATATATATATATACACACACATATATATATATATATATATTGATAAAACGGTAAGATAACAAAAGAAAGAAAGAGACCTCAATATTATGTAAATAGAAGAAATTTATCTGTACAATAATATGTTACATTACTCGATAGTCAAGATAAAATTCTGAGTTTTAGATGCCGAAGTGGAAATCCACAACACCATCTCTTCGGTTATCTGGCTATTTGAAAACGCTATGAAAAAATACCGTTATATAAAGGGAAATTACTGTGTTATAACTGCTTGCCTGCGTACTTATACATCGCTCGCATTTTTCGTCATAAAAATTATATAAATATACATAAAAAATATATAAAAATATATAAAATCTTCTTGGGATATAACATAGAAAGCATGTTCTATCTGTTTTCTTTAGGGGATCAAAAACGTAACAGAAATTTAGTCACACGTGGGCATGATCCGAAAAGTTCTGTCCTTGTATTTAGACATGTAGTAGGGTCTAAGCTGCTTTTCCAGATAAGCCATCTCTCCATGTCGCATAGACCGCACCTTCCGCTGCCGTTGGTATAGGGCTTACATCTGGCCAAAATCTTCCATTGTATGTTATAATCGATACCTTTATCTCTTAAAGACCAAGGTGCAGTCTATGTGACATGGAGAGATGGCTTATCTGGAAAAGCAGCTTAGACCCTACTACATGTCTAAACACAAGGACAGAACTTTTCGGATCATGCCCACGTGTGACTAAATTTCTGTTACGTTTTTGGTCCCTAAAGAAAACAGATAGAACATGCTTTCTATGTTATGTCCCAAGAAGATTTTATATATTTTTATATAATTTTTATGACGAAAAATGCGAGCGATGTATAAGTACGCAGGCAAGCAGAGTTATAACACAGTAATTTCCCTTTATATAACGGTATTTTTTCATAGCGTTTTCAAATAGCCAGATAACCGAAGAGATGGTGTTGTGGATTTCCACTTCGGCATCTGAAACTCAGAGTTTTATCTTGACTATCGAGTAATGTAACATATTATTGTATAGATATATATATATATCCAGGTCTTTAGTCATTGCACCATGAGCATACTGAGGCTCTATTCTCAAGTATACAGCCAGTCATACTGTTTCAAATTTGGGCACAAGGCCAGCAATTATAAGGGGAGATGTTTAGTTAGTTGTATCAACCCCAGCACTTCACTTTATGTCTAACTTTTCTCTCAACACATTTGCACTTTGTTGTATATGCACATCCAACCAAGCATGCTACCTTCATTCCTTTCTCGTGTACATGTCTTCAGCATTCTGGGCCCAGGTCTCACTAACCATGGAGTATAGCTGTTCATTCACAAGCATCATACAATCTACTTTTCCCTTCGGGAGAGAATTCTTTCGATGTCAGCAGAGGTAAAACCTTATTGAACTTCCTCCATCCTATTCTTTTCCTAGAAACAATACATTAGATCATCCTCCATCATTGCTAATTTGGTTACCTAGGCAACAGAAACTATCCACAACCTCAAGCAAACCTCCCTCAGGTGGTTCTATATCCGAAAGATCCTCCTTTTCCCATGCATTTTCCATTTAGTAACCTTCCATAGTGACATTTCCATGCATCTTTCTTCGCTGAGTCACAAGTAAAAGCATACCATTATCCATTCGCACACATTTCTATTCTCTTTGATATACTGCTTTGCAATATTGAATACTTCACACCTTTGATTCTCATGCTGTAGAACATTTGCGAATCTCTTACCTTCTGCTATTCCTTTTGCTTTACAAACTTGTTGCCGACCTTCCCTTCTGGCTACCTGATATAATTCTCTGCCTCCACCATTTCTCCAGTCTTTCCAGGCCTGTCTCTGCTTTTATACACTGTCTACCTCCTTGTTCCACCACCATGTCACCTTCAGCCTAGCTGGGACTTTTCACCAGCCACAAATTTGGTCTGTAGCCTTCAGCAGATTGTCCTACTGGAACTTCCACTTGTACTTTAAGCTATATGTCCTCCACCCCTTTCGTCAGAAGCTTTCATTAGGACATCTCTAAATTTCTTATTTATTTCTTTACTGCGCACAAGGAGGTACACACAGAGGGGACAAACAAGTTAAGTCAATTATATCAACCCCAGTGCGTAACTGGTACTTATTTAATTGGCCCCAAAAGGATGACAGGCAAAGTCGACCTCGGCGGAATTTGAACTCAGAATGTAACGGCAGACGAAATACCGCTAAGCATTTTGCCTAGCGTGCTAACATTTCTGCCAGCTCGTCGCCTTTTTCTAAATTTCTGTCTGTTTGTTGGGCCTTTGAGTTTCCATAATCTTCTTTTCCAGAATAGTTTATTTCACTGTGTCCTTTTAGCTCTAATTCTGAAGTCACTAACTAGCAACTTATGTTGGGTTGTACACTCTTCACCTGGGAAACACTTTGCATTTGCAAGCATCTGTCTATCTTGTTACCTGGCGAGGAGGTAATCAATCTGGCTTACGTGGCCCCCAGAATGATGAGTGATTTGGTGGCTGGCTTGCTGGTTTTCTGAAGTTAGTGTTGCAGGTCATGAGATTTACATCACAAAACTCCAGCAGCCTTGTTCCCTCCTCATTCTGAGGGCCAAAGCCATAACCACCATGCTGTCCATGGAATCCATAGGGATGTTGTCCAAGATGTCCATTGGAGTCACCAGCCACAATAACGAAGTCTCCCTCTCTCATTTGTTGTTGAGATAGTCTGCAAAAGGTCCTCATAGTATTGGTCCTTCTGCTTATCAGCCAGCCCAGACTGAGGAGCATAGACAGAGGTAAATGTAACTGTTAATTTTTCTATGATAAGTCTCAGCTTAATTACCCTATCAATTACCTTATCTACTCACTTTTCTGCTAAGAATATGCCTACACCACCCATTCTATCACTCCTACTTACCCAGAAGAATTTGAACCTCTGTTGCTTACCCATGAAGAATCATATGTCCGAAAAGGAAGTATGCTCTAAAGCATTAGAGCAGTAATATATCTTTTTTAGGAAGTTAATTGTTATGGCCCGTCATAGAGTGACCATTGGTTTCTCACGCATAAGGCACTTAACAATATAGGTAACTTGTCAGACTCAAATGACAGAAGGTGCATAACCACTCTTTCCTGGAAAGTTCTGAGGAAGGAGACATCCTGGAAAGTTCCAAGGAGTGTGGGAGAATTACGTCTAGGAAAGTTCCGGGTAAGAGATTACCTGGAAAAGTCCAGGGAAGGGGACAGAATTACCTGCAAAGTTCTGAAAAACTACTGCCTAGAAAGTTTCGAGGAAGGGGGAAGATACGTCCTGGAAAGTACCTGGGATAAGATTACCGGGAAAGGTCCGAGGGTGGGAATGAGAATACCTGGAAAAGCCCAAGGGGACGAAATTACCTCGAAAGTTCTGAGGAGGAATTACTCCATGGAAATTACTTAGGAGAACACTTCCTGGAAATTTCTGAGGACAGG
Organism: Octopus sinensis; assembly: GCF_006345805.1. Lineage (NCBI taxonomy): Eukaryota > Metazoa > Mollusca > Cephalopoda > Octopoda > Octopodidae > Octopus > Octopus sinensis. The sequence continues at coordinate 92,834,084 of NC_043004.1, forward strand.
GGAAGGGGATTTCATGGAGGATGGGGGCAAGATTACCTGGAAAATGTAAAACTGCTGTCACAGAAAAACCATTGTTCAACTGTGGGAAAAGTTCTGTTGCAGTGTTAATTTAACATGCATGCAAGATCCACTACATGTATATATATATATATATATATATATATATATAATATATATATATATATCTCTATATATAAACGGCAGTTTGTCTGTGCGTGTTTCTGTGTGTCTGCTTGCTTGTACCCTCACCCTGAGAACGGCTTTCAACCGATTCTGATGAAACTTGACACACACATAGCCCAATGTCATAATTCAAAACTAACGCAGCGAAAATTTTGAAAAGTTCCCCCAGTTCTGAAAAAAATCGATAAATTCGACAAGGGGTCGAGAATCAGAAACACAAACCGCAAACTGTCTAGGGGACGCAACTCCACCTTTTTTAACTAAAAAAAAAATTTACCATCATTTTTTTCCATTTTTTTGCTATTTTTTGGCTATAACTCTCTAAAAATGCTTTATAGTTATTTCCCTTACAAACCTGAGCAACGCCAGGCGATACTGCTAGTATATATATATATATATATATATAATCAGATGAGGTGTGCAAGAGAGATGACTGCGCTGGTATGGTCATGTGTTGTGAATGAATGAGGACAGCTGCGTGAAAAAGTGTCACACCCTAGAAGTTAAGGGTATCTGTAGAAGAGATAAAAGGCGGCGAGCTGGCAGAAACGTTAGCGCGCCGGACGAAATGCTTAGCGGTATTTCGTCTGCCGCTACGTTGTGAGTTCAAATTCCGCCGAGGTCGACTTTGCCTTTCATCCATTCGGGGTCGATAAATTAAGTACCAGTTACGCACTGGGGTCGATGTAATCGACTTAATACCTATGTCTGTCCTTGTTTGTCCCATCTATGTTTAGCCCCTTGTGGGTAATAATGAAATAGGTATCTGTAGAAGAGATCATCATCATCGTCATCATCGTCGTTTAGCGTCCGTTTTCCATGCTAGTATGGGTTGGACGGTTCTACTGGGGTCTGTGAAGCCAGAAGGCTTCATCAGGCCCAGTCAAATCTGGCAGTGTTTCTACGGCTGGATGCCCTTCCTAACGCCAACCACTCCGTGAGTGTAGTGGGTGCTTTTTACGTGCCACCCGCACAGGTGCCAGACAGAGCTGGCAAACGGCCACGAACGGATGGTGCTTTTTATGTGCCACCGGCACAAGGGCTAGGCGAGGCTGGCAACGGACACGAAACGGGGCGGTGCTGGCAACGGTCGCGAAACGGAAGGTTCTCTTACATGCCACCGGCACTGGTAACACATCTGCAATTTCCATTGATCGATTTCCATTTCTGATCCTCACTTGCCTCAACGGGTCTTCACAAGTAGAGTATCGACATGCCACCGGCACTGGTAACACATCTGCAATTTCCATTGATCGATTTCGATTCTGATCCTCACTTGCCTCAACAGGTCTTCACAAGTAGAGTTTTGTGTCCCAAGAAGGGAAGGTATGCATACGTAGGCTGGCTCCATCCCAAGTAGAAGGCCACGGGTTATGGACTCACTTGTCCTGCCGGGTCTTCTCGCGCACAAGACTCAGGAAAACCTGGGATGAGGTGGTGAAGCACGACCTTTCAACATTGGGCCTTACCAAGGCAATGACTAGTGACTGGGACCTTTGGAGATATGTAGTGCTTCAGAAGGCCCAACAAGCCAAGTGAGACCATAGCTCATGGCCTATGCCAGTGGGTATAACCAGCGCATTTATGAATACCCCCTCATTCATTGGACAATTAACATTGCTTGTGAATACCTATTAAGGCAAGTGAAATCAAAATCAAAATTGCTGATGTGGCCGATGACAGTACCGCCTGATTGGCACTCATGCCAGTGGAACATTAAAAGCACATCCAAACGTGGGGTGTAACCGGCCCACTTATGAGTACCCCTCATTCATTGGACAATGGATTTTACTTGCAAAGACCTATCGAGGCAAGTGTAAACAAATCAAAATCGCTGACATGGCCGATGACAGTACCGCCTGATTGGCACTCATGCCAGTGGAACGTTAAAAGCACATCCAAGCACGATCATTGCCAGGGCCACAGATTTGCTCCCATGCCGGTGACACATGAAAAGTACCATTCGAGCATGACCATTGCCAGCATCGCTTTACTGGCACATGTGCTAGTGGCACGTAAAAACACCTCTTGAGTGTGGTCGTTGCCAGAACTACCTGACTGGCCCTCATGCTGGTGGCAGGTAAAAGCACCCACTACAGTCTCAGAGTGGTTGGCATTAGGAAGGGCATCCAGCTGTAGAAACTTTGCCAGATCAGACTGAACCTGGTGCAGCCTCTGGTTCTCAAGTCCTCAGTCAAACAGTCCAACCCATGCCAGCATGGAAAGCAGACATAAAGCGATGATGATGAGGAGGAGGATTATATATATGTATATATATATATGTATATATATATGTATGTCTATATATATATATATATATATAAATAAATATATATATATATATATACACCATGGGCGTCTTTCAGTTTCCTATTTCTTTACTGTCCACAAGGGGCTACACACAGAGGGGACAAACAAGGACAGACAAATGGATTAAGACAATTATATCGACCTCAGTGCGTAACTGGTACTTATTTAATTGACCTCGAAAGGATGAAAGGCGAAGTCGATCTCGGCGAAATTTGAACTCAGAACATAGCAGCAGAAGAAATACTGCTAAGCATTTTGCCCGGCGTGCTAACGATTCTGCCAGCTCGGCGGATTCTTTCAGTTTCTGTTTATCAAATCCTCCCACAAGGCTTTAGTAAGCCTAAGGCTATAGTAGAAGAAACTTGCCGAAGGTGTCATGCAGTGGAACTGAACCAGGAACCATGTAGTTGGGAAGCAAGTTTCTTACCACATAGCCATGTCTGTGCCTATTCTTACCGCCCAGCTGGTGTTAGAACACCTACAATGCTAGATGTTCTATATATATAACAGCCACATATATTTTCATTACTGGTGACTTCAGCCACCCTGAAATTGAATGGGAAACGTTTCGTTGGTAATAACCATTTGGACCTGCTCTTTACCACCTCTCCTAGAACTGTTATCAGTGTTGTGACAAAGGAACCTCTAAGTGACTCCAATCATGCTATGATCATTGCCATTCTGTCTCTTGTAGACAGAAACAAGAAGCACCACCACCGTCAAGCCACTCGCTTTGACTGGAACTGTTACCGTAAGGAGTTACGACACCTAAACTGGTTTGAATTTTACAATCCAGGGGATATCAATACTGTTTTTCAAAATATCCTCAGTGCAGTCTGGATTGCATGTGAAGCATCACTACTGTACAAACGCTCTAGAAATAAAAACAATGCAATTTGGGAGACTGCAGCAGTTTGACTTGCCAGGAAAGATCGTTGTGATGCTGAACAGAAATACAGACAGCATAGAACAGATGAGAGCAGAAGAAGATGCAACAGATCATCTAACCGACTCAAGCAAGCAACGAAAAAGGCAGTGCTTGAGTTTGAACGATGTATAGCAATTGGCAGATAGCCCTGACAGCAAAGTGTTCTGAAAATATGTGCGTTCAAAACAGAGTTCTCACTCCCTAACTGGCCCTCTTCACGATCCCCACACAGGTCAGATGACTGATGACACCAAGGAATGCACTGAGCTTATTGCTGAATGCTATGCTGGCATTTTTACTGCTGATAACCCCAATGTATCTTCTTCACCAACTCTGACATTAAATTCCATAACATCTGTGAACTTCACACCCACAATGCTGTGAGACCACCTCAAGAATAAGCGCAACTATGCCTCTCCTGGTCTTGATGGTGTAACTTATTTTCTTCTCAAACGTGGTGAGTTCTTTCTATTGCACCAGCTTTCTTCCTTTTGTCAATTCTGCCTTAACAACTGTGTCACTTCAGAGCATTGGAAAATTGCCAATGTTATTCCCCTGTTCAAAACAGGTGATCTCACATCACCTGTCAACTACCCTCCAGTCAGCCTTACTAGCTGCATCACCAAACTGATGGAATCCTGTGTCAGGGAAACACTCTGGAACTTTTTGTGCTCTCACAGCCTTATTTAGCCCTCACAATTTGTTTTTATCCCCAACTCCAGCTGCTGTAGTCGAGTTTCTTGAGGACATCACCTGAGTTATTGATGGCAGCTCATGGGTGGATACTGTCTACCCTGATTTTGCTAAAGCCTTCAACTCTGTACCACAAAAACGACTCATGGTAAAACTCCCTGCAGTGAGTGTGAAGGATGATCTCTATAACTGGCTGAAGTCCTTCATTCTCGGCCGGAAAGATGTAGTTACAGTTCTAGGACTTCGTTCTTAACCCTACGAGATTACTTCTGGTGTACCACAGGGATCTATTCTTGGACCCTTACTGTTGGTTGCCTCGTCTGGCACCTGTGTCGGTGGCACATAAAATCACCCACTACACTCTCGGAGTGGTTGGCGTTAGGAAGGGCATCCAGCTGTAGAAACACTGCCACATCTGACTGGCCTGGTGCAGCCTTCGGGCTTCCCAGACCCCAGTTGAACCGTCCAACCCATGCTAGCATGGAAAGCGGACGTTAAACGATGATGATGATGATGATGATGATAGATGTCAATTTGAGGAATGTTTCAGTGCTGAAATATGCAGATGACACCAAGCTGTACCTTGGAATAAAAAGAACAGATCCTATCCTGCAATCAGACCTGGATACAATGCAGCAGTGGACCTCTGACTGGCAACTCAAGCTAGCTGTAGACAAGTGTGTCACCATGCATTTTGGGAGGAAAAATCCAGCCTCTACATACTCCCTCAGCAACACCAATCTCAAGAGGTCTTCTGGTGGACATGTTCTGGGTATTATTGTAAACAATAATCTGCATTGGACAAACCACATATCAAAGATTGTCAAAAAGGCTGAGTGGGTACTAGCATCACTCAGTAAGACCTTTGTCAGCCACTCTCCAGCTATCTACTTAAAATTGTATACAACAATGGTATGTCAACACTTGGAATTTGCATCCACCAGTCTGGAACCCCTCTCTTGCTCAGCATATAAATCTCCTGAAAACTTCAGAAATGTGCAACAAAGCAAATACTCACCGTCAGACATCTACCATACTCTGAACGTCTTGCATTCCTAGGCATGGACACATTGAAGCTCAGACGTCTGGCAACTAACTTGACTGACACCCACAAGACGATCCACCAACAACAGCCTTGGGTACCTTTTTGAATTCCATATGACAAACACTCACGGACATGCTTATAAAATCAAAAAGCAACACAGCACCCACGACTTTCAGAAATAATTTTTCATGCCCAGAATTGCAGAAGCATGGAATAAACCACCCGCAACAGTTGTTAGCTGTCGAGACACTACATCCTTCAAAACTTCCATGTGTCCTGAAATCCGCCAACAGTACACCTGATGGCCATTTTTTTGTCTTTTTATTTGTAGTGCACCTGAACACTGTATACAACAATTTCCTTTATCATTATATATGTGTGTGTGTGTGTTGACTTTCTGTGCAGTATTTTAGGTCTGTTAGTCAATGTAATGTCACACACTCACTTCTGTTCCCACTCAGTGGTACCCTACACAGTGTTCAATATTTGGTGCAAGACTGTCTCTCTTTTCTATCTATTTCTCTGTCCTTCTCCTCTCCCCTCTACATACCTCTCTACCTATCTGCTGCTTTTCTCTCTTTACTGCCTTCCATTCCTTCCTCTGTCCATCTCTGTCAACTACCTACTGTCTATCTTTATTCCCTTATTTCTCCGCACTCTCTCTTTCTTCCTACTTGCTCTTCCCTAACCTTCTCTACTCTCTTTCTTCACTTTTTGGTACCAAAAAACAACCCAATTTTTTATCACTCATCGTTTTTATACTTGACCAGTGCATAGGTAAAACATCATTGTTTAATGTCCATTTTCCATGCTGGCATAGGTTGAACGGTTTGACTGGGGCCTGGAAAGCCAGGAGGCTGCACCAGGCTCCAGTCTGATCTGGCAGTGTTTCTACAGCTGGATGCCCTTCCTAATGCCAACCACTCTGAGAGTGTAGTGGGTGCTTTTTTACGTGCCACCGGCACAGGAGCCAAACTCCTGCCTAGTACTCATTTCAGATCCCCAGTTTATCTTTTCACTTTTCATTCTTTTCTTTCCTTCTAACTTCCTTCCCTGTACCCCATCTCTCTATCCTTCTCCTGAGCCTTCTCATTGTACCTTTGGAACACAAGCGCCACTATTTTCTTCCTGCTTTTTTTTTTGTTAGTTTTTGTCATTTTGAAATACTTGCAATTTGTATTTTTACTGCTTATGTTAGCTCTGATTGATGCATTTCCAAAATTAAACATTTTAATATGCAAAATATACTTCACATTATTACATATACTATGCATTAATGCAAAAGATATTGTGTTTATTGGCTATCTTCAAAATGATTACACCATCAATGGAAAATTTCAATACCAACTTCCTAAGGTAGTTATGAAAGGCTATCAAGACCAAACACCCAAAAACTGATGAATGGAGTCTTGTTTCATTTGGACAATGCTTCAGCATGCAAATCCCTGGTTTCAATGGCTGCTGTGTGCAACTGGCTTTGAACTGGTTGATCACCCTCCCTATGTTAGTGATTTGGTTCCTTCTGGTTATCATCTGTTTCCCAACATAGAAAAACACTCAGCTGAGCACCAGTATCACTATGATGAGAACATCTTATCTGTTGTTGATGACCATTTTGATCAACAGAAAAGCTTTTTCACCAGTGCGACCCAAGCACTGCAACTACTTATGGAAGTGTGTGGACAGTAAGAGGAACTATGTCAGAAAATGAACTTCATTTGGTCACATTCCATTGAGAGTGTCTTGCTCAGATTATGAACATTTCAGCTGACCCTCATAATAATAAAAATTATTATTATACCTGCACTTGTTTTAATGTTAACATTGGAAAAATCCACATTTTTCATAAAGAAATTAGGACCTGGGTTTGCACCCCCTTAGCAAATTTTGTTGCTGGGCCACTGCATATATATATAACTAGCAGTATTGCCCGGCTTGTGCACTCGTGCGTTCTATGCACGAGTGAATTAAGCTAAACTTGGATGAAGTTCAATCAAAATACAATTATTTTGGTTTTAAAATCAAGCATTTAATGTCCTCTATTTTTGTGCTTATGTGTTCCATTTCCTCAATAGGAAGTACGTAGAAGCGTTTCATAAATTTTTGTTGATCAAATAATTGCATTGTTGAATTATTCTTTTAGATCAGTATTTCTCAATGGGGATTTCAGAGGAGAGTTTCATGGAGTCACTGGCGATGTATCGTGATGATCAAAAATCCGGCCTGCTAAAATTTGGTTAAAGTGATTCAAACTGCAAACTCGACACAAAATAGTCACATTTAATTCAAAGCGTTAAAAATGTTATGAAAACAATTGGTATGTGTTCACAAAGTCCAAACGATTAATACGAAAAAACCCTCCAGGCTACATCCCGAAAATTCATTTCTTTGCCGTATTTCTTCAATATTTACGACGATTCGTTTTTACATCTTGATTTTTTTATTTTTCATGCAATTTACGCATGCTTGCATGCATGCGTGGTGAACACAGTCCACGTCCAACAGCTGACTGAGTAAAGTTTCCTATTCAATGGATGGGATAAGGCCTAAACAAACACATTATCGATTTTTGCACTTGCGAGATGAATTTCAGAACAGAAATAGCGTAGTTCAATTTTCATTCGCCTAAACTTTAAGTGACCCATTTTTGGTGGTTCTACGATTTGTTGGCTAGGAGGAGATATGCCGGGAAGTTAAACACACAGATACACACACAGACACACAAGTTGAGTTTTATATATATAGATATTCATACAGCACACACAGAACTTAGTTTTGCTGATGTGGGCAGGTTTTCTCGATATCCACATATCACCAGTTACCTGGTCCCTTGTCATCTCCTCCGTGAGGTTCAAGGTCTTGGGAGCAGCCTTCAACCATTCGTCCTCTGTCTTCCTGGGTTTCCTTCTTCTGCAAACTCCATTCACATTAAGTACTTCTTTATGTAAGAACTACTTCTTTATATAACTGTCCTCATCCATACAGCTGTCCATATCAACACAGTCTTCTTTATTGTCCACTACATCTAATTCCTTTTAAGCCTACTTTTTCTTTCAGCACATTTGTACTATGTCATTCGTGGATACTTATATCGCATATCCAATGCAGCATAGTTATCAGTACCATGATAAAATACCCTCAGTATACTCTGCAAAGTGATTGGACCACCAGCTGCAGAAACTATGCCAAAAATAGAATGTACAAGTGAAACGTGGTCATCTAATCCATCTTGGAGAGAAGAAACTCTGAATAAGAACTAATATGGACCATGAAAACTTTCTCAATTAATATCAATATGAAAAGTAGACAAAAAAATTATGATAATTACATATCTGTGTATGGATGTGAAAGTCTATATTAATGTCTTTCACTTGTTATCCATTTGTTTCAGTCATTAAACTTTGGCCATGCTGGGGTACTGCCTTGAAGAGTTTAGTCAAAGAAATCAACCGCAATACTTTTTGTCTTCTAAGGCCTGCTACTTATTCTATCATTTTCTTTTTTCTAAACCGTTAGGTTATAGCAATGTAAACAGATGCATGCACAAGATGCACACATAGGTATAAACATATATATATGCTACAGGCTTCTTTCAGTTCCCATCTACAAAATCTACTCACAAGGCTTTGGTCAGCCTGGGGAGATAGTAGAAGACACTTGCCCAAGATGCCACATGGAACCTAGAACCAGGGGGTCAGGGAGCAAGCTTTGCCAGTGACTTTAAGGTTTCCTCAGTAGTTGGCCTTATCAAGACTGTTGCCTGACAAAGTCAACTACTTGCAAAACTTCAAAGTTACAGTCAATAAAATAATTAATAATATTAATAATATTTCCCTTATAGGTACAAGGCCTGAAATTTTGGGGAAGGGGAATAATTAATTGCATTGACCCCAGTGCTCAACTGGTACTAATTAACTAATTTTGTTGACTCTGAAAGGATGAAAGGTAAAGTCTACCACAACGAAATTTGAACTTAGTACATAAACATAGACAATAATAATAATGATATTAATGATGACTTGAGTCTTTTCTTCAAATTATATCCACTGTTTTATATTTATAAAAAACATTCTTTAAATATATAAACATGTCTGTGTGTGTGAAAATGAAAATATCCAGTGACTTTTAATGGATTGTTGGGTCATTAGTGAGGGCTCAGTCCCCATGTCATTTCTCAGGGGACATGTCAGTCCAGTGGATCTTTGATGTCTGTCTGGGCCATTGCTCAAGAAGAAAATTACCGATATGAATAAGGAGCAGATGATACAAAGTGGGATGTCTGGGTTTCAAACCTACCATGCATACTCGGTTATTTTTTGTGGGCGGTGGGGGTTGTTTATTGCTATATACATACGTTATGTCTTCAATTTCAAAGACAACCACATGAAGGAAACATGTGTTTAAAATACGTACATACATATATGTGTTTGTGTGTGTGTGTATATATATATATATATACACACATATACATATATATATATATACACACAAACACACATATATATATGCATATGTTTATATATATATATATATATATATATATATATATAGATAGATAGATAGATAGATAGATAGATAGATAGATATATAGAAGCACACACATATGTATATATACACACACAGACATATATATCTATATATATATATATTAAAAATAGAGAAGGCTGGTTTATGGGATTACCTTAGGTTTCCTGTCCATAAAGGGTTTAGCTTTATGACGTATTGTCAGATCCTGAAAACCTGTTGGCCCAAGACCTCTTAAAAATATGGAGGGGGAAATGCCTCGCAACTCAAAGATAACGACTGGGAATTATCTCCCTTTGCTAATGACCATTAACTTCCAGTTGTGCCACAATCTTGCGGGCACCAGAAGGCTAGCAGAAGCCTCCTGAAATATAAACATGGTCCGAAAAAATCCATTCTGGAATTAAGGATACTCCCTGGTGCAAGTGAGTCTGTTAGGATTCTTGCATGTACAGCTATGCATAACTTGCAATGCTTCATCCCGTTGATGTAGAGGCCTGAGTTCTTTTCCCTGAGATCGAGTATGGAATCCCATCATCTCTTAGTTGCCAGAAATGGCTGGCTAGTGATGTTATGTATCTTCTTTCCAGAACTCTGAAGGAGGAACTGTGGTTGGAGAGATGTTGCTTAAAAGAGTTCCCAGAACATTCAATGTATCTCCATTGGCAGTTCCTCCGATGGCAACATCCCAAACAATAACAACAACAGCAGCAGCATTGCCATCAGCACCAGCATTATCAACAATAACACAATAACACAACAGTGCCTTCGCCATAACCAGCAGTGGTGATACCATTACCAATGCTAACATCACCTCCAGTGACACCAACACCAACAGCCCCAGCTCCAAAGACAACAATGTCAGCTGTAGCAGCTACAACAACAATAACAACACATACAGCACCGACAACACACAACCATGGAGACACATTGGATGTTCTAGGAACTCTTTTAAGCGATGTCTCTCCAACCACAGGTCCTCCTTCAGAGTGCCAGAAATGAGATATGTGACATCATTGGCCAGCCAGATCTGGCAACTAAGAGTTGATGGGATTCCATACACAATCTCATGGAAAATCCTCCAGAACTAAAGCATATACATCAACAGGATGAAGCGTTGTAAGTTATGCATAGCTGAACATGCAAGAATCCTCAGATTCACTTGAACCAGGGAACATCCTTAAATATATATACACACACATATATATATATATATATATATATATATATATACACATATATATATACACTCCTTATATATATGAATAGAGGTGTATAGACACACACACATTTCTCTTTTATGGAAAGATAACTACACATGCATACCACTGTCATCATGATTTTCACCAATACACATAAAATATATGAATTTTTAAATACACAACCACAAGCACACAGATGCACAGTGGATCTTTGATATCTGTCTGGGCCATTGCTCAAGAAGAAAATCACCGATACGAATAAGGAGCAAATGATGCAAAGTGGGATGTCTGGGTTTCAAACCTACCATGCATACTCGGTTATTTTTTGTGGGCGATGGGGGTTGTTTATTGCTATATACATACGTTATGTCTCCAGTTTCAAACATAACCACATGAAGGAAACATGTGTCTAAAATACATACATACATATATATATCTACACATATTCCTATTTTATGGAAAGATAACTACACATGCATACCAATATCATCATGATTTTCACCTATATACATAAAATATATGCATTTTTAAATACACAATCACAAGCATACAGATGCACAAACATACACTGTTTGAACAGATAACCCCCTACACACATACACACAAATATACACTGTTTCCACATATATAGCCATGTGCACACTGTACATTCTGGCTACTAGAAATACACTAGTTAATGCCACACACATACACACATCCATATTTACACATTCTTCTGACTGTATATCACTCACTATACACATCCTGTCCAACAATTCATACACATACACATACCTTCACAAATATTTATTCCCCGCTTTACCAAGGCTTGCAGATAAGAGTAGAGTTAATGTTACTGACTAACATTAAGGCAGAATCATTAGCACACTGGGTAAAATGCTTAGAGGCGTTTCCTCTGTCTTTTATGTTCTGAGTTCAAATTGTGCAGAGGCTGACTTTGTCTTTCGTCATTTCAGGGTCTATAAAGTAAGTAGCAGTTGAACACTGGGGTTGATGTAATTGACTTACTTCCTTCCCTGAACTTGCTGGCCTTGAGCCAAAATTTAAAATCAATATTACTGACTAACCTTACACATTCTTCCCACTAATTCACACACAAGTATCGATGCATACACACACTACAGCCATCCCTTGCTTCAGCAATGCTACTTACACTTCCTCTGGGATCATTTGGTAACTTTCTTCCCCCTTATGGGATGGGTGTTTGGGACATCTGGTACAGGGGTAACAGTAAACATTTTTTCCTTGCCCACCACATGGAAAAGTGGTTCTAGCCGAAATTTCTGATGTTTATCATTCGCTTCTTCAGAGTTGCTACGGCTGTGTTGTAATTCATAGGAAAAATGCCTTCGCGAAGTAAAGAATTCAACGGGAATGTGCTCTGGAGAAGTAGGAAATAATGGTTGTGCTACTCTAACCCCTGGGGATAGCTCAATCGCCCCAGGGTTGGGAAATTTTGAGTCATGCAAAGTATGAGTATTGTCATGGGTGACTTTATTGTTTGGTTTGGTTTCATGTACCTTCGAACTGGAGTCAAATTTGCCTGTTGGATCCTATGAACGAAAATGATAAAAAAAGTAAATAAAAAATAGAAAAATTAAGAAAATTTAATTTTTTTTCACCCCACACTCTCTCTTACCCCTCCTATGCTTTTGATGAAGGATTAACATTCAAAGCATTATAGCAAATTCAGAATTGTGGTGTACCCTAGCGGCCAGTTATTGTAAATGTGAAAATCATTTCTAGATAATTCTGAGCAGGATTAGAAGTTTCAATTTTAAATTGAAAATGAGGGAGAACTATGTGTAGAATCTAGGCATTTGTTTTCTTTAGAGTGTTCAGCTATCTAATTTGTCAAACTATATTTTTCTTGTGTCATCTTTTCTAATATAAATATACATACATATATATATATATATATATATATATATATATATTTAACTTATTTATTCTATATCCTTTTAAATTGAACACAGTAGAAGGGTGAATGAATATATTTATATACATACATAGAGATAGACAGAGAAGAGATAGTCTGTTCCCATATGTGCATGTATATACACATATATATGTAGGTGTGTACATCTATGTATGTATATGCATAGTTTAAGTACCTTGTGGACCTAAGAAGCATCAGTTGTGGTGTGCAAGAGAAACAATTGCACTGGTATGGTCATGTAGCGAGAATGGCTGAAGATAGCTGTGTGAAAAAGTGCCACACCCTAGCAGTTGAGGGGACCTGTGGAAGAGGTAGATCCAGGAAAACCTGGGATGAGGTGGGGAAGCATGTCCTTCGAACATTAGGCCTCACCAAGGTAATGACTAGTGACCGAGATCTTTCGAAATATGCTGTGTGTGAGAAGACCCGGCAGGACAAGTGAGACCATTACCCGTGGCCTTTAACAGGGAAGTAGCCAACCCACCTATGCATACTTTTCCTTCTTTGGACACAAAGCACTGCTTGCGAAGACCTGTTGAGTCAAGTGAAATCGAAATTGATTTCGAAATCGAACCAAATTCAACGACTGGCACCCATGCTAACCTCCCTTCATTAGATACTAAACTCTGCTTAGATACTAAACTCTGTAAACAAGTGCCCACCACTGAAGAGATGTAAAAAGATTGAACCCATGTGCCTAGTGGTCTTGAGACTAGGGTAACAGGAGTTCTCTCCTCCATGCAATGAATAGCGAGTGCGTAAGCACACAGTAATAATTAGCTGGAGGAGGTGTTTTACTGGGGTTAAAATGCAGTATCATTGTCTCTTAGAATGGTGATAAACTCTACCGTTTTGGTTTGTATACTTCTTCTATCTCATACAGAGATTTTCTAATAGATTATTTATATGTATGTAAGTAAGTATATAAATACCTTAATATGTGTGTGTCTTTAATAAAATGGGACAACAAGGCCAAGGCTGTGTGGAATTTTCAGGACATTTATACAGAGAAAGTTAGTCTTATACCATTTCTGGGATATTAGGGATATTCTTTGATTAGAGACAATATGATATGGTTAAATAGAGGGAAATAGTAGAGTTCAATATAAGGAGTTATTTGGAAAAGGATGGAAATAAGAAGTATAAATAGCAATAAGAGAATAAAAGTAAAAATTAAAATATATATAAAGATGTTATAGTTGCAGTTCCATTATCCAAGGAAAGTGGTAGAAATGCTTCTTGTACATGGTATGTAAATTTTGGTAGGTGTTCATATTTTGTCATTACAAATGGAAAATGTGGAGATGTAGATTCCATGTGCTGTTCATTCAAAGGGGTTTTGTGATGTGAGTGAAATTTTGAGAATGTAGTGGTGGTATTAATTAGACAGAGAGGAGAGAAAGAATGTGTGTTAAAATGAGGAGAATGGTCAAAAGGAATAGGTGAGGAAAGAACAAAGAAAGAAAGAGGAAGAGAAAATTAAAAAGGAGTGTTAGTTGGTGGTCAAGATATTATGAGGGGGATGTGAGAGGAGTAGAGGAAAGATAGGAAGAGATAAGAATGCAAGGAATAAATATGTGTGAGGAGTGGATGTGGGGTGATATGTTTGAAAGGCACTAGGGTGGAGGGATGGGTACAGAAAATGGTAAAGGGGTGGGTTACTAAAGTGTGTAGAAAATCTCAAAAAGGAAGGGAAGAATATTAAGATATAATGGTCAAGTTTCTAAAAATAGATGGAGGTGTTTATTGTAGTGGCTAATGTGATAGTGGGGGCACACACATACACATGCATGTGTATATGCACTATTATATAGGCCCACATACTTATGAACTTAAACTTAAATGCATATATATATATATATATATGCACATACACATACACAAACAAACACACATACCCATAGATATATGCCTATGGAGGAATTAAGAGGTCAGAAATAGGAACAGATGAAGTTATAGAAATTCTCCAACAACCGCTACTTCTAACTCTTTCTGGAGGTGTGACAAGGAACTGAATCCTGCTGCTTTATGTATGGCCTTTCAGCAGCAACCCTTTGCAACCAGTGTTTGACAAGTCTCCAGCAGCTTCACATAGGCATCTGAATTGAGCCTGAGGCTTTGTTCAAAGATGTGTAGTTGTATGATGTCACTCTCACAGGAGACATCCCAAAGACCATCACAATTTGAGGGAACTTAGTTATCATGATGTCAGGTCATGTCTTACAACCTTTACAGTGTTTGCAGAGCATTGAGCAGCAATCATGGTGTCAGAATTTTGATACCCAGCTGAAACCATCATGATACAAGTAACTCTTTTCTAATATGACTTTCAGTCCTCCATGTGAGCTAACTTTTTCTCAATTACATCTTTAATCTTAATGCTTTCCAATGTTGTTAACTTTTCACCAATACATCAAGCTGTTCCTCAAAAAAGGAGACTTAACAACTGTCAAATTTAGCCCAAACACCTTGTAGGTTCAGAGAGTCAACTCAAGGAAGGGATTTCAACATACAAAAAGGTGGAAGAAGGAAATGTTATGAAGATATTCAGGGATATTGCATGTAACGAAAGAGATAAGACAGAGCTAAGTTATCTGGAAGGTTTCCTGTATTTATTGTAGCCCTATCTAATCACTGTTGCTTAACCCTTTCGTTATCATGTTTATTTGGGGATGCAGGTGTTTCTTTCAATTACTTTAAATATAACAAAAATTTAGTAAAATAGCATAGTTACGATTAAGCTAGTGTTACAAACATAATTTGTGACTAAGGTTTGATGGAAGATTCTAATTCAAAACTTATGAAAACAAGACATTTGTACTACAGAACCAGAGCCGATTTCAGCCAGGTCGGTATCAAATGGGTTAAGGAAGAGAACTGGGGGAGGGGAGGAGGAGGATTACAAATAGACAGCACCCTGGTAGATAAAGCAATTAAGGCTATGAAGTCAGGAAAAGTCCTTGGCCCATCAGTGCAAACAACTGGAATGATGTTTCATGGTCTGGACACACACCATGTTAGATGGTACTGTGAGGTCTGGAGATCTCTTCAGCCACTTTGGAAATCTGTATTTCTACACAAATTCAATTGCCATGATTTTATCTTGCTACTGGGCATATTTTATTACAACGACGGTAACACTTTGATTGGAAAGACAATTAACAAGTGTTAACACCAGAAATGTAGGTCCAAAGATTCAGCCTTGAATGATGCGACAATGTCAATAATGATGCGACAATGTCAATAATGATTATCACTAAAATCCACATTTTTATTACTGAAATTTATAAATTTATTGTCTATAGGTTTAATATGATAATAAACCTAGCACTGCTAATACGTCAACAATTTTTTAACCAAACCAGCAACTGAGAATTTATCTTTAAGGCAAATCAGTGTATTAAGTTTAACAAAGCTTTTAATAATAGTGTTATAAATACAAAATCACCATAGGTGGTGAGAGAAATTTTGTCAGTTGTTTATTAAAATGAAACAAAGACTAAAACCCCAGAGATTTCTTTTTCTTTCTGTATGTAGTGAAGGTGGAATTGATGTTTTGAGGCAGTAACAGATCAGGGCTAAAGTATTTTTTGGCCATGAAGGAGAAGATTAGTTTTTGGGAAGCAGGTTTGGTAATGTCAATATGTGTGTGAAATAGATGAAGAAATAATGAAAGAGAAGAAGAGAAAGAAAGAAAGAAAGAAAGAAAATATATAAGTATGACTAATTACCCCTGACAGTTGATTCATGCACCTCAATTTAAACTCGTTTCTTTCTTTCTCTAAAAGTTTCTGCAAATAGAGAAAAACAGGTCTGAACACAAACAGAAATTGCTGACAAGACAAGTATTTCTGGCTAAGCAGTCTGTAAGCAATCTGTCAATAAAATGTAAACGATATTGTTATAGTTATATAGTAAACGATTGGTGTTTTGGAAAGGAGTAGTAATTACTTATATAGTAGATTCCATCAACAGTCCCATTTGGTGACTATAGATAGGAGAATGGTTTTATAAGAGCCAGCAAGGTTTAGTTTGGACAGAAAAGGGGTCCAAAAGGGTTGAGATGTTATGCATAGAAGTAATGCCCAAAATGGCTCAGCTATTAACTAAAGTTCTGAAAAAAAAGGAAAAGAATGAGGAAAGGTGTGTGTGTGTGTGTGTGTGTGTGCATGCATACATTGTGTGTGTGTGTGTGTAAAAAGGTATAGCTTGATATATTATTGAAATTAAAGGAAACATCCTTATACATTATGTACTGGGGTTGATATGATCAGCTAACCCCCTTAAATGAGCTGCCCTTACATAGCCACTGTATAATGACTAAAACTTGTAAAAAGTAAAAAAATAAATAGAAAACCTGAGCCATTTTTCGGCAGTATGGCTAAAACAGAACATAATTATTCCATGGAATTAATGCAGCAAATCAACTGAAAGCCAATGCAAATAAATTTTATTTTTCAAAAATTATTCAACTGCAAGGATTTTAAATTTGTAGGATTAACAACTTTGCAATTATGCAAAAATAAATCTATAAATTTGTCTTTAGTTTAAAAATATGGTTAATTTTGGAAGTCAAGTCTGGTACTCTTGCATATAACACACATGGTAAAATATAACTCCATAACATAAAACAATATACTGAGATAAACGCATGATGTAACTATGCATATACATGGTATAACCATATATAAGCAACATGATATAGCTGTATACATACATAACATAATATAGCCATATGTAAACACAACATGGAATATAATATGCTATAACACAAACACAATATAGGGGTATGTATATTTTTTACTTGTTTCATTCAGTGGACTGTGGCCCAGCTGGGGCATTGCCTTGAAGTGTTTTAGTAGAACTTTTCTTTAAACTCTAGTACCCATTCTATTGCTCTCTTTTGCCAAACTGCTAAGTTACAGAGGTGTAAGCAAACCAGCACCAGTGGTCAAGCAACAGATAAAGGAGATGATGGTGACAAACACAGACACAAAGGCATAGACACAGATATATATATACGTGTGTGTGTATGTGTGTGTGTGTGTGTGTGTGTGTGTGTGTGTGTGTGTGTGTGTGAATGTGTGTGAATGTGTGTGTGCATGTATGTGTGTAGTTCAAATGTACAGAAAACAAAAGACAAAGACAGGTGAGAGAACAACAAGCAGGTGTATTAATTTGTGTCTCAAGAAGAATGGAAAAGTGTTTGGCTTTTCAAGTCTATGCTCTTCAACAGAAAAGGATAAAAGGAAAAAAGTAGAGAGAGAAAGACAGAGGAAAAAATGTCATGATTAATGCTTTCATATCTGGCTTCCACAGTTTCTGTCTACTTAATTCTCTCACAAGACATTAAGTTGACCTGGCACTATATTAGAAGACACTTCCCCAAGGTTCCATGCCATGGGACTGAACCTGAAACCGGGTGGTTGCAAAGCAAGTTTCTTAACCACACAGCCACGCCTGCACCTATATAAGCAATGTAACATTAAAAAATAGTCAGTACAAATTGGAATATGACAGAACTATATACGTGCAGTACTGCTCACCTGACATTCAGGGCCCTTCACAGTCTTGTAGGTATCCCTGGCCACCTGTAATAGAGAAAAAGACACTTGTTTATTAACAAAGAAACAAAACTTATTCTGATCCCTGAAACAGTCACTACTACTACTACTACTACTACTACTACTACTACCACCACCACCACCACCACCAACACCAACACCACCAACACCAACACCACTACTACTACTACTACTACTACTACTACTACTACTACTACTCTGTTGTGCTGTTGCTTTGATGAAATCTATCTTGTTGACTCAGGAAGGTGGTTGACAATAGGAACAACATCCAGGTAGAGACTTGGAGACAGCTTGTTTATACAAATGCAGTCAGTGAAAAACTCAACATGTAGCATGCCAGTAGGTTTCAGGGGTCACTTGGGGAGAATGGGCACCATTTTTGGAGCCTCCCCCGTCGTGGCTTAACAGAGCAATGACTCAAATAACTAACGTGGGGCCTGGCCTACTGGCTCAACTGACTAGTATTTGATCTTAAGTCCATTTCAGGATCATCACCATGAAACGATGATGGAAATGGAACATGTACATAGAATGTGTTTCCCAACCCATCTAGTCAAATTGTAGCTCTAAGAACTGACTTGAACTGTGATAACATGTTGAACTCATGGCACCATGGAATGTGGATGCAAAATACCTTTAAAGGTTAAATTATAAACAACTTATAAATAAGGGCAAACGAAAAAATTTCTAATGCCAAATATGCCATTGATAAAATTTTTTTCGAAAAATTTTATCCTACATTAGATATAGATTTAATAGTGTTCACTTCCGGACTCTCCCACTCTGTGAGTGCCTCAGTTCAAATCGCATTTGTCTTGAATGGGCTGGAGTATTTCTATTTTGGATTTATTTGGGGTACTTAGTTGTGCTCATGACTTAGTGTTTGCTTCTTCCATGGATATGAGTAAGTATCTCATTTACTTCTTTGCCACATGTATCACTGATGAAGGGAAGATTCTTTTTGAACTAACCCTGAAATTGGTCCGATATGGTAATAATGGAATTTTTTAGAGATTTCTGTCGACCTTTTTTCAAGTAGCGTGCGTACTGGGAAAAAAATTATATGGTAAATGGACAATATGTCCAATTTTCGGCATATTTGGCATTAGAAATTTTTTCGTTTACCCTTATTTATAAATTGTTTATATATATATATATATATATACATGGTGGCTGCCCCCTCATTATCGAGTATGGTCATTGCACAAAACTTAATCAATGTTGTTATCGTGCAATACCACCAGTAATTTAAAAGAAAGTGCTTGATCTGTGCACATTGAATATTCTTCTCTCCTACATTCACCACCCATATTTTGCTCCTTTCCTTTCTCTATCCCCCTGAATCATGGTGTTTGAGTAGGGTGGGAAATTGCACTCTGGCAAATTATATCTACCCTTACCTACCCTTCCTGATTTCTCTGTCACCAGGTTCTTTTGGATATGCTAACTTGAGGATACACTGTGGCTTTTCATCATCTTTCCCTCAAACACCAACCTCTACCAACCCACATACAAAGTGCAGTTAATATTGCATCTCTTTCAACTCAATCTATCATACTATCCTTATTATTTTTAATTCTCTCTCCTCTCTCTCTCTCTCTCTCTCTCTCTCTCTCTCTCTCTCTCTCCTCTCTCTCTCTCTCTCTCTAATCCATTCATGCTACTTTTCTCTTTCCCTCCCATTACCTCCTTCCCAACATTGTTTGCTAATCTTTCCCCTACAGCTTTCTCTTAACTGATCTCATGCATCCCTGATATTGCTCTTCCTCTTCTCTTTTGTCTCTTCCATTTTTCTCCATTGACACTGTTCCCTCTGTGACTCTCTCTTCTACTTCCCATTGCAAAAATTCTGTTGCTTCTATCATATTTTTATTCTTTAATTTTCTGAGCTGAAAGGTGATACCACTAATGCTGGTGTCAAGGAAAAAATGTACCCAATACACTCTGTAAAGTGGTTGGCATTTGTAAGGCCATCTAGTCATAGGAACCATGTCAAAACTGAGACACTTGAGCTATGTATGGTACACACATACATCATATATACAATTTATGCATGCAGACACACATGCACTTGCTCAGAAGTGTCCATGATGGCAGAAAGGAATCAAATGCAGATGAGCATTAACTGGTGTTATCAAAATAGACAGCCAGTTAAATCCTCCAAATATTTAACTTTGTATATCTGTACAAGCAGTATCGCCCGGCGTTGCTTGGGTTTATAAGGGAAATAACTATATAAGCATTTTTAGAGAGTTACTTCCCTTATATAAACCGAGCAAAAAATGCATTAAAATGTGGAAAAATGATGGTAAATTTTTTTTTAAATCATAGACTCATCGTAGACACGCGCTTGTACCCAGAAGAGCTCGATATGAATCACGACTATAAGATACCCACTTTTGGTTAAACTGCACCGCAAAATGTGGGAGTAGTTAGGAATCTAAATCGGAGTAGACAAACACACACACAACTTCAGTTTTATATATAAAGATTTATTTATATAAATACATTCTCCCCCACCACACACACATCAGTGATTTTTTTCGAAAGAGATGACCAGATATAAAAAGAACTCACTTTAATATCATGCCCCCAAAATTCTGCTGTTTTATCTGTTGAAGCCAGTGGCACAAATTCTTTCATCTTCAAAGAATAGAAAAAAGAATTGAATAAATACACACAAAAAAAAATTGGGAAGCGTTAATTCTTTGAACCAACAACCACACTTTAGCAGGGATAATTTTCCCTAACTATACTCCCGGAAGAAGTAAAAGCAGGTGCCACATGGTTTTGTGTTTATGGCTCTCTCACTGGTTGTACTATTGTTATTTTTAGGCATATACAAAAAAATAAATAAATAACCATGTGGTTATCACTTTTGAATCTTCCAGGGAAACTACTAAAGTGTACTCACAGACTCAAAAACACTCCCCACCAAAAGAAAGAAAAACCATTAGTGGAGGAGAACCAGCAGATGATTTACTTCTTTTGTAGAGAATATCTGAGGATTGTGTCTTTTCTTGATATGAAACTTAAAGAAAAGTTATAGAAGGTAAGTTAACAACTCTATTAAGATAAATATCTAATATGAGTTTTAAATTATATGTTTACTCTGTTCATAAAACTACTTGTAAACATAATATAAATGAATTATATATATATATATTATTTCAAATTGGTAGAAGTTACAAAGTGACTCAAGGGCAAAGAGTGTGGTACAGGGTACTTATCAAACTGTTGCAAGAATATATATATATATATATATATATACATATACATATATATTGTGAAACCTCAGTCAACTTGATCTTCCAACTAAATTTGGCTCTACTGTCTGTGTAGAGCCATAGCATCAGCAAATGTGCTTTAAAATAATAAATGCATAGCAAAAATATGTTCCAGATATTAGTGATTATAACAGTAGTGATAAATTCATTCAAATTCAAAACATATAAATTGAGACTAACTGCAATAAACAGAAAAAACAAATAGAGATGAAAAAAAACACACACTCACTCACACACACATGCACAATCACACACATTAACAAAACACATAATCAAAGCCAAAAGATAAAAAACAGATAACATAGAGAGAATAAGAATGTGAAACCAAATGAATGTATCAGATCATTTACCTTCAACATGACAACACCAACTAGGAATATGCAGACGATGTTAAGTAGAGTGAGCAGGAGACTTATTGTTCCCATGATTCCCATTTCTTTGGCCATGTCACAGCTGTACATTGGTGTATAAGCATTGTCTTGAAATGGCAAGCACCCTAAAGGGTGGGCATTAATTGAAACCTTCAAAATACAAACAAGTAGAAAAAAACTGGATTAAAAGAAAAACATGTCTCCAGTGTTCATGATTGTTTGTTTTTGATTTGTTTGGCATATCAGTCCTTCTTCTCACTTTATACGCATCACTTGTGGGTGTTGACTTCAACTCAAGAGTACATATGTCTTTCATGGAGTTTTTGTGGCTATGTTCTTGGACTAGCTGCATGGTTTGCCAGCCCATGTACTGGATGTTTTTATGAGACATCACTCAGGAGTGGCTGTGTGGTAAGTAGCTTGCTTACCAACCACATGGTTCCGGGTTCAGTCCCACAGCGTGGCACCTTGGGCAAGTGTCTTCTACTATAGCCTCGGGCCGACCAAAGCCTTGTAACTGGATTTGGTAGACGGAAACTGAAAGAAACCTGTCGTATATAAATATATATGTATATATGCGTGCGTGTATGTTTGTGTATCTGTGTTTGTCCCCACCAACATTGCTTGACAACCGATGGTGGTATGTTTGCGTCCCCGTCACTTAGCGGTTCGGCAAAAGAGACCGATAGAATAAGTACTGGGCTTACAAAGAATAAGTCCTGGGGTCGAGCTGCTCGATTAAAGGCGGTGCTCCAGCATGGCCACAGTCAAATGACTGAAACAAGTAAAAGAGTAAAGAGTATGTGGATGGGCCATTGGCTCAGAACGTGCTCATCTGTCCTTTGACCACCATGATCATGGACAATTATGATAAAGAGGCATCTCAACTGTGATCATCTCGTCTTTTATTCATTCATAATATATCTAGAGTCGCATTATCAAATGTATCATTTGTTATTGATTAGCTCCTGGTCAACTTGGTTTCTACAGATCTATAATCAAAAGAGTTCTGTAGAGTTGTTCTCTAAATGGCTCCTCCTAGTTTTTATAAAACAGTATGATGTGATTCTAGGAGGATTTTGATACTTTTTCTAGCAGCTCTAAAGATTACATTGAGGTTCCTTCAACAAATTGTACATTTAATGCTAGAAATCCAGCCAGAAAATTTAATAACAATTGCTTCTGATAGGGCTCTATGGAAGAGGTATCTGAAAATGCTATCCCCATGACTCTTCCAGGAAGAGTGGGTGGAAAAGATGGATATATATATATATATATATATATATATATATATATATATATATATAAATATATATATGTCTATATATATATGTCTATATATATATATATATATATATATATATATATATGTACATATATATATGTCTATATATATATATATATATATATATACAATGTGAGGTATACTAGCCATCTCAATATGGCTAGTATACCTCACATTGTCGTGCAGTTACTGTTTACATCTCGTTCAGAGATTTATTATATATATACATATATATATATATATATATATATATAAAACAAAGTGAAGTTGTAAGGTGCCGCACGAGTAGAATTATATATGAAAGAAGGGTTTGAAAATGCAGTTTTAAAGGATGTTTATTTACTTGACCGGTTTCACTTTTTTAGGAAAAAATTGTCAAAAGTAACATGTAAAAGCTTTGTTGTAATAGGTACTGGTTGTCACAAAATATTACAATACATATATACATTCTTTGATAATAATAAGAACATGTTTAAAACAGTTTACAAGGAAAAGTTCATTAAAATATTGGGCACAAGAAGTGCAATACTTATATACATTCTTTGATAATAATAACATGTTAAAAACAGTTTTCAGAAAAAACTTTTTTGAGAAATTAACAAGTTCATAAAACCTATTAGGATTTCATTAAAAATCATGTTTGTTTGGCAGAAAATACACAGAAAATTATAAGTTCAAAAAGGTCATATTTTGGTAGTATATATATACACAGAAAGAGGTATATCTAGTTTACAAAGAATTTAGAATCAACTGACCTGTTTCACAATTTTACTGTAAAAGATTATTTTCTACTTTCAAGGGACAGTTTAGGAGGTGTGTTTGGGTGGGGGGAAGGAAGGGCAATGTGGAATTGAAAAGAAGTTTTTACTTCCCTTTCACGGTTCAGTGGATATGGGGATGGTCTTTAGAGGTCAGAATGGTGTGAGTGTGTGCATCTCTGTGTGTGAGGAAAGACAGGCAGATAGATTGAGATAAACATATAAACAGAGACAGACAGACACAGAGAGAGGGAGAGACACACAGACAGAGATGAAGTGAGAGAGAGAAAGCGGAAGAGAGAGAGAGGACAAGCTTATGTTTTTATCTTTTAGTTAGGCTGGGAGACATCATGTGATGCGTAGGTAACTAGAGAAAGTCAAGAAGACAAAGTACTTACAGCAGTGGTATTGTCATGTGGAGTTGTTTTTGGTGGACTGATGACTGAAAGTAAAGCAAATGACCACAGCATTCCCTGAAGAGAGATTTGGAAAAGTGTACAGATTTAGGGGGTTGTTATATTTCAGCAAACTTAGAACAGCAACACAACAACAATCAGATGAAATGTCTTGATCTGCTAAAAATAACAGACAAATCTCCCATGAAACATTCTATGTTCTTTAAAAAAAAAAGGTAAGATACATTAGATAATATAACTCAAGATAGACTATGTGTAAAAAATAAAACAGCAGAATGGTTATTGTTGGAATACCTTTGATTAAAGATTTGCTGAAGAATCAGAACTGATCTGAGATTAAACAACAACAGATTGACCACTTGGTATAGACCTTCAAGTGGTGTTTGGGTGATATTAGAAATGGTAAAAGAGGATAAAATCTTCAGAACCTCAACTGCTAAGATATGTGATTATGTGATTGTTTAATTGCTAAAAGATTTCTTTTAAACCACCTTGTCTGTCTGTCTGTCCGTCTGTCTGTATGTCTGTCGGTCTGTCTATCTATCTATCTATCTATCTATCTATCTATCTATCTATCTATCTATCTATCTATCTATCTATCTAAAGGTAACACAGCTGCATTAACAAAGGGATGTGGGTTCAAGTCCCATACAGATAAGAAAGCCTTTTTTTTTTCTGTAGAAGGCTTATATGCCCCTTTATTAGACTATTTTCCTTAGTCATTGCACAATTATCACCATAAGCTTTAAGCTTATATAAAAATACCATTATCATTATTTACAGGATTGTAAACTCAGCGTTGTATAAAAAAAAAACCATTCACACCGAAAGCATATATATACCTCGCAGTACTAGTTTAATTCATTCCATGACCAAGTCTTTTCATGATTTACTCATTTTACAAATCAATTTTCTCCCATTGAAATTAATTAAAATATAATTAATTCCTCCCAGCCCCACAAAACCACCCAAAAATAATTTTTTATGAGTTTTAAAATAGAAAAGGTGCAGTTACAAGAAAAATGGCAATTATAAAAAACATAATAAAAGAGAATGCAAAAGAAATATGTAAACTGGTTTTATTGATTTTATTACCTCAAAGATGGGACGATTTGTGTGTGAGGAATACGAAGTAGAGGGGAGAAGGAGGATTATTGCTTGGAAGGTGAATCTCCTTCCATTAAGACTTCAGGAAGAACAATTTCTGGTGTTTTCTCTCTCACTTCGCTTAATTTTGGCTTTTTGGACACACTTTCTTCACTTTTTCACACCTACACGTCGTTTCATTAGAAACATATAAAAAGAAGTCTGCTTTTTCCTGCCTTTCAAAATGTGACGAAAATGCACCAGAGCATTTAAATAAAGCAACTGCACAAATTGTAGATACTTTTTCAAGATGATATCTTACTACAAATTCAGAAACATACCGCCACTTTGCCAATACTGCCTTTATGTCACTTGTAGAGATAGCCTTCTCTGCTACATTGTCTTCCTCTGGGGAATCAAACTCTTCCACTACATCTGAATGCTGCTGCTCCTGATCTGCAAGAGTTCATCTGTCATCAGCTCATCGACAACATTGTTAATGTCCCCATCATCAACCTCAAGGCACATGGACTTGCCATGAGACACCATCTGCTCAATTACATGTGTCTCAGACTCAAAACTCTCAAAGTCTTTTTTGGATACCCAGTCAGGCCACAGTTTCCTCCATGCAGAGTTCAGCATTCTCTTTATTACACCCTGCCAGGCAATATCGATGATTTTCAGGCAGTTAACAATGTTGTAGTGCTCCTTCCAAAATTCATGAAGGATTGGATTTGTATTTTCAGTGACTTCAAAGTACTGACAAAACTGGTGTTTGGTGTACAATTCTTAAAATTAGAAATCCCCTGTTGGTCCATGGGTTGCAAGATAGGGATGGTGTTGCATGACAGGTAAAGAATTTTTATGAATTTAAGTTTGTCCAGGATATCATCTTCGAAGTTAGGAAGTTAAAATAAAACAAAATATTCTAATATAAATCATGATATTGAATATACTACATGCATTTTAAATTATTTGGAAATATTTTCACATATTTGAACGTATTTTGAAATACTGTAAGATATATTAAGTTCTAGCATGTCAGGAGAGCTATTTTAGTTGTTGCGTCATAGCAAAGTTGTGCTATGGCATTCTCCAGCCAATCAGGGTTGGGCACATATGAATGCTAGAGGTAGTCCTCAGCCCATGAAGTGAAAAACACGTTTTTAACCAGTTTGCGGACAGACGGCAGATGAGCCACATCTCTATTTCAACATGGAACAGCGTCTTTATTTTTCACACCAACTTCGTGCTGCTAGCTCTGAATTATACCAGCTATCAACTCTTCACATCATGAACAGCCTATTTCCTTTATGCCAACTTAGCTCTGCAAAATTCTGGAGGACATCAGCCCACTACTCAGGTCATGTTATGAGCAGTATATTTTTGTATACGCTAGCTAAACAATTACCTCATAAGGACTTCCAGCTGAATCCATATTTCAAATGTAAGTTATAAAGCTTTCTCTGACTTATAAACATACACAAGCTATGCTCATATGACTTGTCAGCTCTCACTATCCTTTAATGAATTTAATTATTTGTTTAAAAAATGCCTTCTGATATTCCATTACACATGCTTCTCAAAAGCTCATCTACTGAACTTTTCCACAAACACTTTCATACCATAGATTAGTGGCCAGACTCACTAAAAAGTTATTTAGGAATATTTTAGTATATTTTAGATTTTTATGAAATATTTGAGTATACTTCAAATTACTAAAAGATTATTTAATATCATATCAAGTAAAATAAATTATTTTTACTCTATGTAAGTAGTAGCATGAAGCACAAATAGGAAATAAAGAAACTTAGGATCAGTTCAAATATGTTTGAGACATATTTCAACTTATAAAAGTTATTTCACTATAGTTTACCATGGAGAAAATATTCTTGCTTGAAGTAAAAAGGTCTAAGAACACCACTGTCAGTTTAAAGCACCCTCTGGACAAATACATGCATTTCTAGTTTGTAAGCTGTCTTTAACATCAAGTACCAAGAGAAGCAACTCTGAGCTGGTTGGAAAGCCTTAGCTTTATTTTTTAAAATCAGCAAATAATATTTACTTATTTGTGTGCATAAGACACCAGGCTGGGTCAAATATGTAAGTAGAAGCATGTAAGAATGCATCTCTCAGTCCAAAGGGTGCTTGAAGTTGACAATGGTCTTCTTACACCTTTTTACCTTAGCAAGACTTTTTTCTCCACCTTAAACTGCAATGAAATAGCCTTTATTAGTTAAAATAGGCCTCAAACATATTTGAACTATATTTAATTATATTTTCAGTTATTATGAAACAGTTAATATTTTCAGTTTTTATGAAATAATTTATTTTAAATGGTTATAAAATAGTAGCATATATTTTGAATAAGATTTTTCTTTTTTTGTGTATAATAATGATTTATTAAAATGAAAATATCTTAATTTTGTTAATTTGAAATTTTAACCTAAAAAAAAAGTAATGAGAATAATGAGCAGAATTGTGATGATAATGTGCTAATGGGTTATAATATTGTAGACAATAAGTGGTTTCATTAACATGATTATTGCTACTGGTGATGTTGAAAAGATGATGAGAGTAAGGATGTTTATGACCCTGATGTTGTTCACAATAATGTCAAGGGATAAGGTAATTTTGATAATGATGATTATAATGACAGCAATAGTGCTGTTAGTTATGATGATAATCACACTGAAGGTAATTTAGTAGTTAATTGATTAGAAGAGCAGACATTTGAAGAATGGTAGGTGAAGGAAGAGAAGGTAAGTTATAATTGGCAGACTAGCAGACAGACAAAGAGAGAAGACCAAAGAGGTTGAAGTCTACTCACAGCATTGACAGCAGGTGGCAGTAGTGAGGCAGATATGGCAACTCCAACCAGTGGCCCAGAGTTACCACCCAGAACAGACAGAGACACTCCAGCACCGGATGGGAGTGCTATTAAGATACCAAACAACAGACTACGACCCATACCTCTGGTGGGAGGAGAGAAAGAAAGAAATAAAAAATAGCAAGTAAATGATAAACTGCTTCTTGGAAATTAACTGCTGGGCAGAGACTGTTATCCGCAGACCAAATGCTTACATCAGAGTGAGCTTCACTAAAAGTACCTGTGGGCCAGGTGGTAGCAAATAATATTAGACATAATAATCATACAACAGAAAAATCAGAATTAATTTTCATCAGGAAACGCAACAGGTGGGCCTTGTAAAAGCTGGAACCTTTTCCTGTGAAGAATGCTCTATTTAAATCTGATTAGTGATTAGTGACTTTTGAGCCAGAACTAGAGATGCAGAGACAGAAGACGAGAAGCTAAAGAGTCCAACAGATGGTCTAGGTCATAAGTTTAGAGAAATTCTAGTTGATGTGCATGAAATTTGGACGGGGGAGATAGACAACAACTTGGAATTCTTGTAAGATAACCCGCTGTGGGCTATAAGTCACATGCGACTGGTGCAAGGTCTTGGCTTAGCAGAAGCTGTTGTGTTAGGGAAATGACACAATAGATAGAGTTATGAAAACTAAGAGACACTCTTGGAGAGTCTGGAAGGAAGTTGAAAGTAGAGAGCATTCTCATGGCGATAGACTGGGTCATGTGAAGCACACAGAAAGGCATAGGAATGGCATTCGATGGAACCTCATGAGCCTGATCGAAGATTTCAATTTTGTGGACAACCTAGTGTTGCTATCATCATCCTATGAATATATCTAAAGCAAGACACACAGACTGGCAGAGAACACTGACAGAATTAGCCTTAAACTCAACCCAGAAAAATGTAAAACACTACAGAATAAAGCCAGACAATAAGCTCATGTAAAAATCAGCAACAACGAGGTGGAAGAGACTGAGGAATTTGTTTAACTTGAGATGACAGTCAGGGAAGCTAGGCATTAGGTATACTAAGCTATGAGGAAAGCAGAAAAGAATAGATTTGAACATGTTCCTCAATGTGAGGATTTGAAGCATGAACTGTTGCAGATTGCAAGATAATGTGTCGCAGAAAACCAAGTTAGCATAAGAGAGAAGAGTGTTAGAAATGAAAACAGAGGCAGATTTGTCTTCAATGTTAACGGCAAAACAGAAGCTTAGTCGTGCTTTTATGAAAGGTTGTTGAACAAGGAGAATGCATAGAATAAAGAAAGTCTAATCTCATGCTGACCCAACAGAGGAACTGGCAATTCAAGTTGACAGCAATATGATATATAAAGCAATTATAGGTCTGAAAGTTGTTAGTCCATCAACAATTATGTCTGATGGGCTAAATAGTTAACCAGGAAATTGTCATAAGCAATGACTGGCATAGTTGTGTCATTGTAAGTTGCTAGAAGAGCAAAGGAGGGGCATTAGAGAGAGGAATTACAGAAGCATCAAATTGTTGGACCAGGCTATGAAAGTCACAGAAAGAATCATAGTACTATTAGCCTACATACGATGTAGTTTGGCTTTATGCCTGGTAGAGGTACCACAGATGCCATCTTATTAGTGAGGTAATTTCAAAAGTACTTAGCTAAGAGCAAGCTATTTTATCTAGCATAAGTTGATTTGGAGGTCTTTGAAAGGGTATCATAGCCAGTGATGCGGTGGTCATTAAAGAAACAAGATGTAGATAAATGGCTTGTGAAGGCTGCATAAACTGCATACAAATGCACAGTCAGTAAAGTGAAAGTAAGCAGTCTATCAAGGTTCAATCCTTGACTCTTCCTATTTATCATGGTACATCACGCAGGCTATCACAAAGGAGTTTAGGACTGGCTATCCATAAGAACTTCTATATGCTGATGATCTGACTCTTTTAGATGAATCTATAATAAATTTAGAGAAGAAATTCCAGATATGAGAGCAAAAATCTAGAATCTAGAAAGGTTTATTATTATTATCATTAAGGTGTTTAGCATTAATGACAAAATGCTTAACATCATATTTTCTGACACTTTACATTCTGTGTTTGAACACTAACATGATTAGCATTGCTTTTCATCCTTTCAGGATTTGATGAAATAAGTACCTATAGGGCATTGGGGTTGATGGAAACTGACAAACTCCCTACACTGAAAACCAAAGTTTGAAATTATAAGAAAGGTTCAGAGCTGGCAGAATTGTTAGCATATCAGAGGAAATGCTTAACAGCATTTCAACAGCTCTTTGCATTCTGAGTTCAAATCCCATTGAAATCAACTTTGCCTTTCATCTTTTACAGGCTTGGTAAAATAATTATCAGGTGAGCAGTAGATTGATGTAATCAACTAATCATCTCCTGCTAAAAATTGCTGTCCTAGTCTCAAAATTTGAAATTATTATTATTTTTTTTTCCTTGAACACTGCACACTTGAATGAAGATTGGCTTCAATTCCATCCACATTCCTGACTTCCAGGCATTTTCTTGAGGAGTCACAAAAAATGGTGGGAATACTTTAGAAATGTCACAATGTTTAAAATGACATTGCAAGTGAGAGTTGTCAAACAGTCTCAATAGATGAAAATATGAAATGATGCTTACCTGGACTTCATTTCCATAGTGGGCCATTCATCAATGTATCCTGTCATTCCTTGGAGTTGGATGGAACCAATGATTAGTCCGAAGATAAACCCTAGATGAAAATATATATACATGTGTATGTGTGTGTATGCATATATATCTTTTTATCTTTTACTTGTTTCAGTTATTAGACTGCAGCCATCATGGGGACTGCCTTGAATAGTTTTTGGCCAAATAAAGTATGCCAGCACTTGCACTTTTAAAGCTTGGTACTTATTCTATTAAACTCTTTTGCCATATGGCTAAGACAGAGGGATTTAAACACACCAACACTGCTTGTCAAGTGGCTGTGAGGGACAAATACAAACACAAAGAGACACGCACACACATGGATGCATGCACACACACACACACATTCACACACTTAGAGAACTTGATTTAATGAATGCTTGCTAGTGAGTAAATCCCATCAAAAGTACCTGTGGTTCAGGTAGTGATGTAAGACAGGGAGATGTCTTTATTGTTACACATGCATCATATCATACTTGATACTCATTTCTCTTCAGACTCTCCTCTGATATTCCACATCAAACATCAATATCTCACAATCATGTAGAATCACACTTCTTCTACATGTTTCACAAAGTCTGTACATATCCAACTCGAAAAATGAAAGAAAGTATCCAACTGACCACAGATAATGCACAATGCAAGACCAATTGATTCCGATCTCAGACCAAGATTTCGTAAAGAATAATTTTGGATCACAATACCAAAAGTCCCTGCCAGTATTGGGCCCTGACAAAAGAACAGGAGAAAAACAATTTTAAAATACACATAAAACTACAATACACAAAGCATAAAGGTAGAAAAGTCTAGCAAATACAAGAATTAAGTAGAACCTGCACACAGAGTCTTTTCATCCAACACTCAGTGTGAATTTGCATCACATCTCTCTTTCTCTCTCCACATAAATCAGCTCATACCCAGCTGCTCTCTCTAACTATTTTGTGCTCTGCTTTCTATGCAAATTAGCATTAGACATTCATGAGATTCTGCTTGTCTCCTTTCTCTCCAGGTTTTTCTTTGACAGACCATTGGATACATAGGGATGGCTTGCTTGATAACTGACCAGTGGTTGTAATACAACAGAAGCTAACTAGTAGCAGGAACTTACACCCCATCACTCAGCTACAGAATTCAATGACTACTACAACCTATTGTCATTGCTGCCGCTATTGTTAAACAGACACGAACAAACTGATTCTCTCTCTTTTTTTCTGTTGTTGTTGCAATGACAATGCTTTTTTAGCTAAGAATTAAATACTTTTATATTTGGACTTCATGCAGATTTTTCTTCTGTCAACCAACCAAATATTTTGTCATTATACATCTATATATATGTATATATATATATGTATATTTTGTCATTATACATCTATCACTGCCATTTTTACATTTTCATTTTCGTTATAAATGTTTAGTGAGAATAGTGAAGGTGGTGCCTTATGACTTTTGTCCATTCTCAAGGCCTCCAAGATTGGTAAGAAAGTTATTCTTACACTGACGATCTGACCAAGAGCGATTGTAACACAAATGACCTCCACTAATGGCACCCAAAGGTCATTTGGTAATTTTAAACTGGAGGATAGATTACTATATTTGATGGCATATAAAATGCACATTTTTATCAAAAAAAGTCTCAAAAAAATATCACCCTACATCCTATATGTGAAGTTGTGGCTATATTACATACTTTGATGCACTAAAAACTTATTTTCCTGAATATGCTAAAACCTGGGATCATCTAATATGCATCTTTTATACACTCAGATATGACAGGTCTACCACCTAAAATCTGAACTCTAACTAAGTGAAAGGTCATTTTATGCGATATGTAAATTTTTGAAAAAGTATCTTATTATTTCTAGCTACAAATATTGCAAAGCATCCAATTATATATGTGATAAGCTTGCAACCATAACATAAAGTTAACATCAGTTTTTGATTAATCATAGAACTGATAAACTTATTTTTTGTGATATCTATCTTATCTTACTGTGATGATATGGAATTTTTGATATATCTACTGTTGAAGACATTCGAATTTTTCTTTACAAATTTTAATGTCACATAAAACGGCCTTTTAGTCCTGCTTTCTTGACCATAACATGTGAATTTAAAATCTTTCAACAGCTGCAAACAAAATAAAGTTAGGATGGACAAAGTGAGAACCATCAATTAAATGCTTCAATATTTGGGTATTACTGTGTTATTATAATAATAACTGCGATGTACTCACATAGCAAGTGATTTGATCTGAGATCATGTGCTGAAACGAAAACAATTGCAGTGTGGAAGGTGTTTGTAAGCCATTTAAGAAACACACAAAAGCCGTTCGATTCACTTCAACATTTAAGTTTAATTTGTCAAAATATTTTCGTCGCTAAAATCCGCGACCTGTTCACTGACAAGAATCCAGATGCAGCACAGATTTTGTCAGTAAACAGGTCTCGGATTTTAGCGATGAAAATATTTTGGCAAATTAAACTTAAATGTTGAAGTAATTGAACGGCTTTTGTGTGTTTCTTAAATGGCTTACAAACACCTTCCACGCTGCAATTGTTTATAATAATAACTACAGATATTTTATTTTAGTAAACCTAACAAGCTGTTCAAATATCAGTTATATATCAAGGTTTACTTACCATCAATGGTGATATCAACATACTGGCTACTAAAACAACTGAACTGTTTTCTACCAAACCAATAACAGAAATCATACTGCAAGAATGGAAACAGAAATAACTTAAACTCTTTAGTTGAACTTATTTGGCAAGAGAAATAATGAGATTCTCTGTTCAAACTAAAAAAAATTGCCTTTAGTTGAATCATATCAACTATTGAAAATACATGGTTTCCCATGTTCTTATAAATTGCCTGATCACTAAATGTTTTGTCTATTCAAAATCTTTATCTTCTCAGGGATTTAAAAGTTAGCTTTTCTGAAGAGGTTTAACAAGACTGAAACATACTAAGAGTTGTCATTGTGCATGCAAAAATAAATCACACTTTCCCATTCAATGCCCCTTTACCATTCAATATTTAAACAATTTGAATTTCAGAGTTGTCTTGCTTGCCTTTCTTGAAGAGACTTATCAGTAGCACTAATTTTGTTGTTCGTTTTAATTGATTAAACACTTTATGGTTCATTATATTAATGTCATTAGTCTGTGCTTAACTATAGGCTCTCTGTATAGAAGGTATCACTAAGAGGTTTTCAAACAACAAAAATAACAATCTATATATATAGAGAGAGAAGTGAAGATGTGCTACACATCTCATTTCATTTCATCCCAAAATGAGGTAAATCTATAGTAAAGTACTCAATAAAAAGACACTGACCCCTATCCCTCTTTCATATTTTTTAACTTCTCATCACCTGTCACAAAGACACATCACTCAATACAACTCCCCCTCTCAGTTGAGAGACCTTTGTCCTGCAAAATATTCGGTAATGTCACCAAAGTTGCACGTAAAAAGCACCCAATACAGTCTGTAAAGTGGTTGATGTTAAGAAGAGCATCTAGCCATAGAAACCATGCCAATGCTGACAGTATAGCTTGGCACAGTCATCTGGCTTGCTAGTTCCTGCCAAACCATCCATGCCAGCATGGAAAACGGATGTTTATACCCTTCTTACATAACAAGCAGGACCATCGCCCTGAAGGGACTTGTGATTTGCTAGATATTGGCTAAATTAACTCTGAGGTCTTCAGATTCCAGGCTTTGTTTCCACACCTGAAATTTCTTCTCTAGATCAGGTACTGATTCAGCTCTAAGAACAAGAGTAGTCAGTCTTGAATTCCTCTCTTATGAACTGGAGGACTATGGTAAACAAGAGGGGGATTCAAACTGATCCTTGGGGAACACCTACATATACACAAAATTCATAGCTATACTCAGTGCCAACCTTGTCTTCATATCCTTAATTACTTTATCTAATAAGCTATTGTGAATTTAGATAATTGATTCCTCAGTTGGGTCTCCAATAGGCAAATTCTCCTTCTCTCATGCATTCTCTACATTTAGCAGCGTTTCATAAATATATTTCCAAGCCTCTTTTCAGAATCACTAACTGCAAGTGAACCATCATCCATGGAGACACACTTCTCTCCTTCAACATTATGATTTTCTTTTACACATTGTCTCGAAATCCCAAACACTTCAAGCCTCTGATCCTCACACCATAGAACATTGCAAACTTCTTCCTTTCTGCATTTTCCCTGTCTAAATATACCTGTCTCCTAGCCTCCCTTCTGGCTATTTGACATAGTTCCCTGCTACACCCATACTTCCAGTCCTTCCAGGTCTGTTCCTTCACTTTAATGGACCTGTCAACTACACTGTTCCACCACTATGTCACCTTAGGTCAAGAAGGGAATTTGCACCAGCCACAAATTTGGTCAAATGCCCCCAGCAAAGTGTCCTATTGGAACCTCCAGTTGACTTACACATTATACATCATTATATCCTCCTCTTTTTCATCAACTGCTTCAAGTAACATATCTCTAAATCTCTGACCATTCAGAGGATCTTTATGCTTCCAGACTATTCTTATATGTATATACCATAGTTTCTTTGTTGTACCTCTTATGTCTTGATTACTGATATTCTACTTAGAAGTCAGTTGAGGAACTACAAGGATTTACACAACTAGTGATTGAGGTGTACTTATTTCTCTTTTGCATATACTAACCTTGCTAAAATTATGAGCATACAATAGTCAAATGTAAAAACAGCACCAGTATGGACGGAATCTACCACCTGGAAGAAAACAGAAATTTTGAACATGATGACAACGACAATGACGATGATGATGATGACAACAACAACAATGATGATAATAATTTTTCATTTATTAACCACTGAGGGTTCATTTAAAAAACTGGAGATGGTACAGGACAATAAAATACAAATAGAGTGGGATTGAAGCATGTAAATACAGAATAACAAAGAAAATTACAACAATCAAAATACCCAAAAGAGGGGAACTTCCAAGAGCAGCGCTTGTAGAAACCATGAGCTGTTGGCAGAGAGCATGTTACCTTGTGCAACAGTAATTGTAGTGAATCATGTAAATACTTCTTTCCCCCCAGCTTTGCTAAATTCTATATCCAACACTAGGATATAAAACTTTCAGAGACAGCTTTCTCTTGACCCATTTCTGGGTGGGTTTGACTACCCTGCTCATAACCTCATTCTTCTTCACCTAGAGATTCAGACCAAACCAGACCCCAAGCAATTTAACCAGTTCTACTATCCAGCATTTCATGACATTGTTGGATTGCATGAACCTGCCTCTCCAGGTACCAAGCTGCAGGCCCATTGACATTTTTCTTCTGTCTCTGCCTCGTATTCTTTTAGAGCAGTGTTGACCAGGACTATGTATCTGATGTTTGACATTATCACAGTGACATTATCTGCATATGCTGAGACAGTTATCCCATGTCCTAGTTCACATGGAATGCCTTTCAATGCTTCCCATTTCTATAGTAGTGGCTCTAGAGCCAGTACATTCAGAAGAGATGAGAGGAGATATCTTTGATGGACCAAACACCATTCACCTGAAATC
The DNA here is from genome assembly GCF_006345805.1 of Octopus sinensis. Lineage (NCBI taxonomy): Eukaryota > Metazoa > Mollusca > Cephalopoda > Octopoda > Octopodidae > Octopus > Octopus sinensis. The sequence continues at coordinate 92,870,808 of NC_043004.1, forward strand.
CATGCTGCATTCTCTGTTGGTCAAAGTGCTGCTGAAATGCCACACACATCTGCTCGAGCTCAAGTACCGTGTGCCCATTTTGGTCCACCGAAGACCGAATTGTGGCTTTGCTGCCACACTGCAACTTTGCCAGTCGAGCCCACAGAGTGGCCTTTATTTCTTCTTGTCTTAAAGGACACACCTTAGCCCTGATAATGCAACTTTTGTGTTTAGCTTTGAAGAATTGGTCCAGTGCCAATCTTGCAGCCAGCTTATCGGTTGCAACACCTTTCCCAAGCACATCTTTTAAGTTTCTAAGTTCCCTTCTACTTTATTTCTATCTATTACTAAAGTCTTACGAAGACTAACTGATTCTACTCTAACTGTCCTTTTCCCGGCAAACCACCATTTGTTGTTGATGATTCCCAGCCCCCCTCCCCCGTTCCCCATCAGTGCCCGCTTAACTAATTCTCTAATCCAATCTCTGTAAGCTTGAAACACCAGGAATGTCGTGATCAGCTTCCAGTAATTGGGTCCTTGCCTTCTAAGTCGCTCTAGGTCAACTGTACTGATCACAAATTTGTAGTCCGTGAGTTTGAAAAGCTGTTAAACATTTTGCCCAGCATGCTAATGATTCTGCCAACCCACTGCCTTACCCACTCTTTTGTAATAACAATAATAAAACACTGTAGGGACTGACCTGTGCCACAACTAGACGGGACTTCACAGATTTCTTGAAATTGCTTTCATTTTCTTTCTTTATACTGCAACAACAACAATAATAAAATTTCCTCAGAAGGTATATGGTTACAAGTTTATAGAGATGAGAATATTGTTGATTGAACTGAACTCAATATATAACTGGTACTTGCAATATCAAGCTCAGCTCCCAAGGAGATGAAATGCAAATCTAACCACTTGAGGCATCATTAATCTTTCATCTAGCATAAACCCACCTTTCTCTGCAGTAACCCCACACTGATGAAGGGGACTGTAGTCTTGTGAGTTGCACAGTGATGTCATTAGTGGTGGTTCCTTGAAAAAAAATGACAACTAATACAGTCCGTAAAGTGGTTGGCATTGGGTAGGGCATCTAGCCATGGAAACCATGCCAAAATAGACAAAGGAGCCCAATGCAGTCCTCAAACCTGTCAGAGCCTCCAGGAACTGTCCAACCCATTGCCACCCTGAAAGATGGGCATTAAAGGAAGATGATGATGATAATGGTGATGCATATTCAGTAGTTTGAAAGTGAGACCTTTTTGACTACTTCAAGCACATTAAAGATTATTCGGTTTCAGACAAGGGATATAGTTGATTACATTAGACTTGTTATCACATATATGAAATGGTGCTGCTACTACACACACTAGCATCCATGACAACATCCAAAAGAAGTTCATTCAGCTAATTGTCAAAAAAAATCCCTCACTAATATGCTACAACTACTAGCACACATGTAAAATGTTTATTCTCACAGTCTGTTGTACTGCTACTACATCAGCCTCTGCTCCACTGAACCAGCAAGTTCCACCCTGTTAGAACATTTTCTCCTCTCCTTCATGTTATCCTTACTATATCCCACATCTCAAAACAGAACAAAACACTTTGCTGAGTCTTGTCTACTCAGAACCCAGTCTTAGAGGGCCCGCAAAGGCCATGGGTAGAGCTTTTTCTTCCTATTATTTCTTTTCCTAGCCATTTTTCTTTTCTTTTTTTTGTCTCTAGACATCACTCAACAAATATTCTAACTGCAGTGTGGGAGAGCTAAAATGGCACGAGCATTTCTCTCACTCCTGCTCTGACTTAGAATAAAAAAATAAATGAAATAAGGAAAGGTGAAAAAAGAAAAATATGATAAAAATTGATAAAGAGAAAAATAAGAAATGAGAGAAAATGGAGAATAAAGAATTCCGTGATAATGTGATAATATATACATACCTGTTACTTTCCTCTTTAGAATTTTTTGGGTCAAAAGTCTCAACATGTATTGATGCTGGGAAAACACTGGGTATGGTGCAAATAGAAAAATTATATATAACAAAAGCATAGACAGAAAAAAAAAAAATTGATACAGAATTTTTGTAGAGAAAAACAGTGGAGAGAAAATCGATGAAACAAAAATAACACAAAATATATGCAAAGAAAAAGATACTAGAAAAATACAGGGAAAAATAATAGAAAAATGTAAAGAAAGGTGATATATAAATTTTTTAAAATTAGAAAGGGAAAACAGAGAAAATAATGATCACTATCATGCAAGATGGATTTGTTATGATGTAAGTTTGAATATCAGTGAAATAGGGATATTATATACCCTGCTAAATGGCACATGAATTAAGAACCTATCTAACCAGGTCCTAACACAATTTTCAGTCAACAACCTTAAGAGAGAAGTGATTGGCTGGACAAACTAAATATTTGTATCTGGTCCATGTTAGTCAAAACTTAGGATTGCTTTGGATGACAAACATAATGAAATTTCAGAAAGGTCAATGAAATGTTTAATTTGTACTGACCTGATGGAAGAATCTTTGAGTTTCTGACCAATTCCAATTGCCATTAGTCTCTTCAATATGTATTCAATTCTGGCAGGAGCACCACAATCAATAAATGTAATCTAAATTGAAATTTCAGAACATCATAAAGGATTGCTTCACCTTTAAACACACACACACACACACACACACATGCATGTAATCATTATTCATCATTACATGAGGCAACAAAGGAGTTCCTATGTGCTTGTGAGATTGGCTAGAGGTAGCAGTCACACCTCTATATATTTTCACTCTGCCATCTAAAGAAAAGTAAAGATTAAATTATGTAGTGTTATATGTGTCTGAATATTAAAATAAAAAAAAGACAGCACAGTTATGACTGGAATGAGTTCCTTCATAGATCTGCTGGTTAACATTGTTATACGTTGAACAACATAACAGCATTATACACACACACACACACACACACAATTTATATTATATATTGTGTGTATATGTATGCGTGTGTGTTTAGAGGGAGATATTATCCAGACGGATTCCATAGAAGCTCTCAGTTATGTTCCAGGTTATGGCTTACCACATTGATTAGTACTTAACACACAAAGCATTCCCTTCCAATATTAAACAGGTCTATTTACCTGACAGAAAGAAAGGCTTATCTGTTTCTTGCTTACAACTTTGGTCTTCACTAGATTAATGGCTTTGATTTCAGGTTTTGCATCCACACCTAGAATTTCTTTTCCAGTTTTGCTATAAGAGTGAGATCATCAGCATATATTAGTTTCAAAGGGTAGCCAGTCTTAAATTTGTTATGGCCTGGGGAAATATGATGAATAAAATGGAACAGAGAACTGAGCCCTGGTGAACTCCTACTTGTACACTGAATTCATCATTGTACATATGACTGGCTCTCACCTTACTAACAGCATCCCGATACATGACTTGTACAGCTCTAATAAGCAATTTGCTTGGAAACTATCTTCTTTTAAATGATTGTTACTGACAATACATTGCTAATATGATATCAAAAAGATACTAACTTGCTTATAAGCATCAGAATCTGTCCAGATATCGTTTTTTACTGAAGATTCTTCCAGAATATCCTTCACCATCTGTAAAAATAAACAAAAAACATTATTATATATAAATTTAAACATTACAATAATAACAGGAAAAATGGGAAGAAAATTGAAAGGCACAGAATGCCAATGGAATATTATTTATGACAATGTGGTGAAGGAGTTAATTTTGCAACCACATGGTTCTGGATTTCATTGAAATGAATGACAATTTGGAATAGCTTTAGGTTTATAAACAACTTATGAAAGAAATTTGATAGAGAACGTGTTAGCTGTATGCATATACATTGACAATATATATGTTATGTATAATAATATATACTAATGGGACCTAGGAAAATTCCACGGAATGGAAAAAATTAAGTGGACCTATTTAAGAAAGAAAGGATGATTTGCATTTTTATAGTGTTCAAAGTTTAGCTTCCTTTAAATATTCTTTTCTTTACATCACTATCGAGGTTGGTTTTTTTTTTTTTTCATTTTATAATATTTTCTCGCTATTCCTCTCTGATCCATGCACTATATTTGCAATCCTTTCTCAGGCAGCTTGCAACCGTGTTTCTTGTGAATCCGGACTTTAGGCTAACTTAACCCTTATCATGCACTCAGTACACACACTCTATCATGCATTCGGTACATTATGGATTTTTCTGGCTAATATATGTAGATTTGTATCGCAGACTCCTCAGTATATCATGCATTTCTGCGGCCAATTTATATTTTTTTAGATTTTAATTATTTCTGTGGGAGGTTTTGTAATGTAGCACCCGCGATAGTCTTAATGCGGTAAGAAGTGCACAATACATATATTCGGTGAGAAGGGAGATAACCACCTTATGAGCATCTCTAGGGTCACTAGACTAGTTATGCCTATTAGTTGTAGGCTAGTCAGTAGTGAATACTCAAAATCAGGTTGTCAGTATATATATTTTTACCATAAAAATTTATGGATGATTTAGGGAAATGCTAAAGCATATATATATATAATATATATACACACACACAAATGTATACAAATATATATATATATATATTATATATATATATATATATATATATAATATATATATATATATATATATATATATATGTCGGTGGCACATAAAAACACCATCCGAAGACCCGGCGACGTAGTCAGTCCACCTGTGCATACCTTCCTACTTATGACACTTGTGAAGACCTGTTGAGGCAAGTGTGTGACACTTGTGTAGACCTGTTGAGGCAAGTGAAAATCAAAATCAAAATCAAATCAAATCAAATCAAACCAAATCAAAATAGATGAACATCAATGGAATTTGTATCTTTGTGGTACCAGTACCGGTGGCACACAAGAAAACCATCCGAACGTGGCCGTAGCCAGTACCGCATCGACTGGCCTCTGTGATGTGGGCACATAACAAACACCATCCGATCGTGGCCGTCCGCCAGCCTCATCTGGCACCTGTGTCGGTGGCACATAAAAACACCAACCGAAGACCCGGCAAGACTTGTCAGGCCATAACCCGTGGCCCCTACTTGGGACGTAGTCAGTCCACCTGTGCATACCTTCCTTCCTTCTTGTGACACTTGTGAAGACCTGTGAAGACCTGTTGAGGCAAGTGAAAATCAAATCAAATCAGATCAAAATAGATGAACATCAATGGAATTTGTATCTTTGTGGTACCAGTGCCGGTGGCACACAAGAAAACCATCCGAACGTGGCCGTAGCCAGTACCGCGTCGACTGGCCTCCGTGCTGTGGGCACGCAACAAACACCATCCGATCGTGGCCGTTCGCCAGCCTCATCTGGCACCTGTGTCGGTGGCACATAAAAACACCATCCGAAGACCCGGCAAGACTTGTCAGGCCATAACCCGTGGCCCCTACCTGGGACGTAGTCAGTCCACTTGTGCATACCTTCCTTCTTGTGACACTTGTGAAGACCTGTTGAGGCAAGTGAAAATCAAATCAAAATCAAAACAAATCAAAATAGATGAACATCAATGGAATTTGTATCTTTGTGGTACCAGTGCCGGTGGTACCAGTGCCGGTGGCACACAAGAAAATCATCCGAACGTGGCCGTAGCCAGTACCGCATAGACTGGCCTCCGTGCTTGGGGACGTAACAAACACCATCCGATCGTGGCCGTCCGCCAGCCTCATCTGGCACCTGTGTCGGTGGCACATAAAAACACCATCCGAGCGTGGCCGTCTGCCAGCCTCGTCTGGCACCTGTGTCGGTGGCACATAAAAACACCATCCGAGCGTGGCCGTTCGCCAGCCTCGTCTGGCACCTGTGTCGGTGGCACATAAAATCACCCACTACACTCTCGGAGTGGTTGGCGTTAGGAAGGGCATCCAGCTGTAGAAACACTGCCAGATCTGACTGGCCTGGTGCAGCCTTCGGGCTCCCCAGACCCCAGTTGAACCATCCAACCCATGCTAGCATGGAAAACGGACGCTAAATGATGATGATGATGATGATGATATATATATATATATATATATATATATATATGTATATATATATATATATATATATTATATATATATATATGTATATATATATGTATATATATATGTATATATATATACACATATATTATACAGAGTCCATCAAAGAAATGTGTACACACTTCAGGAAAAGAAAAACTTAAAATAAACAGTTAGATGCAATATAATAAAATAGAGGAAAAATTTTATCATCACTGATGACTGATTGTGCCAAAGCACCTATATTGCAAGAAATAAGAGTTAAAAGCTATTACTGCTGTACAAGACATGCAATATATATATATATATACACACATATATATACACACTGACAGCGGAGATAACTACCCCATGAGCATCTCTAGGATCACTAGGCTTGACTACTTCCAACTACCTGTAGTAGGCTTGTCAATAGTGACTATTCAAACATTTGATGGTTGACTGAACATGGATGTCAATATATATATATTTTACTATCAAAATTTATGGTTGATTTAGCAAAATG
>NC_043004.1:92879843-93009843 GCF_006345805.1 Octopus sinensis
ATATTGCATGAATGATAGTATTTTGAAAAGAGTTTAATATTTAATTTCATATGTATATATGTGTGAAATTAATTAATATAATTTACAATAAAACTTTCCAGTTTCATTTTAATAAAAAAAAATACCAGCTGCATCAGAGTAAAACATCTCACTATGGTTCACCTGCATTTAGCATCTCTGACCATCACTCACTCTCACTCCATTTGTTGTCTTTATTTTTCTCTATTCGCATGACTGGACTGTGAAAAAATTTGTGTTTTATTAAATGTAAGTTATTTATAGCAAACTAAGCAAATACTTAGAAACTTCTTTGTTCGACAATATGTCAAGGATATTAGATGCTTGCCTAACATGTAACATGAGTATAGTATGCACAATATCTATTGTATATGAAAACTTGTACATTTACATGATATATTCTTGTATATACACCCACCCACACATACATATAAAACAGAAAGGTAGAGGGTTGTTATGTTTAGATTGATTGAATGGAGCCATGATCAAAGGTGTGTTAGTCATTACTTGTTTTCTCTTAATCTTGATTTCAGTCTGTTTTGTTTGTTTTTAAAATAACAAGCATATTTTGAAGGCAATTTGGTCATTATAACTAGTGGGTCAATTCAAATCATCTAAGACTCTATGTGACTAGCTGTGATCTGATTTCATTAAAAATCAATACGGACGCAGGAGTGGCTGTGTGGTAAGTAGCTTACTAACCAACCACATGGTTCCGGGTTCAGTCCCACTGCGTGGCACCTTGGGCAAGTGTCTTCTGCTATAGCCCCGAGCCGACCAATACCTTGTGAGTGGATTTGGGAGACGGAAACTGAAAGAAGCCTGTCGTATATATGTATATATATATGTGTGTGTGTGTGTTTGTGTTTGTCCCCCTAGCATTGTTTGACAACCAATGCTGGTGTGTTTACGTCCCCGTCACTTAGCAGTTCGGCAAAAGAGACCGATAGAATAAGTACTGGGCTTACAAAGAATAAGTCCCGGGGTCGATTTGCTCGACTAAAGGCGGTGCTCCAGCATAGCCGCAGTCAAATGACTGAAACAAGTAAAAGAGTAAAAGAGTAAAGAGAGTTGCTTAAAACCAATGTAAGTGGTGTGGGGAAAGGTGATACATTTGTGAGTACTCAATGCTGAAGGCAAAAATTGTAGTGTTCCTCTTTTTACTTCAATGGTAATGTAAGTGACTGAAGTTTTGTTTAGCTAACTATACTAAGTATGTTACTTTTCACAGAAGCATTGTAATTCAAATGACGAGGCATTTCAAGACAACTTCATTTCAGTCATGTAGAAATAATTAGTTTACTATTTAGATATGAAAAAATATATATATATAATGTAACCTACTTAGAATAATGACAGATTTTGCCTGTGTATGGACACGTATGCTACATGGCCGTGAGGCATGAGCTGTAACTGCAAAGGACATATGAAAACTTGAAAGAAGTGAAGCCAGCATGCTCAGCTGGATACTCTCTTTACTCTTTTACTTGTTTCAGTCATTTGACTGCAGCCATGCTGGAGCACCACCTTTAGTCGAGCAAATCGACCCCAGGACTTATTCTTTGTAAGCCCAGTACTTATTCTATCAGTCTCTTTTGCCAAACCGCTAAGTGATGGGGACGTAAACACACCAGCATCAGTTGTCAAGCAATGCTAGGGGGACAAACACAGACACACAAACGCACACACACAAATACATATACATATATATACATATATACGACAGGCTTCTTTCAGTTTCCGTCTACCAAATCTACTCACAAGGCATTGGTCGGCCTGGGGATATAGCAGAAGTCATTTGCCCAAGATGCCACGCAGTAGGACTGAACCCGGAACTTTGTGGTTGGTTAGCAAGCTACTTACCACACAGCCACTCCTGCGCCTGTTAGTGTGCACATACAACAAAATGTAAATGTTTTGAGAGAGAAATTGTGTGTAAGAAGCATCAGTTGTAGTGTGCAAGGGAGAAGTCTGCACTTATATGGTCATATGAAGTGTATGGATGAGGACAGCTGCATAAAGAAATGCCAATTTCTAACTGCCAAAGAAACCTGTGGAAGCAGTAGACCTAGAAAGACATGGAAGGATGTGGTGAGAAAAGATCTTCAGTTATTAAGGAAATGAGAAAAGGTCAAGACAACTGGTAATATGCTGTACTTAAGGAGACTTCCCCAGCAAAGTAAAATCCATGTTCATGACCCTACTCCCTCCCTCACAACTCACCAATGCTCACCACTGATGTTTCTCCCCTCAGTTCTCCCTCACTTGTTCACCTGCCTACTTGTACACAATATGTCCGAGTTAAATCCCTTCCCACAATGTGTAACTCCCACTTTCCTTTCAAAATCTTGTGAACTCACCCACCTGCCCACTATATATGCCACCCTGTAACTTGAGTGTACGGTGTCTGCCTCCCTCTCTGTCACATCTTCACCATCTTCCTCACTTCCTTCTCTCCTCCATCTGCTACTCCCCTAGCTAAATATACCTATTTCTTTAATACCCACAAGGCTAAACATAGAGGGGACAAACAAGGACAGAGATAGGTATTAAGTCGATTACATCGACCCCAGTACGTAACTGGTACTTAATTTATCGACCCCAAAAGGATGAAAGGCAAAGTCAACCTTGCCGGAATTTGAACTCAGAACGTAACGGCAGACGAAATACCGCTAAGCATTTCGCCCGGCGTGCTAATGTTTCTGCCAGCTCACCACCATTAGCTCCCCTAGCTAAATATACCTGTCTCCTAGCTTCCTCTGTGTGTGTGTGTGCATGCATGTGTGTGTGTGTGCATGCGTGTGTCTGCGTGCACGTGTATGTGTGCGTGCACGTGTATGTGTGCGTGCATGCGTGTGTCTGCATGCATGTGTGTGTGTGTGTGTGCATGTGTGTGCGTGCATGCGAGTGTGTGCGTGCATGCGTGTGTGTGCATATGTATGTATACACATACACACAAATGTGTGTGTGGTGTGTGTGTAATTGTTTTTATACCACTATGAAATATGAATCAACCAATCACGTCAGAGCTAAGATCAAATGAGTGAGAACTGTCTAGAGAGAGTATATCAACTTTTCTATCTGGCAGTGTGTCATTCATAGTTAAAACAGCAATTAACCCCATGGAGGATAAGAACTTTATGAAACAACATATTTCCCATTGCTTAGTGTATGAGTTTTGAAAGAAAAGTACTGCTACAGAAGCAATGAAAAGCATTTTCTGAAGTTTATCCAGATGCTGTGAAGACTCGTACATAACAACTGCAGTTCAGAAGGTTTAAAGATGGTGATTGTGACATATCTGACAAGCCTCTTTCTGAAAGGTGACTCACTCTTAATGACGACCTTTTGAATGAGACTATTGTATTGGATTCGTGTCAAAGCACTTGAGATTTGGTGCAAAAATTTAATGTCATATTCAACTATCCACGAATATCTCAAGCAAATTGGGAAAACATGCAAAGAGGAAATTTGGGTTCCACATAAGATTATAATTGAGAACCAAACACAATGTTCCACCATCTGTAGCAGTCTTCTAACAAACCATGACTAACAGCCTGTGATTTCTGCAGTGCATTGTTATAGTTCGTCCAAGATGATATACAGTGGGACTGAAGTCAAAACTATATGGATGGGAAGTAAGCTTCTTTCTGGACAGAACAGTTACAGGACAACTTACAGTGGAAAGACAGCACATAGCATAGGAGAACGTATAGGTGGACACTGGTGAGAGCTCAAAGAGGAGAAATGCTCATCAGTGCTCTACCAACATGCTCAGTTAAAACATGGAGGCATGGATAATAATATAGATGTTAATATATTACCAACACATAGAACTGACATAACACTTAGATTACATAGTAATAGACAAACCAAGCCACACACACACACATACACACACAGATGCAAGCACATTCACAAATAAAGATACACACTACAAATAGGCACAGTGGACTAAATAGAACAGGAGGAGACACATAGGATGGAGAGTCGCTGAAGAAGTCATTGAATGTGTAATGAAAGATTACACTAAAATAACACAAAGGACACTAAAATAAGAATAATAATAAAGCTTAGGTGAAGAATGAGTACATAGTGTGTGTGGGTAATTAGCAAAATCTATGACCATCCCCATATATAATAAATGTTTCAACACAAGATTTCACATCAGGAATCTTGCAAAACAAATACATAAATGTGTGTGCATATATATATATATATTATATAAGAATTAAGATATAAACTCTAATTAGGAAATCATACTCATATATTTATACATTTGACTTAAAATGCCAATACATATATTAATACATATCAACACATATGAATATTTTTTTTAATATTTATAAAATATAAATATGCATAAAAAATATGTGTAAATAAAACCCATGTAGGATACGTATAGATCTGAAAAATGCTCTCTCCATCTATTCAGTGTTTCAGGAGGATTTAATAACCTCATTTCCATCTTTTGACTTCAAGGGAACATATGATGAAGATTGCAGTCCAAAGCTTTCCCCCAATAAACTATAAAACCTTTTCATGTCTTTCATGCCATAAGCCACCTATACTTCCTCAGACAAATTTCTTCACCAAGTGTCTTTAAGCTTTCTGAGACTTGTACAACTTTTCTAGTTGCACTTTGTTCTTAACGTTTGGGTCAAGAAACTTTTCATGAGTGGACCTTTTTGTTGCTAAAAAGCACATTTATCACTAAATTGGAATCAAACCTGTCTCGGTGTTGTCTCCTCCTAAAACCTAACACCTCTGATCCCATTTTATATATTCCATCCTAAAAAGATTGCCATGAACCTTCATAATGAACATTGCTGCATCTCTCCTGAAATAACTGCAAAATTTGTTGTTTTAGCTGCTCTACATCAATTCTCTTTGGTACTCGTACACCTGCACTATAAATTTTCTTGCAGACCCTGAACTTGAACTTGGCCCTAACCATCTTATAATCAGTATCATAATCAGCACTTCACAATACTCTGAGACTGCACAAATCTTGTAAGTCTGCTTTCTCAGTTAATACAAAGTCAATCATGCGACCTTGCTTTGATCTTGGGTAAATCCAGGTAACTTTATGTTTCAGCTTTTGATGAAAGAAAGTATTCCCAACAACCAACCCTAGCTCAGAGCACATTTGTAGCAGATGCAACGTATTATTGTTCACTTTTTCTATTCTGTAATGCCCAAGCACATTCCAAGCACCATAGTCTCTACCAACACGTACATTAAAGTTACCAAGCACAGCCAATTTCTCATTCAAAGGGACTAACAGAATACTTTCTCTAAGCTCCACACAAAATGCATGGATATTTTTCTCACTAGCTGAAAGTGTCGGAACATAATGGAGAAAACAGTTACAAAATATCCACAAGAAACAGGGATTCAGAGTTTCCTTATGTGTTTATTTATGCTTTGTGGTTGTTCTAGGTCTTTTAGCAAATCACTTCTAATTGCAAACCCAACACCACCTTCCCTTTTCTCTCCCTTCAGCTTCCCAACCCAGAATAATGTGAAATTTGCTGCTCTTTCAACAACATCTTGTTTCAGAAAGAGCTGCAATATCAACATTAATATGCCTTAGTTCCTTAGGTATTAGAGCTGTTCTTCTTTCAGGTTTATCTGCTCGATCTAAAAGGTTTCTCACATTCCAACAGGCCAGGTTAAGAGAAACTTTATTCCTTGCATACTTGTTATCATCATTTATATCAACTCTTTGTTCATTCCTGCTAAATTGAACCACCATTAGCTGCAGTAAACTAACTAGCAGAGAAAGGACAGTCAATTTTTAGTGTACCTTTTCTAGCACCTTCACAGTATATCCAGATGAACAGTGTTCTCTTTAAAGAGACTGCTCAGATTCTCCACCGAAAACAGTTCCTATCCCTGAAAACATGTTAGCAATGTTAAGATAAGAGCCCTGCCGCCTTATGTGCAAATTTGTAATTGTATGCTTCCAATTGGTCAAGTCTGCTTACATTGCCATGCCTCTATTTCCATAGGACTTTTGAAAAATGATGATTGTACAATGATGGTGTTTTGTCAGGGACATCTGTACTTCATTGGATTTCAGTGACAAATGCTTGTGCAACACTTTTGCTACTCTCTCGGTCAAAATAGTAGATTCTAGAGACAAACAAAGCAAGATGACTAGAACTAAGTTGACTGCAGGTTTTATATTGGGATACCTTCTCCTAGGCTTTTCCTCAAACGGAGACTGCAAGCAAGCAGTGGTAAGTCAATTTGAATTCAGAGTTTTATTCTCCAATACAAATCATGGCTTTATTTCAAAACAGGAGCCCAGTCTGCCTCCATCAAGTGTCATGGCTTTGATAGTGCAACCAATTAAGAGACTATCATTATTATGACCTGGCTTTAGGTCAGAGTGTCCTTCTCCTAGAAGAGTTGCCTTCACCACAGCTAATCAGCCTCATCTACCCACCGACACACACACACAGAAAAAATATATACATACAGGGGTTGGACAAAATAATGGAAACACTTTAAAATTTCAAACAAATATATTTTAATATGGGATAGGACAGCTTTTGGCAGTAATTACAGCTTGAATTCAACAAGGTATGGACTCGTACAAAGTTTGAAATGTTTCCAAAGGAATTTTTGTCCATTCTTCAGCTAAAACAGTCTCCAGTTCTTGTAGCGATGATGGTGGAGGATATTGACTCCTTACTTTTTTTTTTCTAAAATGCACCATAAATGTTCAGTAATATTGAGATCTGGGGACTGTGTTGGCCAAATAGGATGTTCAACTTCACTAGAATGTTCCTCATGCTATGCAGCAACAACTTGAGGTATGTGAATTGGTGCATTATCATCTTGAAAGATTGTGTTTCCCTCTGGAAACAGGTCCACAACCATAGGATGAATTTGATCAAATAAAATGCTTAAATAGTCTTGACTATTAATTCTGCCATGAAGGGAAACCATTGGGCCGGTGGATTTCCAAGATATAGCCCCCTAGATCATTACAGATCCTCCTCCATGTTTAACAGTTGGAAGAAGGCAATCTGGGTCAAATGCTTCTTTTGGCTGTCTCCACACATATACTTGGCCGGTGGTTGGAAATAGGGTAAAGGATGACTTATCTGAGAAAATAACATTCTTCCACTGCTCTAGGGACCAATTCTGTAGAATTTTACTCCACTCTAAACACTTTGCAAAGTTTGTTTTTGAAAGTAGTGGTTTTCTGATTGCAACCCTCAAATGAAATCCGGCTTTGTGCAGCTCCCAGCAAACAGTTTTCATGGAACTGGGTTCTCAATGTGGTCATTAGGCTCTACAGCAATTTTTGGAGCTGTACTTTTCTGATCCATTCTAACAATTTGTGTAAGAGTCCGACAGTCCCTATCTGCCTTCCAGAGTTTTGTTTCACCGAAGAAGTTTTTCCCTCTTTTTCAAAGTGTGTCATTACTTTTGTGACAGTATTTCTTGATACACAAAACATTTCGACTGCTTTTGTTATGCTAGCGCCTGCCATACGAGCACCAACAATTTAACCTCTTTGAAAGTTCAATAGATCTGTCATTTTAATGAATTTTAATTACCGTTTTCTGATGATATCTGCAAAGAAACAGCAATTTTAGCAAAACATATTAAGCAACACTAATAATAAATCAAAAAATATAAAAAATAAACAAGCTTTTGATGGTTTTATAGATATTTCAAAATTATGATGCTATGTTGTTAGGTGTTTCCATTATTTTGTCCAACTCCTGTATCTATACATAAAAAAAAAGATATAAAATTTGAAATTTTTACAATTCAAAAGGTTTGTTTTAACTAAAAAATAAATAAACTCAAAATTAAGAATGTAAATAAAATAAAAATGATATATAAATATATATATGTAAATATATAGAAAGATATATAAAAAAAGATATATAAAAATATATATAAATATATAACGCATATGTACAAATACATACACAACTATTTATACTTAATGTTGGCTGACTGTTGATTACACATGAGTTCTTCCACCCTTTAACAGGCCTTACATTTCATCTTGCAAGATATCCAACAATCACCCTCCTCACCAAGTAAGCTTGGTGGGGTTACCAATTTAGTCGCCAATGACCTGACCATGCAACAGGTTGTACTGGGTTACGTGTTAGCTGTAGCGCTCAAGATATATATATATATATATCACCTTCCCGAGTGTCAAACTAATACACCTGCTTGTTGTTTAGTCACCTGTCTTCGTCTTTTCTTTTACTATATATTTCAACTATATATATATATATATATGCTTGCATTGGATGGTACAGTCGTGGTTATTATTATTATTATTAATATTAATATTAATATTCATTTTATTGACATTTTGTGTAATGACACATTTTAATAGATTGGACTGTTCAATATATATGCCTGCTTTAAATGTGAATGTACAAGTTGTGGTTCCTTGATGTTGGTTATAGAACTGTGGAGTTCAATATGGAACATTATTGTGTTTGTTAATGTATATTGATCTATATTGTATTATTGTGTATATATATATATGTAAGAATATGAGTGTGTATGCACACATATTTATATTTATATGTAAATTTTTTTCATATTTGCATTAAATTCTCTGAAGAGGCCGTGAGACATTCTTGTTAATGTCTCATTTATACCTGCTTTATATGGCTAATAGGTTAAATGGGACATACCTGTCTTCACGGCCGAAACAGCTGTCAGCTGCAATGTAAATGTATTTCTATTTCTATGTCTTGTTATATTTTTACTATATTAATGTATAATACCATTGCTATTGTGTAATGGTTTAATAAAGTATTGATTGAGTATTATCTGATGGTTGATGATTGATTTAGATATATTTCTCCATTTTCTCATTTTGTATATATATATATATATGTGAATGGAAGAAATGAAGAGAAAGCTGCAATAAGGTATCCTTATTCAATCAGAATTTGGAAATTTGTGGCCTTTGAAACATGTGTAGAATGTAATAAAAGGAATTCTGTAGAATCTTCGTTCAGCTCCATTTCTTCCATTCACTAATTATATTAAACTTCAATTATCCGCGCCAACGCACGGTTGCAACACCCTATGGTCATAACTCCAACCGTGTTTTTTCTGCTGTGATTTTTGCTACCCAGGTATCGGTTAAACTTTTGAATAATCCGTAACAAGATAATTCATCTTTCCATTTCAACAAACATATATATATATATGTATATATTTGTATGTATGTATATAAAGTTAATCCAAACATGAAAGCACAAAAAAACACAACAACGCGAGGACATGGAACAAATATAGTATTATTGGATGCTCAGGAAAGAAGGAGGGTTTAACGTTTCAAGCAGAGCTCTTCGGCGGAAACATAGGAGAAGGAAAGATCCAGAGAAGAGAAGACAGAGTAAAAAAAATCGCCAACGGTACACATGCGGTTACGTTTTGAGTGTATCTCTTATTATAAAAGGCAGATTTTATCTGCCTCCCTTTGGGAGTTATACAAATCTACAATATAGGATTTCTTCAATTACAATTTACCTAGCATTTTCAAGAGTACAATGCATCGCGTCATGCCAGGTCCAGTTTTTAAAATTTAAACTCCAATTAAGCAAAATTTACAGAAAACTCACATTCTGGTGTGTGTGTCAAATGCTTTTCTTAGTCTGGTTTATACCACACGCAAACGCACACACACAGTGGGCAACGAATAAAATGAAAGTAATTCACTTACTGTAGTGAGTGATTCTTTCACTCTGCCTCCCACTTCCTCTTTCCACACATAGACACGCAAATATATAAATAAAATTGTAAGCTAACATGCGTGTGTGTGAGTGTGTGTGTGTGTGTGTGTGCACGCGTGTGTGTGTGTGAGGGTGCGTGTGTGTGTGTGTGTGTGTGCGTGTGCGTGAGTGTGTGACAGGAAAGTTTTTTACGACGAATATAAGACCTATATCCAAGTAGCAGAAAGATAAGACAGTAAGGTGTGATTTGAGGGAGATTTGGCTGCTATTTCTACCATGTCTAGCTGCCATGTAGGGGTCTCCCTCATAGGCTCATACATACATATATACATAGATAAGACAGTAAGGTGTGATTTGGGGGAAATTTGGCTGCTATTTCTACCAGGTCTAGCTACCATGTAGAGGTCCCCCTCATTGGCTCATATATATATACATACATAAGACAGTAAGGTGTGATTTGAGGGAGATTTGGCTGCTGTTTCTACCAGGTCTGTTAGGCCTTCTCATGTAAACTCAAGCTTTCTCATGCCTTGAACATAAGACCAAAGCAGAGAATGTATTCTTTTATTCTTCTGCTTTTTCCAGCCATTGGTCTGTGGCCATGCTGGGGCAATGCCTTGAAGAATTGTAGTTTAATGAATCGACTCCAGTTTTATTTTTGTAAGCATTGTACTTATTCTATCTGTTTCCTTTGTCAAACCACTAGGTGACAGGGATGTAAACAAACCAACATTCGTTGTCAAGCAGTGGTGGAGGACAATCACAAGCACAGACACGCACACACACACATACATGCATACACATATATACACATACATACATACATACATATATATGTGTGTATATATATATTGCAGCGTGGAAGGTGTTTGTAAGCCATTTAAGAAACACACAAAAACCGTTACATTCACTTCAACATTTAAATTTAATTTGCCAAAATATTTTCGTCGCTTTGAGATCGCCACCTGTTCACTGACAAAAATATCGTGCTAACAGGTCGCGGTCTCAAAGCGACGAAAATATTTTGACAAATTAAATTTAAATGTTGAAGTGAATCTAACGGTTTTTGTGTGTTTCTTAAATGGCTTATAAACACCTTCAACGCTGCAACTGTTTTCGTTCCAGCACACGATCTCAGATCAAGTCACTTGCTATGCAAGTACATCTCTGTAACTATATATATATTATATATATTATATATATATATATATATATATATTTGTATGTATGTATGTATATAAAGTTAATCCAAACATGAAAGCACAAAAAAACACAACAACGCGAGGACATGGAACAAATATAGTATTATTGGATGCTCAGGAAAGAAGGAGGGTTTAACATTTCAAGCAGAGCTCTTCGGCGGAAACATAGGAGAAGGAAAGATCCATATGTATGTATGTATGTATGTATGTATGTATGTATGTATGTATGTATATATATATATATATATATATATATATATATATATATATATATATATTATAATAAATTAGAGACAAAACCACTATTATGCAAATCAAACAAAGAAAGACTTAAGCCAATACATAAAATAATTTATATAAATTAAAATTTAACAAATGTATAACCACTACGATCGTTTCATGTCAGCACATCTATGAAGTTATGACTTCATAGTTTATAACTCGCTAAGAAGGTTTAGAAACCACCTGAAGAATGTCTAAGATGTGCTGACATGAAACGATCGTAGTGGTTATACATTTGTTAAATTTTAATTTATATAAATTATTTTATGTATTGGCTTAAGTCTTTCTTTGTTTGATTTGCATAATAGTGGTTTTGTCTCTAATTTATTATAATATAATATTTTACTATAAATTGGATTCAATCTTAAATCTGATTTTTCCTTGTAAATTTGGATTTATTCCCTAATATTTATTATTATATATATATATATATAATGTGTGTGTATATATATATGTGTGTGTGTGTGTGTGTGTGTGTGTATATATATATAATATATATATATATATATATATATATTATAATAAATTAGAGACAAAACCACTATTATGCAAATCAAACAAAGAAAGACTTAAGCCAATACATAAAATAATTTATATAAATTAAAATTTAACAAATGTATAACCACTACGATCGTTTCATGTCAGCACATCTATGAAGTTATGACTTCATAGTTTATAACTCGCTAAGAAGGTTTAGAAACCACCTGAAGAATGTCTAAGATGTGCTGACATGAAACGATCGTAGTGGTTATACATTTGTTAAATTTTAATTTATATAAATTATTTTATGTATTGGCTTAAGTCTTTCTTTGTTTGATTTGCATAATAGTGGTTTTGTCTAATTTATTATAATATAATATTTTACTATAAATTGGATTCAATCTTAAATCTGATTTTTCCTTGTAAATTTGGATTTATTCCCTAATATTTATTATTATATATATATATATATAATGTGTGTGTATATATATATGTGTGTGTGTGTGTGTGTGTGTGTGTATATATATATAAATATATATATATATATAGATAGATAGATAGATAGTAGATAGGTACAGGCGTGGCTGTGGGGTAAGAAGCTTGCTTCCCAACCACATGGTTCCAGGTTCAGTTCCACTGCATAGCACCTTGAGCAAGTGTCTTCTAGTACAGCCTCGAGCAAACCAAAGCCTTGTGAGTGGATTTGGTAGAGAGAAACTGAAAGACGCCTGTTGTGTATATATATATGTGTGTGTATGTATATATTTGTGTGTGTACATGTGTGTGTCTTTGTCTGTGTTTGTCCCCACCACCATTGCTTGACAACTGATGTTGGTGTGTTTACATCCCCGTAACTTAGCAATTTGGCAAAAATGACCAATAAAATAAGAACTAGGCTTACAAAGAATAAGTCCTGGGGTTTATTTCTTTAAGGTGGTGCTCCAGCATAGCCACAGTTAAATGAATGAAACAAATGAAAGAATAAAAGAACAGACTACACACACACACACACACACATTTTTGCCATCTGAGTAGACTGGAGTTATATCAAAGGAAGTGTTTTGCTCAACAACACAACAAATTGCCTGGTCCAAGAATTGAAACCATAATCTTGAAATCATAAGTGCAACTCACTAAGCCACACACCTTCACTGTATGAATATAAGTATCTATATTTATATGTCAGCATATATAGACATATCGTCATGCACCTGTTGGAGTTTGGTGTCAAAAACTTAAGGTCTACCAAAAAGAAAAAATATTTCTCTTACCGTTTCAGGAGTTTCCTTAGGGATAAAATCCAGCATTTCATGTCCAGGTTCTTCTATAGGTGTTACTTGGAATCTATTCTGTGGTTTTGCTATTTGACCTTGAGAATTTGCACCCAGCTGAGGTGGCACCTTACTCAAGTTACCTAATACGGAACTTGAGAGAGCCATTGTTTTATTGTTATCCTGACCTTTAATGTCCAAACCACTGATTTTGATTTGCATGTCAACATCATCGTTTCCTGTCAATCTGCTGTACTCCTGATCCAAAACATCAATATTGTTAGAAACCAGAGTTGTAATAGTGTTGTCATTGCTTGATTTTGGAGAGCCAATTTTGGGTGTTTCACAAAGCTTTGTGGAAGAAACATTATTATTAAAAGAACGAGTGGTGTTATCCCCTAATAATAAATCAGAGTTAGGTGTGGTTTCTAACAACAGCTCAGAACTTGATGAAGTGCTCCGTTCAAGTTTTGACAAACATGATTCTTGCTTTGGCAATTTAATAACGAAAAATGTAGCTGCCATTATGAGAAAATCACAGCTTAAAAAGCTAAAAACTGAGTACTGTTGTTTGTAAATATATTCTAAAAAGTCAAAACGATAGACTGGTCAAGTATCATATAATAGTGTTACAAGAAGTTGGCCTGTGTACAATTCATCTATGAACAAACTAAAGCGTTACTAACACACTGTTACACCTTTCTACCTCTTTCATTTTCTCTCTTCCATTGTTCTGCCCCACCTCTCTGTCTTTCTCTCTCATCCATTCTGTCCTGCCCACTCTCTCTCACTCTCTTATTCATTCTGTTCCACCCACTTTCTCTCTCATTTATTCTGTCCCACCCACTTACTCATCCACTTTATCTCACCTACTTGATCACACATATACATTCTCTCTTTCTCTTTTATATTGGTTTTACATAGAATGAATTCAATATGTGTCCTACCAGACATGCTCAGAGAGTGATACTAAAACAACCAATGGAGTGAGAGTGAGTGGTGGTCAGAGGTGTTAAAAGTAGGTGAACTGTTAAGAGCTCTGGAGTCACCAGTCTTTTAACTTGAATGTAAAATATTTTTCGTAAACTATATCAGCTTTACATACATAGACACCACACACAGACACATTTAACCTGACATACAATAAAATGCATTGCGTTTCTTGTGGGTCATGCCCATAGAGGGAAAATAAAGGACAAAGGTAATGAGAGAGAGAAGGTGCAAGGAGAAGTATAAAAAAAAAAGAGAGTGAATGAGTGAGTGAGTGAGCAGCATATCAACAACTGGAGCAGAAAGTTATTATGATAACAATAAAACTGCAAGTTTTTGTCATTTACAAACAAAATAAAAAAAAAATGTATATGATAACAAGTCCTCCTATATGATAACAAGTCCTCGCAAGTAACCGAACCATCCAATCGTGGCCGTTGCCAGCGCCGCCCCGACTGGCCTCTGTGTCGGTGGCACGTAAAAAGTACCATCCGTTCGTGGCCGTTGCCAGCCTCGCCTGGCCCCCGTGCAGGTGGCACATAAACAGCACCATCCGTCCGTGGCCGTTTGCCAGCTCTGTCTGGCACCTGTGTGGGTGGCACGTAAAAAGCACCCACTACACTCACGGAGTGGTTGGCGTTAGGAAGTGCATCCAGCCGTAGTAACACTGCCAGATCAGACTGGGCCTGGTGCAGCCTTCTGGCTTCACAGACCCCAGTTGAACCATCCAACCCATGCTACCATGGAAAGCGGACGCTAAACGATGATGATGATGATGATGATGATGATGAATTTGTTTTGCAAAATTCCTGATGTGGAATTGTGTGTTGAAACAGGTATTGCGATGGTCATTTTTTTCTTGTTAAATAAGTATATGCACTATATATTCATTCTTCACTTGTTTATTGTTCTTATTCTATGTCCATTGTCTGAAATCTTTTGTCACACACCTGTGACCTCATCAGCAACTCTCCATCCCACATGTCTCCTCCTGTTCTGTTTAGCTCATTTTCTCTTCCTATGGTGTATATCCTTAGCTGCACATTCATTTGCTCTATATCTGTGTGTGTGTGTGTGTGTGTGTGTGTGTGTGTGCATATGTATGTACATGTTTCTATGTCTTTTGTATGTACTCTCAATATATGGATGATTTGAACATAGTGGCTAAAGCACCCCCACAAGACAGTGTCTCTGAACTATAAGCTAGCACTATGGAGAGCATCCACCAAATAGCTAACTCCATTAAGGTAACAGCAGATTATGTTAGCAAGCAACCTAACTACAGGCTTCTGATCTTAGACACGAAACTCTGGCAGGAAGCTAAGAATGATAAGGTCCAGATCCTTCATTCCCTCTATGCCAAAGCCATGGCCTCTAAATACCTGGCTCACAAGAACACAACTATTGCAGACAATGCCAAGTTCAATATCCTAAGAGCAGACTTGGTAAGAGTGATGAGAAATGTGTCCTGTCATGTAACCCAACAGAATTGGAAAGACACATACAACACTTCAACCACTGCATGCAGTTCTCTGGCTGCAGCCAAATGGACAGCATTAAAGTGAACAAAGGAGCCTGGGTTAAGTACAATGTCATTTTAGAGAATGATGCAAATGGAATCTGTTTGCTATACAGCAGTAAATGCTCTGGAACAGCATAGAAAGAACCAAAAGGAAGATAGGTAAAGCCTACTCATGGTATGACAACCAAAAATACCAGAGTGTCATGTTCGTTGATGTTATCCCTGGTGGCAAACTAGTGTGTCTTTTTAGGAAAGCACTAGATAGAGTAAATCTATGGATTAAAGTAGCAGAAAGGTCAGGAACTCCCATAAAATCCTTGATCTGTAAAACATAACCATTCAATAGGTCCCCATGTACAGAGAATAACTGTATAGTATGTAGGATGAACCCACAAATTAACTGTAAGATTAGGAATGTAGTCTATAGAACATTCCTTCTATGTAGTTATAGAAGGACGGTGTTCGTATTTATTGCCATTGTAGTAGTAGGATTCATAGAAGTTTTGTGGGAATATTGAATTCACAAGCGGTCCCTGACATCCTGCATGCATATCCCAAGTAGTGGGATGCCCTGTTTGCCGTGGAGTCTCCACAGACGCAGGGACAGAACAACCTCGAAGCCGCCAGTTGCTGATCAGACGCCTCTTGGAATTTTCACTAGAACCCCGTTGGCAAGGCTGCGGCCCTAATACCGTTCGGTGCTAGACCAATCCGCCTTGGGTGGCCCTACCAGGAACCGAAGTTCCCGACGGCATAGCTCTGACACTGCCCGTTTACACCACCCTACTGCTTTGAGGAGGGGTTGGACTTTAGAGTAGCCGGCTCAACCCACCCTGGGTGAATGCCATCACAAGTACAAGTAAATATAGAAGGACGGTGCAGAACAAGACAACTTACAATGGGGAGAGGGCATGTAGCAAGCAAACAGCAAAATATATAAACCTATACACACATACTTAAGATGACAAGGAGAAAAAAGAGAGAGAGATTAATAAGAACATAAATAAATGAATAAAAGATATGGATGCAAACAGTATAGTGAGCAAACCCATATGCATACATTGCCAGTGGCACGTAAAAACCACCCGCTACTCTCACAGAGTGGTTGGCATTAGGAAGGGCATCCAGCTGTAGAAACACTGCCAGATCAGACTGGAGCCTGGTGCAGCCTCCTGGCTTCCCAGACCCCAGTCGAACCGTCCAACCCATGCTAACATGGAAAGCGGACATTAAATGATGATGATGATGATACACATACAAAAGACATAGTGATGCGTACGTGCACATATGCATGCACAAACACACAGATACAGACACAAATGCATGTGCAAGGGTATACACCATAGATAGACAGAATGGATTGACCAGAACAGGAAACACTTGTGATGGAGAGTCACTGAAGAGGTCACAAGTGTGTGACTAAGATTTCAGACAATGGACATAGAATAAGAACAATAGACAAGTGAAGAATATATTGTGCACATACATTTATGCAGACACACAAACACACACACACACACCTACACATGCAAACACAACACATTTTACCCTTTAAAACATCAAATTTGTTATTCACTGATGCAACTCAACCTACATATTTCTTGGTTAACTCTAGTTCATTTCTCATCAATGTTTACAAAAGCCATTAATATATATATATTACTGGTATCAGTCATTCCACTTTGATTATGCTAGAGTTTTGTCTTCAACTGTTTCAGACTGAGTTATTTTATTGATCTCTGTTTATTGAAAGGTTAGGTTATTGTTTTTGGACAAAAAGAGGACATAACTTGACATAGCAATTTACACTGGTAGACATAATCACAGTATATATAAACCCACAATTGGTCAGTTAAAGTTTAGACAGTGTTACATGACAACTTGCTGGGGCTGCTTGCTGGAGCCTAGCAGCAGGTATTTAAAGGGAAATTTGACAAGACAGTCAGTCGCCCGCTGACACTCGTTGATGCTACATCGAAGAGGCCAGGGAACAGAAGAAAAAAGGAGAAAGAAGGAGAAAGAAGACATGCACTCAACACCAGAGCTGAAGACACCTCCGAAAGGATGGGGCCCCGTCAGTCAAAATGGTAGAGGAGTAGGGGCCAAAACCGGATATGGTTCGTCCTGATGATGTCTAGAGCTAACTGGATCCTATAAAGGAGCTGTTGTGGTAGCAGACCACGAAACATGGTTGAAATTCCGACAATAGGCTTCAATACTAATAAGGCATTGGTCAATCCAGTGCAGACAGGTGACACTTGTGCAATGTGCTGCACAGTAGGAGCAAATTCATCACCAGGTAATTGTAAAGTAAACTTCTTAACCAGACTGCAATGCCTGCATATATAATACATTTGTGAATCAATTCAACATTGGACTGATCGGTTGTAATGACTGGTACCAGTTAACATAAATACCCTTATACCCCATCACCTACTCATATTCACAGTTTTCATTTCATCATAATAAACTAACAACGAAATGTTGCTTGTAAATTGCACTTCTCACATTTGAAGGATGTGGGAAATGCTAATAAAATAACATTCCAAAATAAAATGAATTTTTGTTTTTATTCCAAAAAGCCTGTTATTTCTCTTCTTCACAAAGAAATTCACATTTTATCTTTACTCTTTGTTGTTATTGATGTTTAATGCCAGGGTCAGCCTTGATCTACAAGGCTTTCTATGTACATATATATGTGTGTGTGCATATATATATTATATATAATATATAATACATATGCATATATGTGTGTATGTATATATATATATGGCAAAAATTTAGATTCGAATGAAAACGTAATTTATAAATACACGATAATAACTTCTAACAATAGCTTTCTTTATTTCGGATGTTCGGTGGATCTTAAAAGACGTCTTAAGAATCATTTTTCCTCTTTTAGACTCAAACATAAGGCAGGTTGCACAACACAATCTAGCAAAATTTGGGAACTAAAAACAAAAAATATAGTATTCAACCTAAAATGGGATATAGTTAGAAGGGCAAAACCTTATAGAAATAGTAGGGAAGGTTGTCAACTTTGTTCTATGGAAACTTATGAAATTTTAAAACATCAGAGTAATATAAATCTGCTGAATAATCGTCTGGAGTTGGGAGAATCTTGTATACATTCCACAACCCAAACATTTAAATAATTTATATAAAAATTGTGAGTATTCCTATATTTTTAAACTTTTAACTTTTTATAATAATAATAAGAAATATACTATACTAGCTTTCAATTTAACTTTCATAGGTGACTAAAAAAATTTCACTGCAAACTTGAAATTGGAATTTCTTCTAAATCTAATCTAGCTTTAAAATTAATAAGGCTTTCCCCCAGTTATAAAATACTATGCCTACTCATAATAATAAGTGATAGGTTTTTTTCCCTTTTTTTCTCTAATTTACACTCTCTGTAAATGGGATTAATGACCATTTGACATTGACCAAGTTTCTCTCACCAAATAGTAGTAATTGGCATTTTGTTACTTCTAACCTTATAGCAGTTAGGTACAGCCATAGCTTGGTCAGTCACTGGTTGGACTTCACTACCTCATATGTTCTTAAAATTTAAATCTACATCTTTGTCTGTATATCTACCTTCTCTATAATGTTGCCACTTGATTTGAAAACTTTTGTATTAATGGAAAACCTCTATAATTGGCTGATGAGTACTCTGCATCTTAAATCTGTTGTAATACTTACAACATTTAATAAAATGATGTAGTGCGAAACAATTGTACCAAATTACCAGAGTCATTCTTGTTGTTTATTTTGAGTATATATATATATATACATGTATTCATGTATATGTGGAGGTACAATGGCCCAGTAGTTAGGGCAGTGGACTCGCAGTTGTAGGATCATGGTTTTGATTTCCAGACAAGGCGTTGTGAGTGTTTATTGAGCAAAATCACCTAAAGCGCCACGAGGCTCCGGCAGGGATGGTGGCAATCACTGCTGTACTTTTTCGCCACAACTTTCTCTCACTCTTTTTTCTGTTGGCCAGCTCACTTAGCCAGCGGGGTGGCGTCATTTGAAGGCTAAAACAATGCGAAGCACGTTGTGACCAGCGATGTGTAACAAAATCTGATAGCCTGGTCGGTCACGGTCATTACGGTGATATATATATATAAAAATAGTAATGCAATACTAGAGTATTGCTTTCCAGTTCGCTATACATTAGCGTCGTATTTATTACGTTCGCTATTTTCCAGTAAATACCAGTACTTCGTTGTGCCATATATTTACTTCTATATATATACATATATATGTAAATATATATATGTGGAAGTGCAATGGCCCAGTGGTTAGGGCAGCGGACTCGCGGTCGTAGGATCGTGGTTTCGATTCCCAGACCGGGTGTTGTGAGTGCTTATTGAGCAAAAACACCTAAAGCTCCACGAGGCTCCGGCAGGGGGTGGTGGCGATCACTGCTGTACTTTTTCGCCACAACTTTCTCTCGCTCTTTCTTCTGTTGGCCAGCTCACTTAGCCAGCGGGGTGGCGTCATTTGAAGGCTAAAACAATGTGAAACGCATTGTGACCAGCGATGTGTAACAAAATCTGATAGCCTGGTCGGTCACGGTGATATATACATATATATTTTATAACAAAATTTTATATCTTGGACGTAGAGTTACCCAAGGTTTTGTAAGCACAAAGCTAAAACCTTCAGGACAGCTTATCAGACTCTATATAAAAGAGCAAAAATTTTTTAATTTCTACATCACAGAATTAAGGAAACACTTGGATGAGAAATACATCTTGATTAAAAACCGGTAATTTCCCCTGAACCAGAGATAAAAAACAACTCTTATAGACCCAAGAAGGCCTAACTAACAAATGGGGAGATCCAATTTTCCAGTAAGTAGTGGACACGTTTAGAAAACACTTCTTTCCGACTATTTAACATGCCAGGTTTTTGTACAGTCCTTAAGAATTTAGGATCTCTCTGCAATGCAGATCTTGCAACAACCACTTCCTTTAATATATGGGCCCAGATGATCAATTAATTTTCACATGATGTCACATGGAGTCCCTTGACCTTTGAAGTGACGCACATGGTGGGCCATCTTTCTGGGACTCTGAAGGATGACTGGGGGTCAAGAAAATGTCGCTTGAAGGAAGTACTCGCAGATCCAATATATTTACAGTCATGGCCGATGCCAGACGCCCCTGGCACCTGTGCAGGTGGCATGTAAAAAGCACCCACTACACTCGCGGAGTGGTTGGCATTAGGAAGGGCATCCAGCTGTAGAAACACTGCCAGATCAGACTGGAGCCTGGTGCAGCCCTGGCTTCCCAGACCCCAGTCGAACTGTCCAACCCGTGCTAGCGCGGAAAACGGACGTTAAACGATGATGATGGGCTGTGGCCCTAATCGCACCCCTGGTAACATATGGTTTGGGGCTGGTCATCCCATTGGTGTCAAAAATAAGTAGTTGGTCATCATCCATGGTGGTGATAGTACTGGGAACAGCAAATACTTCCTCCTCCATGTTGTTGGTCCTGGATTGGTCATCATTTCTAGATGCAGTGATTATACTGGTGGTAACATACATTGCAAGCCTGGTCATTTTATCTGTGTCTATGTTCATTATCTGCGGTGGTGGTATAGGGCTCAATGGTGACGCGCTCTGTGATGCTGGTCCCGGACTGGTTATTATCTCTGGGTGTAGCAATTGTATTGGTGTGAGTCTGGTTAATCTGCTGTTGGATGCTACAATACTGTTACTGCTGATAGCAGGTCTAGGTATCACATGAGCCTCATAGATTACTCCTTCAACATTTTATCCGCCTCCTACTGGACAATTATTATATACCCTGAAAGAGCAACCTGCCTCCTCCCCTGTACTCTAGGTACTTGTTAAAATGTTTTCATGTTAGGTGCACAACTAAAGGAGACTCTTAGGTTGTGTCTGTTAAATAAATGCCTGTATGTTTGTGTATCAATCTAAGGAAAATCTTGACATTGAGCAAGAATGGCAGAGCAAACCAAATGACATTTTTTCAATGCCTCCTCGTCCAGGTGCTAGGGCCAGGCATGTGGGAGATACAGTCCTTAAATCCACTCAATGCCAGTGCATCATTGAAGTAGGGGGCAGCAGCATCAAAGATATCTTGTCTCAAGGATAGATTCAAGATCCTCTTGCTTACACCTTTCACAAGGTTCTTAAAAACAGTAGGGTGGTGACAAGAGAATTGTTTTTTTTTTACCTCTGGCTCAGGGGAAATAACCCGTCCTCATTACCCTTTTTTCTTTTGTTAAGATGTATTTCTTCACATCCGCAATGTAGAAATTTTTAAAAATTTGTCTTTTTATATAGTCTGACGAGCTGTCCACAAGGCTTTGGCTTTATGGATGTGAAACTTTGGGTAACTCTATGCTATGGTCAAGATATAAAATTTTGTTGTAACAATTACTGTTCTTTTCTTTAAAGTGTGCTTTCTGATTTATGTTTTTTTATAAACTATATATATATATATAAGTAAAACGTTTATAATTATGAACAAGTTATAATTATAACTAAGAGGCATTTGAATTCAAAACTTGATTGTGTAGATAGAGGTGAAAACATTTCTATTGCTGGTCAGGATTCATGCTAGCCCCAAAGTAAAGTCTTGTTTTGATTTCTATCTATAGGAATATTTCCCCTGACGAGGCAAATGGGTCCCTTAAGTGGTCCCTAATGCCGAAATTGCAATAAGAAATTAACCAATTATTTTCAAGTTGTGGATTCTATTTGCCATGTCGCCTGAAGACAGTTTTTATCATGGGGAGAAATAATATGAGTGATATAATGGCTTTATAGTGGTCTCTCATGATATTCCCATCAGTGTACAACTGTGCTAATAGTGCTCACAACAAATTACAGAGTGGCAGCACTAAGCAGTGATATGTATAAATACAAGGTTTTGTATCTATAATACATTGCTTGCTTGCTTGCTTGCAATGTTACACAACCAAACTGGCACTAATGGGAAAATACTTTGAAAGTAAAGTTCCCCTGAAATCTGAATACAAACAGAATAAAACAAGTTTCACATAAATCAGACAAGTAGCTGAAATATTCAGGGTTTTGGGGTATGAATGCCCAAAACGGTGCATAACAGGAAAATACTCCAAAAATATCTTAACCCTGAAAGAGAAGAAACTCTAACCTTTCCATTAGACACATTAGGATGTGCAAAATATTTTTTCAGCGAAACTGATTTTTAAAAATACAATAAATATTTTGTAAAAGACAAGTTTGTAATCTCAGCGTGAAAAAGTTTTTTTCCATAGGTTTCTTTTGAGTGCATTCAACATATCTCGCCTCCAAAGATTTGGCTGCTATTTCTAACACGCCCTGCCACAATGTAACAGCTATTTGCGATAAAGGACCCGAAATACCTGTTACGTGCAAGAAATAGCAGTCAAATCTTCCCTTTACTAGGAAAAGGAGCAGTTTACGCATGATTTTGATGTCACATTCATTAAAAGCATGCAAAATAACATGGAAAAGAAAAAAAACCCAAAGAACAAAAGTCCATTGCTGGGAAACTCAGACTTCCCCAGTGACCCAATAGGTCATGAGTAGTCTAGTCTAGTGTGTGTGTATACATATATATATATGAGAAAATTGATAGTTTTGTTAACCTCAATATTTCACAGGTACTTGATTTATAAACCCCAAAAGAATGAAAGTTGGCTATAACAGTGATGCTCCAGCATGGCCACAGTCAAATATCTGAAACAAATAAAAGAATAAAAGAACAGCAGGATTTGAACTGAGGACAAAGAATGGATTTAAGTAATTGCTGTTAGGATTTAATCCAATGTTGCACCAATTCTAATAACTTGAAATTTTGGCATGAACAATTATCATCATTTTTACATCAACCTTTCCATGCTGACATGGTTCAGACAGAATTCTGTTTAGATAGATTTTCTTACAACCCGATGCCTTTCCTGTCACCAACCTTCACCTACTTCCAAGGTAATATTTCCCTGTAATCAGACATGTTTTCACAGAGGATCTGGAACAAAGCACATCACTTGCATGACAGTGATATTCATTCACAGCAATCATTGGATGTTGAGGCAAAAACAAAGTGGATGGAAACACTCCATCGGTTACGACGATGAGGGTTCCGGTTGATCCGAATCAACGGAACAGCCTGCTCGTGAAATTAACGTGTAAGTGGCTGAGCACTCCACAGACACGTGCACCCTTAACGTAGTTCTCAGGGATATTCAGCGTGACACAGAGAGTGACAAGGCCGGCCCCTTGAAATACAGGTACAACAGAAACAGGAAGTAAGAGTGAGAGAAAGTTGTGGTGAAAGAGTACAGCAGGGATCACCACCATCCCTTGCCGGAGCCTCGTGGAGCTTTTAGGTGTTTTCGCTCAATAAACACTCACAACGCCGGTCTGGGAATCGAAACCGCGATCCTATGACCGCGAGTCCGCTGCCCTAACCACTGGGCCATTGCGCCTCCACAAAAACAAAGTAACACACACAACTTTGGTGCTTTCAGTTTACATCTTCCAAATCCACTAACAAGGCTTTGGTCAACCTGGAGCTGTAATAAAAGCTATTTGCACAAGGAGCCATGCAGTGGGATTGAACCAAGAACCATGCAGTTGGGAAGCAAATGTCTTACCACAGAGCCATACCTGTGCCTACAAGTGGTTGAAATCAACTCAGAAAGGTAAAGAGCAAACATTTTTGTCT
The DNA here is from genome assembly GCF_006345805.1 of Octopus sinensis. Lineage (NCBI taxonomy): Eukaryota > Metazoa > Mollusca > Cephalopoda > Octopoda > Octopodidae > Octopus > Octopus sinensis. The sequence continues at coordinate 92,904,069 of NC_043004.1, forward strand.
AGTGTTTAACCAATTCAACAATCAGCTTTCCTATCAATAATTTTTTAAATAAGCATCTTTTTGTGTGTGGTAAATTTATTTGCATCAAGTCATCAAAATGATACCTTGTGAAAAAAAAAAAATACCCAAAGGAAAGTAACAGAAAACAACCATATTTTTCCTACAAAAATTCCAAGGCAAGAACATAGTGCTAATCAGAGAATTTACTCGGTTGTATTCATTGACCTGATGGCACAGAGAGAGAGAGAAAAAAACCATCAGCACAAGTCCACAATATTTGCAGAGCAATCAATTTATTGATCCTAGTACTTAGTGTTTACTTTTGTCAATATTGGGGAAAGACAAAAGGAAGTCAACTGAGTTAAAAAGTTGTGTGAAAAAGGGGACACAACCGAAAACCATCAAAGACATTTATTTCGTCAAATAGTTTCTGGGCATTTTACTCTCTTTTACTCTTTTACTTGTTTCAGTCATTTGACTGCGGCCATGCTGGAGCACCACCAGTAATCGAGCAACTCGACCCCGGGACTTATTCTTTGTAAGCCCAGTACTTATTCTATCGGTCTCTTTTGCCGAACTGCTAAGTAACGGGGACATAAACACACCAGCATCGGTTGTCAAGCAATGCTAAGGGGACAAACACAGACACACAAACATACATGCCCAAAATATATATATATACATATATACGACGGGCTTCTTTCAGTTTCCGTCTACCAAATCCACTCACAAGGCTTTGGTCGGCCCGGAGCTATAGCAGAAGACACTTGCCCAAGGTGCCACGCAGTGGGACTGAACCCGGAACCATGTGGTTGGTAAGCATATTGATCATTTTTGTATTTTCCCCAATGATGCAAAATAAAAGACAAAGAAAAGGGTTTTTTTATACAACTGAAACTAAATGTTTATTGAGCCAAAGGAAACAAAAAAAAAAAAGCAGTAAAATTTTGAACGAAAAGTAAAAAGAGAGAGAGAGAGTATTCATGTAAATGTTTTTGTTTTGACAAAGAATTTTCTCAAACTGCATCACTAGTACCATTCATTGCCAATATTTGGTTGTATTTTAAATAGAGAGTTTCCTAGCAAATGAATGACAGGACATTAGAATTTTAAAGTGTTCATATTGAAATTAAAGCTTCCCATCACATTTGTGTCCCAAACAACAGTTACAAAATGAAATGGAAAATTGTTTTACTAAATACCTCCAAATCCTTCTTGTCAGTGCTTAATTACAAATATGGTCAAGCCCCAGCATGGCCACGGCCTTCAGGCTAAAACATTTTTAAGGATTTTTAAGGAAGGAGGGTTATTCCATTTACAGAATATTAACAGGCATGTTTAGACAACTCTAACCATTAGTAGATACTTTAACACAGACACGCATGTGTGTATGTGCATATATATATATATATATATATATATATATATATATGTATGTATGTATGTATGTATGTATACACACACACACACACAAATACAGATCTATAAAACACATGCATTCTGCATGTAAAGTAGCTCAGTAGAGTATCAAGTCCACATTAACAGTGTCAGTAGTAATCTGCAATAAGCACCAAATAGAGATTATGGTCTAATTAAACTATATGACACTTAAGATATCACCTTACCTCAAGCTATCGTCAAGATTATCAAGCTATCATTAAGATATTAATCTATCCTTAATATACATCAAGCTATCCTCACATTATCAAGCAGTTATACTCATCAAAATATCTTACCACTATAGAAACAATATCCAAACGGTGTCAGCAAATATCTTATCACCTCATTTACTCAGAATATCAAATATCAGCAATGAAAGCAATAATATTAATAATCCTTAATAGCAGTACTTGTCTTCTTTATGTTTTAGAGATTTTTCTTTGTTTTTTTGATGTGATAAAAGTTCATTTTGAAAATGTCTTATTTTTGGATGTTTGTTGTTGTTTTTTTTGTTTTTCATTCACTTATGTAGACATCTTCTCTTCATCAACTACCATGGCAACATCAGATGTCCCTGGTTTTGCTTGGTCAATAGCTAGTGTGGCCGACTCGTTCCTATCTCCAACATGTACATGGTTAAACAGCCAGTCTTTAATCACTTGAGACATCAATCCATGGATAGCTTCAATGGTAGTTTTACACCTGATAACATATAGATAGAGAGAGGAGTGATACAAGAGAGAAATCAAGAATTTATAGTGTAATGAGACAAAGACTTAAATATTAACAACAATTGCTGCATTGTCTGACAGATGTTCCGATAGTATCAATCTCACCAGCCTTAGAGACTAAAGATCACAGCCAGTATTCCTTAAAACAAAAGTATAATTAATAAGACATGAATTAACTATTAAAATCTTAATGATTAGGTTAATCTTACCAACACAATTTGATATTCATCATTATGAGCACAAATTTGAAACAGAAAAGAATAGCAGGCTCACTAACAGGACTCCTTTTATTTCTCTATAATATGCCAGAATCGAAATCTATCAAAATCGATCAATGGAAATTGCAGCTGAGTTACCAGTGCACGTAAGAGAACCATCCGAACGTGGCCGTTGCCAGCGCTGCCCCGACTGGCCTCGTGCCGGTGGCACGTAAAAAGCGCCATCCATTCGTGGCCGTTGCCAGCCTCGCCTGGCCCCCGTGCTGGTGACACGTAAAAAGCACCCACTACACTCATGGAGTGGTTGGCATTAGGAAGGGCATCCAGTTGTAGAAACACTGCCAGATCAGACTGGGCCTGGTGCACCCTTTTGGCTTCCCAGACCCCAGTTGAACTGTCCAAACCATGCTAGCATGGAAAGCGGACGCTAAACGATGATGATGATGCCAGGGGACTACTTTACCAGTTTCCCTAAAGAGTGTTTGTGACTGTGTTCTCAAAGTAGGTATTATAAATTGTTACTGCCATTTTAACTGTGCTATTCTATCTTTAATGCTTGTCAGTCGTTGTCGACAATGGCAGGACCTCACACAGGAAAAGGAGACGGGTCAAAGAGCATCCAGCTGTGGCTGATCAGACTGATGCATGTCAGATGGTTCTGCTGCAGGTCAGGCACCAGTCTGCTGGGAATGAAAGCAAGGGGTTGGCTCTGGACTTGCACAGCCCATGTTCTCTCTCTGCTCCTACAATCCTATTCTATTCATAGGAGGTGGCACTTCTGCTATGCCAGGCAGGGCAGTCCTGTGCCTGTATTTCTCTAGTAGATAATTAATCACTCAGTGACTTAGTAGTAGCAGGATAGGTTATTCTACTAATATCCAAAACAATATTAATCAGAGAAGATTGAATGGCAGGCATTCTGTTATGTAATCATCTGGATAGTAGGCATAGTGCATAATTTGACATTACATGGAATATGATAAGTAAAATGTGACATACACTAGTACAATTAGTTGTTGAAAACGAACAGATTCTCTTACCCATCTTTAGTAGCTTTGGATAATTTGTCTTCTGATTTTTTCTCAAAGGCATCCATGCCAAGCATGAAACCACAGCGCCCCAGTTGTGCTTCAGACTGCTCAAGTTTTTCTGATAAATCAAAGATCTGGCCAGTTGTATATTCGGCATTCTGTAAGAAAACAATGCGAAAAAATCAGACAATACATTTCGTAAATATTGCTGATGAGACAGAGTTTCATTTTTGTTCAATGATGCACAATGGTTTCAATGCCAGTGAAATACTAGTTGTGTGATAGATACAACACAGAATTGATAGAGCATTGAACAAAAACCTTGTCATGTTTGAAAAAAAAAAAAAAAAATAAGTACTAGCGTCAACATAAACAATTGTATGTTAGAAAGCAGTGCTACAGCATGACTGAAACTAGTAAAAAAAAATGTTTATCTTCCTCTTTATCCTCATCATATTTTAGTCTCCATAAGAATTTATATAAAAAAGTTGTTTTTGAATTCAGAATGTAAAGGTACATAAATAAATACTGTAAGATATTATATCAACTTCACAACTCATTCTGATATATTACTACTACCATTGCAATCAGCACTGTAACAACAACTGCTTAGGATATTTTAATAATAGTAGCTTCTAAGATAATAATAATAATAAAACATTGTGTACAGTGCTCAGGTGCACTACAACTCATCTAAAGTGTATGTATAGTACATAGGGTAATGTACAAGCGTCAGGAAAAGAACAGTGCATGAGTCTGCATAGTAATAAAAATAATCCTAGTTTTGGCACAAGGCCTGCAATTTGAGGGGAAGGTGTCAGTAGATTACAACAACTCCAACACTTGATAACACTGAAAGATGATAGGTAAAAAAGAGCTGGAAGAAATGTTGCAAAGTATTTTGTCCGATGCACCAATGATTCTGCCAGTTCACTGCCTTAATGATAATTTCTGATGTAAGCACAAGCCCATAAACCTTCAAGAGGAGTACAGCCGATTACATTAACAGCAGTATTTGACTTATATTTACTTTTACCAATCCTGGAAGAATAAATCAGCAAGGTTGCAGGAAAGAGGGTTAAAACTCAGAAAATAAACAGATGCTACCTAATATCAAGATATTTCTTATCCTGCTCCACCATCGTAATAAAAATAGTAGTAAAGGGGAACAAATGAAGAGAAAAAGATTTTTAAAAAAAGTAACTTACAGCCAGAAAACTTGATGAACTTAATGTATTGACCCAGTATTTGTTCCAGAGGGACTCCAATAACTTACGATCCAACGATGACTTGAAATAGGATACATCGAGAGAATAGTACTGCTTGCAGTGCACACCAAAATCTTCAATCTTGTTTAGTGGAATGGACTGATACTCAGATGGTCCCTCGTCTGCAGGTCGATAACCCTGTGAAAAAAGATTGAGTTTTGTTTCAAATACTATTCATTTTATCACATTTCTGTCAAGTTTCAATATCAATCAAAACTTTTCACAGCCTCTACAAATGCTGGACTGCATTATCTCCAGGTATTTTAATTTGTGATGTTGTTCTCATTTACCAGACCTATAATCAAAGGTATTCATTATGTATAATCATCTTATTTATGTGCTCTTCTTTTTTCAGACAGAAGCATGTGATCTGAAGGACATTTGGCAGTTATTTCTGGTAAGTTGAGGATCCAAAGAGAGGTTCTTTCATTGGTTCATTTATCTAATATTCTTTCTCTCTCCCTTTGTATATAAATATATAATCTTTTTGGCCATGAAAAATATTACCTTGTCTTCAAACAAATGAAGATAGGAAACAGGAAAGGCATCCAACCATAGAAAATCTGCCTCGTATGTGTGTGTGTGTTAAAGGGTATCATACAATTCATATGCAGGCCACCACTAGTTTCATGGTCTGAAAAGAAATCCTACATTTGTCAGACCTAGTAAATAAAATTCCTAAACTACAAACTGAACATTTAATCATGCTAATTTCATCAATATACTCCAAGATCTTCCCCATTCAGAGAATCTAAGACAGACTTTAGGAACAAGTGCTTCTCAGTAACATCATGTACTTTCCTTCTTGCTTGCTTCCATTTTTCCATACTTATATAGAGTAAAAAGTTGACTTGTTTCCTAAAGTTGTGTGAGGTTCCTCTGCATCTCTTGCCTAACTACTCAGAAGTGGTATTTGTTTCAAGACTTAGTCACACAGAAAAGGATATTATCGTTGACCTTTTGCAGGGCCTCCAAGACAGATGATGAAGCAGCACAACATATAGTAAAACAGGCGCGGGCATGGCTGTGTGGTTAGGGAGCTTGCTTCCTGGCTACATGGTTTCAGGTTCAGTCCCACTGCGTGGCACTTTGGGCAGGTGTCTTCTACTATAGCCCCGAGCCGACCGGAGCTTTGTGATTGAATTCGGTAGGCGGAAGTTACTGCTGTGTGTGTATGTGTTCGTATAGCTGCTCAGTGGAAAGAAAGAGAGGGAAATGCAGCAAATTTTTTTATGATCGTTTCTTTTGTTATTCGTTTTCATTAGCTTCTTCATACATTATTGCTGCCATTCATCGCTAGATTTTTCTCATTAGACTTTCTTTTATACACAGTCATAGAGATTGGCTCACATATGCTTTGGTACAGTGAAGCAATAGGACCACTACACATAAACACAAAACTTACAGTGAAACCACATTTATCGAAACATGAGTACTTGATTCAATGAACACAGTAGATCAATTTTCAACATCTTTATCACTGTTTTTAATGCCCACTTTTCCATGCCTGAGCTGAATTTGTTGAGGCAGATTTTCCTGCTGCTAACCATCTCCAATAACTAAACAAGTCTCAGAACACTGGAAACAAAGGACACCATTTGCATGATAGTGACACGTGCTTACGACTATCACACAAAGTTAAGGCAAGGAAACAGTAACACACACATATGACAGGCTCCTTTTCGGCTTCTTAACTACCATATCCACTCATAATACTTTAATTAACCTGGAACTATAAATGAAGAGACTAACCCAGTTTGCCATGCAGGGAGACTGAACTTGAAACCATGTTGTTGGAAAGCGGACTGCTTACCACACAGTCACACCTGTATCTATAAACATGATATTGAAAAATACTACTGTGCTCTTCAAGGCTACACCATGTTCTTTGGCATTTGGTGACAATAATTTGTGAGATTTATTATGTCTGGCCCCCGTGTCAGTGGCACGTAAAAGCACCATCCGTTCGTGTCCGTTGCCAGCCTCGCCTGGCCCCCGTGCCGGTGACACGTAAAAGCACCTTCCATTCGTGGTCGTTTGCCAGCTCTGTCTAGCCCCCGTGTCGGTGGCATGTAAAAGCACCATCCATTCGTGTCCATTGCCAGCATCGCCTGGCCCCGTGCCGGTGACACGTAAAAGCACCATCCGTTCGTGGCCGTTTGCCAGCTCTGTCTGGCACCTGTGCGGGTGGCACGTAAAAAGCACCCACTACACTCACGGAGTGGTTGGCATTAGGAAGGGCATCCAGCCGTAGAAACACTGCCAGATCTGACTGGGCCTGACAAAGCCTTCCAGCTTCACAGACCCCAGTTGAACCATCCAACCCATGCTAGCATGGAAAGCGGACGCTAAATGATGATGATGATTATCAATATATAAGACATTGTCATTCCTTTCCCTGTTAACTGAGGGTTTGTTGTGTATCAAACAAAATAGATATTTCAAGATAGTTACCAAAATCATGTCATACAAAACAAAAGAAGTCATTCACTTTACGGTAGAAATTCTGTATAAAGTCAAGCAACTTACCTTTGGGTAGGTACGAAAAGCTCCCATATTCACCTTGCCAGCTGATATAGTTCTGACAGGATCAACCTAACAAAAAAATCATACAGTGGAATGAGTGCTAAATAAATCTATTATTTCAATAACCAGAATAACTGTGATATCAGCATTAGTAGATATTTTAGTAACAGATAACACACTGTATATTGGTGATGGTTGTAGTAGTTGAAACCAAAGGCAGGCTTGAAGAAAAAGGTTTTCAACATAGATGGTACTACCCTTAAGGAAACACGGGGCATATTGGAGGGGGTAATGAGGCAATATACTTATCATGCTAAATTTTACCTATAGTAGTAATTATATTATATAGAGGATTCAGAGTGGTGCTGCAATTTATGACTAAGCAATGAAATAAATTTGCAGTAAGTCTAAGAGAAAACTTATGACGTCTTTTGACTTGATATAGAAAATTTAGCTAGATCACACAAGGCAGGGAGAAGTCATTAACTTGCAATGTATGAAGTAAATTTATATCTTTTGTCTTTATTATCATCATCATCATCATCATCATTTAGCGTCCGTTTTCCATGCTAGCATGGGTTGGACGGTTCAACTGGGGTCTGTGAAGCTGGAAGGCTTCATCAGGCCCAGTCTGATCTGGCAGTGTTTCTACGGCTGGATGCCCTTCCTAACGCCAACCACTCATTGAGTGTAGTGGGTGCTTTTTACATGCCACCCGCACAGGTGCCAGACAGAGCTGGCAAACGGCCACGAACGGATGGTGCTTTTACGTGTCACCGGCACAGGGGCCAAGCGAGGCTGGCAATGGACACGAATGGATGGTGCTTTTACGTGCCACCGACACGGGGGCCAGACAGCATCGTTGAACATAGCTAGTCATAATTTCACTGTTAAAAGCTTATACAATCCGTTTGAGTAAAATTTATAAACTATCATACTTTATGGAGTCTTGCAGATAAATTGTGACCAATTTTAAGCAGTTGACTTAGTGAGTTTAACATTTCATTTTTTGACAAAACTTTGCTTGCTTGAAAATCTAATTCTCCTCTTTATTTTTCAGGTAAATAGCAAAAAGTCATGGAACAACTGAATCATTTCACCATTGTTGCTTTGGCATGCAATGGGCACACTGCCAATAAAATTGTTAAGATGATGAAACTTCCAAATGCAACAGTTTATTGTGTGTATAAACAATTTAAAGAAGAGGGAAAGACTGATAGAAAAGAACACAAGACTTGAAGTGATTCCAACTGTAATCGAAAGTTTCTCGCTGGCTTCAAATGCTCAGTTGAAGCCGACCCATTCACATCTATGACACCTCTTGCAAAGAAACACGTGTCACTTTCCACAGTGTCCAGAGCTGTGAACAGGAACCCTGGCATGACTTAGCTATGTTCGACGATGCTGTCACTTCCTAACAGCCAAGGCCAAAGCATTCAGAGTCGAGAGATGATCAAAGCTTCTGTTATTCATCAAGCATCAAGGTGCAAGAAAAACATATGTTTGTGAATGAGAAGTTCACCTTGGACGATGAGGCAAATTAGAAATTCTTGAATCGCAGAAATTCTCAAGTGATTGCATACAACTTTTCTGACGTCCCTACTGTGTTTGAGACTAAGAATTCTACCTCTGTAATGGAAGTGTCATGAATCCACACTTCATTGAGTCTGGATTAAAGATTGGCACAAAGGAGTATCTGGACACTCTGAAGAACTCCCTATTATGGAGCAGAAGTTTGGGCTTGACAATGTGGTGCTTATCCAGGATTCTGCACCATGCCATGAGTCAAAAGCAACACAGGCCTTCCTTAGTGAGAAGGTGCCACTTTTTGAGAAGGCCAACATCTGGCCCAGTAATAGCCGAGATCTCAACCTTCTTGATTACTTTTTATAGGGCATACTTCAAGCATGGACCAGTGCCTCATCACACTTGAGTGTCAACAGCCTGAAGACTTGCATCATGCATGTGACATACAAAATCAAAAAGGCAGAGGTTGTGGCAGCTGCGAACAAAATTTCATTCTCGTATGGAGGCAGGAATTGCCCAAAAGGGTGGTCATACTGAGTAATAAACATTTACATTGTAATAAATGTTACATTAAAATTATATCAAATATTATTTTAGTATTTATAACCAGTTTTATGCATCGTAAGAATTGTTTCAATTTATCTGCAAGACCCTGTACATAACATGCATCAAAGAACATCGAGAACAAAAAAGAAAGTGAATTTATAGCATCAAACTTACCACAATGGCAACGAAAGGCTCCTGGAATTGTTGGTTTAACATTTGAGTGCTGACATCAATACCAGAAAGCCAGCATCCATACCCTGGATGACTGTGGTACCAACCAATCACATTTTCAAGACGACCAACCTAAATAGAAAACATTTCGAAAGGTAATCAGTTCATATTTGACAGATTTATTAAGAAACCTTTACTGTAATGGAAAAGGGAAACAAATTTCTGAATTGAGGTTAGAATTTTGTTTCATCTCTGTGCTTCAGTGTAATTTTCAGTGAACAAATTCAGCAACTGTCTGCAGCTGCTATATTTTCCAACATACAAGACGAGTTTTTCAGACCAAAATCTGCAGCCAAAGAAAAAAAAAAAAAAGTGACCAAAAGTTCCACGTGAAATGCAGCAGGATTTGGTAAGAGAGTGATGATATTTGAACGTTTGCAATATATGTCAACTTATATGCTGCAAAATACAGTACTCTCAAGTAAATGCAAAGTGTACATAACATGAATAGACTTAAGTCTTCATAGATGCTGAGGGTGGCACATTGAAAATGTTTTGGAATCATCATTGTTACACCATGCTTTAGCATCCATTATGGTAACCTGGAAGCGTTAAAGCCAAGGTATTTAAGAGAATCATATTCAAAATCTCAATCTATAAGATAAGGTGATGACTAATCAAACTCCAAAGTAAACCAATACATTTCTGTTTATAAACAGTAAACAATAAGGAAATATAAGAGGTAAAAACTCATCTGAAAGAAACACTAAATATTATCAAAATTATAAATGCAAACAAATAATGAACCACACACTAGTCCCCTAGTGAATAAGGAAGTTATTACTCTTAGTTTAGAAACAAAGGTACTTATTCGGAAGTTAGTCAAGAACTTTGTACACCTTTATAAAAAAGACACCTCATGATAGAAATATTATTATTTCTAAGTCTCTCTAAAGGACACTACGGCAGTGGTACTGGATATTAATAGTTATTACCAAGCTAATATGGCAGTCCAAAAATATAGGACGAATGCTGCCGTTGATTAGCTCCAAGAGGCCATTGCTCCTAGCTATGGACACATAAGTGTAAGCTATGGACACATAAGAGATGCAGCAATGTCAAAGGAAGGCTAACTAGGAAGATGGTTTTTGTATGTGGCAGATGCTCAGGAACAATAAACACTGAAAATGCTCTGAGACCAACTTCCATCACTTTCCAGGGAGAAAAACTAGAAATAGTTGATAGTTTCCGTTACCTAGGTGACCAAGTCAGCAGCGGGGGCGGGTGTGCTGAAAGTGTAACTGCTAGAGTAAGAATAGCTTGGGCAAAGTTCAGAGAGCTCTTACCTCTGCTGGTGACAAAAGGCCTCTCGCACAGAGTGAAAGGCAGACTGTATGATGCGTGTGTACGAACAGCCATGCTACATGGCAGTGAAACATGGGCCGTGACTGCTGAGGATATGCGTAAGCTCGCTAGAAATGAAGCCAGTATGCTCCGATGGATGTGTAAGTACCTTGAGAGAAAAGCTGGACCTAAGAAGCATCAGTTGTGGTGTGCAAGAGAGACGTTTGCGCTGGTATGGTCATGTGGCGAGAATGGATGAAGATAGTTGTGTGAAAAAGTGCCACACCCTAGCGGTTGAGGGAACCTGTGGAAGAGGCAGACCCAGGAAAACCTGGGACGAGGTGGTGAAGCACGACCTTCGAACTTTAGGTCTCACTGAGGAAATGACTAGAGACCGAGACCTCTGGAAGTGTGCTGTGCGCGAGAAGACCCGGCAGGACAAGTGAGTCCATAACCCGTGGCCTTCTACATGGGATGGAGCCAGCCTACGTATGCATACCTTCCCTTCTTGGGACACAAAACTCTACTTGTGAAGACGTGTTGAGGCAAGTGAGGATCAGAATCGAAATCGATCAATGGAAATTGCGGATGTGTTACCAGTGCCGGTGGCATGTCGAAACTCTACTTGTGAAGACCCGTTGAGGCAAGTGAGGATCAGAATCGAAATCGATCAATGGAAATCGATCAATGGAAATTGCAGATGTGATACCAGTGCCGGTGGCATGTAAGAGAACTTTCCGTTTCGCGACCGTTGCCAGCACCGCCCCGTTTCGTGTCCGTTGCCAGCCTCGCCTGGCACATAAAAAGCACCATCCGTTCGTGGCCGTAGCCAGCTCTGTCTGGCACCAGTGCGGGTGGCACGTAAAAAGCACCCACTACACTCACGGAGTGGTTGGCGTTAGGAAGGGCATCCAGCCGTAGAAACACTGCCAGATTTGACTGGGCCTGATGAAGCCTTCTGGCTTCACAGACCCCAGTAGAACCGTCCAACCCATGCTAGCATGGAAAACGGACGCTAAACGATGATGATGATGATGATGATATACATACAGACAGAAGACTGAGTGGGAGAGAGAGAATTTATTAACTGAATACAATTGGCATAAACACTTTCCCTCTCTTCATACACATAAAGAAAAATATGCTCGCACAGAGAGAGAGAGAGAGAAAACAAGAGAAACATTAAAATGTCTGACATCAAATAAGTCAGCATTGAAACAACAATGCCAAAAGAGTAGGTGCCAAAATATCTTAAACCCAACAGGCACACCTCAGTGCAGCAGTTGCCCCTTGCATTAAAAGGAACAACAAGTGGTGGGACTATCATGGAATGACAGAAATAATAATACAATTTGACTTACTTGTTTTGATGATTCAGTATAGGCGGCCATGTACTCGTATGCCTGAGCCTGTGCATTTACTCGGGTCTCAGTTCCTTCCACAGGGGCAGCAAAACTGTCCATAACTAACATGGTGTTGCCATCAACTTTACCTAGCAAGAGACCCATTACTTCAAGGTTTCCACCTGATCGAGCGTGCATGACCATTTTGAGGAGAGCTAGAGCTGAGATTTTTATATACTTGAAGTAATGCGGACTGAAAATAAAAAGAAACAGGGAACCCTATTTTAGCAATGTAAATACATAAAACAGTTATGCATTTCTTCACAATTACATATATACTTACTTTTACTTGTTTCAGTCATTTGACTGTGGCCATGCTGGAGCACCGCCTTTAATCAAGCAACTCAACTCCGGGACTTATTCTTTGTAAGCCCAGTACTTATTCTATCGGTCTCTTTTGCTGAACTGCTAAGTAACGGGGACATAAACACACCAGCATCGGTTGTCAAGCAATGCTAGGGGAACAAACACACACACGCATATATATATATATATATATATATATATATATATATATATACATACATATATACGATGAGCTTCTTTCAGTTTCCGTCTACCAAATCCACTCAAAAGGCTTTGGTCGGCCCGAGGCTATAGTAGAAGACACTTGCCCAAGGTGCCACACAGTGGGACTGAACCCGGAACCATATGGTTGGTAAACAAGCTACTTACCACACAGCCACTCCTGCGCCTATATATACATATACACATGCATAGACATGTATATGGGTACAAACAAAAAGCTTCCAAAACATATTAATGCTTCAAATTTATAAGATAACTGTGATTCACTCTATTGTTGCTCAGAGTTTCCATGTCTTGTGAATGAGGATAGGTAATAGGGTTTCTGCAGAGCTTCTAATATAAGGCTGATTTTTCTAGTTAAGGCAGATTACATGATTGAAATGGTGACAATAAAACTGTCACTCAGCAACTATGGAGACCAATTGAATAATCCTTTTCATCTGTCTTTACGTTCTGAGTTCAAATTCCGCCAAGGTTGACTTTGTCTTTCATCCTTTTGGAGTCGATAAATTAAGTACCAGTTACATACTGGGGTTGATCTAATCAACTATCCCCTCCCCAAACATTTCAAGCCTCGTGCCTAGAGTAGAAAAGAATACATAATCCTTTACTTGGAAAACAGGTATGGGTTGGTGACAGGAATGGTATCCAGCTGCAAATTGCCACCTTACAATAAGTCTGTTTAACTCATGCTAGCATAGAAGAACCGATGTAAACGGAACAAGCAATATACATGATATGTGTATGTGTGCATATAAACATCATCATCATCAATATTTTCTACTTTCCAAGCTGACATAGGTTGAATGGCTCAGCATAGCCCAAGTCATATTCATAGTTACTGCCCTTCTGGATGGATTGCCCATGTGCATATCATTGTAATACTTACAATAAAATGAGCTTTGACTTTTGCAGTCTATTGATTTATTTATTTTTTTTGCAGATAGTGGTTATATTTGTATTAATTTTTACCCTTTTAAAATGAGTTTAGACTCATATCAAACACAGCTATGTGAATTCAAAAGAGGCTTTTCAGCAATGGAATTAACAAGAAATATTTGTTCTGTGACAGGATATGCTTCTCAACACCAACTACTTTACAGCTTTTAATGAGTGTATATTATACTGTGGTTCCAGCTTTTGTCAAGTTACAATCTACTCAGCACTACTTTACAGTTTGTCCATTCACCCACTTATTTGACAAGCAAAAAAATTCTTTGGGTTTTAAAACATCTGAAAAGATGACAGTTGGATGTTGCTAGGTGAGGAAAAGAAGGCAAACACGGAAAACTTCTATATTCAATGTCACAATCTTTTCCTGAGTGACTTGGCAATATATGGTCATGCATCATCATGTAAGAACAACAACTCCTTTATGATTGACCAATGATGAATGCTTTTGCTACAAATTATTGTGCAATGCTTCTAACAACAATATTTGTCTGCAACGACTGTTTTGCTCTGGTTTAACACTTCATGATAGACAACACTCTTCATACCTCACTAAACAGAGAATAACTTCTTTCTAGTGCAGTCCTGGTTGGAGGATGGATTCTTCCTTTTCACTGAGTGCTAAACAATGTTGGATTTGTTGAATATGATCATAGGGAACCCACTTTTCTGAGAAGCAGTCAGATGTTGCGGGAGACCCACTGACCAACTTTAGACACGTTTCCTAGTTCATGAAGGTGTTTTATGATCAAAATGCGACTTGTATCGGACTATTTTGTTAATTCTTGTTCAAGTATGCTTTGGATCATTGTCAACTACGGTTTTCAAAAGTTCAATATTGAAAGAACTTGGTCGTCCAGATTGAGAGGAAACTGCTAGAGAAAAACAAGCCAAACTATTGCTGGCATGTCCAAACACTTTAAGCTTCATTACCATTCACAGAACAAATCATCATCATCATCATCATCATCGTTTATCGTCCGTTCTCCATGCTAGCATGGGTTAATTCCATTGCTGAAAAGCTTCTTTTGAATTCACATAGCTGTGTTTGATATGAGTCTAAACTCATTTTAAAAGGGTAAAAATCAATACAAATATAACCTCTATGGTATAAAATAATCTGCAAAGAAAAAAATAAATCAATAGACTGCAAAAGTCAAAGCTCATTTTATTGTAAGTATTATAAAAGACCCCTCAAAGTGATCATGTCAAAAATGCCACAGGACTTTTTCCAACCTTATATATGTGTATGTATATAATTATTAGTGTATATGTGTGTGTGTATGGAGACAACGACTAGTGGGCAGACCTTTGACAATATGCTGTGTTTGAGCAAGTGAAAATGTGGTCATGGCCGATGCTGGTGTCACGTAACTGGCATAGAAAAGGTACCTTTCAAGCCTCATAGAGGCAAGGTGGCCAATGCTGGTGGCATGTAAAAAGCACCTTTTGAGTGTGTTGGGCCTCAGGGAGGCAATGACAAATGACCAAGGCCATTGGGCCATGCTTGAGAAGACCCATCAAGCCAAGTGAAATTGTAGTCATGGAAGATACTGGTGTCATGCAAATGCCGGTGGCACATAAAAAGCACCCATAACACTCTTGGAGTGGTTGGTGTTGAGAAGGGCATCCAGCCATAGAAACCATACCAAATCAGACTAGAGTCCGGTACAGCCTTCCAGCTTGCCAGCCCTGGTCAAAATGTCCAACCCATGCCAGCATGGACAATGGATGTTAAATGATGATGATGATGATATATATATTAATGTATATGTGTGTATGTGTTTGTGTGTGTTTATATGTATACCATCATTATTGTTTAACATCCGTTTTCCATGCTGGCATGGGTTGGATGGTTTGACTGAGGTCTAGAAAGCCAGTGACTGCACCAGGCTCCAATCTGATCTGGCAATGTTTCTACAGTTGGATGCCCTTCCTACACTCTGAGAGTGTAGTAGGTGCTTTTTACGTGCCACTGGCACAGGAGCCAGTCAGGTGGGTCTGGCATCGATCACGTTTGGATAGTGCTTTTTATGTGCCACCAGCACAGAGACCAGTCAGAGAATACTGGCATCGGCCATGTTTGGATGGTGCTATGTCAAACTGACATGAAAGCCAGTCAGGCGCACCTGGAATCAACCATATTCGGATGATGCTTTTAACATGCCACCAGCACAGGAGCCAGTCAGGTGCACCTGGCATCGACCACATCCAGATGATGCTTTTTACATTCGACCGACACAGGAACCAGTCAGGGGGTACTGGCCACCGCTATGATATTGGTTTTATTTGACTCGACAGGTCTTCTCAAGTATATCATATCACCCGATGCATCAGGGGTACTCTTAACTGGGCCGGACATGCGTGGCTGTGATCTCACTTATATATATATGTGTGTGTGTGTGTATATATATACACACACACACATATATAAATATATATATTATATGATCTTCAAGTGTTGGGCCTCACTGAGGCAATGATGAGTGACTGAGACCTTTGGCGATATGCTGTGCTTGAGAAGACTTGTAAAGCCAAATGAAATCGTAGTTGTGGCCATTGCCAGTGTCATGTGAATGGCACCCATGAAATCATAATGATTGTTGCTGGTAGAATGCCAGGCCTCACAGAGGCAATAATAAGTGACTGAGGCCTTTGGTGATATGCTGTGCTTGAGAAGACTTGTCAAGCCAAGTGAAATCATAGTCATGGCCTTGGCAGTGTCATGTAAAATCATACTTATGCCAGTGGCACATAAAAAGCACCCATTACACACTCAGAGTGGTTGGCATTACAAAGGGCATCCAGCCAAAGAAACCATGCCAAATCAGACTGGAGTCTGGTGCAGCTCTCCAGTTTACTAGTTCTAGTCAAACCATCTAACTCATGCCAGCATAGAAAGCGGACGTTAAATGATGATGATGATAAATATATATAAGTAAATACATATATCATCACCATTTAACAGCATCCGTGTTCGATGCAGGCATGAGCTGGACAGTTTAATATAGGATCCAATGGATTTAATGTCTACTTTTGCTCTTTTTATCAACAACTGCTTTGCAGTGTATTCTTATGTGGCACCAGCATTAGTGAGATCATGCAGCTTGCCTAACTACAAACCCCAAGAGAGGTGACTTCATGCTATGAGAGAAGGAGCCAAAGCACAACAGCTATATAGCTCCTCTTGCTGTGGAAGAGCTACATAGCAACTCACATTTTACAAAAGAGGGTGTGGTGATCGGGGTGGTATTGAGAAGACATAAAAATAGTGGTGATGAGGTGTCTAGGTGAACCCTCAAGACATGAGGTGTGTAGCAGTGAAAGGAGATAGTAGAACAGGGAATGTGGATAGGTAGAATTTGATAGTGTATGGGAGAATGAGAGATATGAAGTGGGTGAGGAAGTAAATATAATGAATGAAGGACAAGTATTGAGGGATAAGTAGAAGAGACAGGGAAGAGGAGGAGACAGCTATGGAGATTGGACAGGGCTGAAGGATGGACGTAATGAGTGGCAGATAAGGAATGACCAATAATGCATGTGGGTGAAGAGCTGCAAAATAATAATGATGATATAGCAGAGAGGAGAAAGATGGAAAAGAGAGAGATGACGTGATTGGGTAAGTTGCAAGAGTGTGAGAAGTAGAGAGAGGCAGGTGTAATGCATAGGGAGATGAGACATGTGGTGGTAGAGGAAAGATAATCTGATGGTTCAGATAGGTGTTCAATGTAAAATGAGGGAGGGGAGGACAGTATTAAAAACAAAGAATCAATAACAAGAGGTCGTGGCAGTATCTTGAAAAGAAAATTGGACAAAGGGCTAGTGCCGCCTTGGCTGGCTTCCGTGCTGGTGGCCCGTTAAAAGCACCAACCAATCGTGGCTGATGCCAGATCGCCCCTGGCACCAGTGCAGGTGGCACGTAAAAAGCACCCACTACACTCACGGAGTGGTTGGAGTTAGGAAGGGCATCCAGCCGTAGAAACACTGCCAGATCAGACTGGAGCCTGGTGCTGCCCCGGGCTTCCCAGACCCCGGTCGAACCGTGCTAGCGCGGAAAACAGACGTTAAACAATGATGATGATGACAGCACTTTTAGAACTGTGTTTCACCAAGGTGGGCAGGTCATCTCAAGAACCACATATCACAAGTCATCATCTGACACCTTGTCATCTGTTCCATGAACTTCAAGGTCTTCAAATCAGCCTGCACATTTTGTGCCATATCTCCCTGGGTCTCCCTCTTGTATAAGCTCCATTCACATATGTATGGCACTTTTTCATACAGCTCTTTTCATCAATAACCATTACACATCCATACCAGTCCAGTCTTCCTTCTTGCACACTATAACTCTGACTCCTCTTACACTCAGATTTTCTCTCAGCACATTTATGCAACATTCATGCACACTTACATTGCACATTCAATGGAGCATGCTTTCTTCATTTTCTTTCCAGTCTTCTCAAGTCCCATTACCAAGCATCGTTGCAGTTCCAACATAAGCATCATACAATCTAACCTTTGTTACCAGAAACAGTAGTAGCTCCCTGAACTTTCCTCAACCCATTCTTACCCTGACTGCAATACTTCCAGAGCTACCACCTAATTATATCTCTTAGGTAACAAAAGCTATTGACTACTTCAAGTGAGCCATCAAGGCATTTAAAAGTATCTATTTCTTGTGTGCATACAGAATACACTGCTCCATTGCATCTATCACATGCAAAGTTTGTTCTCTGCTAGTCTGCTTGTGATTTCACTCCACCTTTTGTTCGTCCATACCTTACTATCAGTATAGCATAGAGAGTTTATCGCATATTGTGCAAGACCATTTCCTTCAAGATACAAGAGTTATGTCTTCTTTCCTACAAATTAAGACATTCATGTTTATTAACTTTACCATTAAGATCTCACAGTTCAAGGCTTAGAAATTTTCTAATTCGACCCAAAGATTCCGCAATGAGAACAAGATCGTTGGCATATACAAATCTAAAACTCCTCTGTGATGGTCATATGTACACATACACACATACATTTATAAACACATCAACATATATGTGCACACAGACACATGACTACTTTTCCAGGTTTGCATGGGTTAGACGGAATTTGTTGAGACAGAATTTTCTCTGGCCAGATGCAATACATCGTTGTACACGTGTGTGCGAGTATACATAAGGACATGTGTATATTAGAGGTATACATAACTGTATACAAAGATGTATTGCATCTGGTCATAGAAAAATCTGTCTGAACAAATTCCGTCTGATCCATGTAAGCATGAAAAAGTGGCTATGTGTATGTACACATACATGCAATGATGCGTAGCTGTGTGGTAAGAAGCTTGCTTCCCAACCACATGATTCCGGGTTCAGTACCACTGCGTGACACCTTGAGCAAGTGTCTTCTACTTGTGTCGAGCCGACCAAAGACTTGTGAGTGAATTTGGTTGACGGAAACTGAAAGAAGCCTGTCGTGTATGTGTCTCCTTCTCCCCGCCATCGCTTGACAATTGATGCTGATATGTTTACGTTCCCGAAACTTAGCAGTTTGGCAAAAGAGACCGATAGAATAAATACTATGTTTACAAAGAATAAGTCCTGGAGTCGATGTCTTCGACTAAAGGCGGTGCTCCAGCATGGCTGCAGTCAAATGACTAAAACAAGTATATATATACATATATATTGCCATATAATTTTATTTAACTCATATTACTTATACGTCGTATACATATAATACATTTTATATACATATAAACGCAAGATAATGGAATTTTTACACCAAAACAACAAAATACCCCCAAAGAATTTTATCTACTGTTCTAGCCATTTTAAACACGTAAATCTATAATATTAATTCTAACAAAGACACAAAGCCACAATTGCAGAGAACGATAAAATGAAAGAAATCCAATCTAATACTTAATTAGTACTCTATTATTCGTTTCAAGATAAATAAAACACAAAGTTGACAACGGTAATACATTGAATACAGAAGACAACGATTGCCAGGTTTCTTCTGTTGTTCTTCTTTACTGCTTTGGCAGAGATTTTTTTTGTTTTTATTCACGTTTAATATCAGTTAAAATGACTTACTTTTTCTCCCATGGTTTCGCTGTGAGTATATCCTGCTGTTGTTTCTTGTCGTACCGATATATTTCGTCCACACTGCTCACCGTTTCCACACTATTCTGCAGACACCAAGTCTTGTGCGAGGTTTCGGCATCCATGTTTACTTCTCCTAGCGGTGGTCGTCTCACATCCAATTACTTCCGCTGACAAGAGAAGACAACCGAGTAGAAACCGAGTCTACAAAAAATTGCCAAATCATGTAATAGGTGTTACATGCTTAGCGGTGGCGAGCTGGCAGAATCGTTAGCACGCCGGGCGAAATGCTTTGCGGTATTTCGTCTGCATTACGTTGTGAGTTCAAATTCCGCCGAGGTCGACTTTGCCTTTCATCCTTTCGGGGTCGATAAATTAAGTACCAGTTACGCACTGGGGTCGATGTAATCGACTTAATACCTTTGTCTGTCCTTGTTTGTCCCCTCTGTGTTTAGCCCCTTGTGGGTAATAAAGAAATAGGTATTTCGTCTGCCGTTACGTTCTGAGTTCAAATTCCGCCCAGGTCGACTTTGCCTTTCATCCTTTCGGGGTCGATAAATTAAGTACCAGTTACGCACTGGGGGCGATATAATCGACTTAATACCTATGTCTGTCCTCCTTTGTCCCCTCTCTGGTTAGCCCCTTGTGGGTAGTAAAGAAATAGGTATTTCGTCTGTCGTTACGATCCGAGTTCAAATTCCGCCGAGGTCGACTTTGCCTTTCATCCTTTCGGGGTCGATAAATTAAGTACCAGTTACGCACTGGGATCGATGTAATCGACTCAATCCCTTTGTCTGTCCTTGTTTGTCCCCTCTATGTTTAACCCCTTGTGGGTAGTAAAGAAATAGTTATTTTATTCGTAGTCGCCAAACCTCTTTCTGAAATTACACCTTTCTGTCTTATAAAAATAAATCCTTTCTACTTACTATAAGCAGAAGGCCTGAAACTTTGTGGGGGAAGATTCTAGTCGATTTCCTCGACTCCGGTGCTCAACTGGTATTTATTTTATTGAACATTAAAGGATAAAAAACCAAAGTCGACTTCGGCCGAATTTGAACTCAGAACATAAAGACAGACAAAATGCCGCTAACTATTTTGTCCAGCATACAAAAGATTCTTCCATCTCACCGCCTTTATTTTACAAAAATAACACATATTATAATGTTTTTCTAAATATCCCTCCTTAAAAATACATGATCATTATTGGAAGAATTTTAATCATAAATGAAAGATAAACACTGACTTGGAACTAAAACATAACATAGATGAGGGAGCCGTTATGTCGGAGTGCTGGAAATAACACTCAAATCGTACCTTACCGTTGTAACTGGAAGGACACGGTTAATATTGTAGTCTTTGACAAATCTCTAAAGAAGGATCCGTAATCAGTGCTGGATTACATTTTATTATAAATCTATTCAATCAGGCCTGACAACACTGATTGACAAAATGACAGAAAGTAGATACATTTTGATATTAAGAAGGATGGATAGAGTGACTGGTATTAATTTTATTGATCCTGGACTGAGTGGTGAATAGTTAATTCGATCTCAGAGGTATTGGAATACAGAATGTAAAGGGACGTAACTAAATACATGATATTTTGACAAGCAGATGCGCTGACAAACACACAGACTATTAAATATATTGATTTTAATAAATGATAATTTCTATTGTGGTTATAAACCTTTATTTATAGAAATCCATCTCTACGTTTGTTATTTTATCAGAGTTATTTTATTATCTGGATTTACTAATTTTTCATAGATGAGTTCTTCTCTGCAAGTGGTACCAACCTAACGTAGAAAGAAAAAAAACACACAAAAGGTGGTAGTGAACATTAGCGTACCAAATTAATTTTAATGTTAAAAGAAAGCAATTTAGTTATTTTTTTGGCTTGTCTCCTCTTTGATCTTAATACTTTTTCGTAGTTGATCTCTTCACAAGTAGCATTCTAACGTAGGAAAAAAAGAAAAGTAGCACAAAGGGTGATAGTAAATATTAGGGTATGAAGTTAATTACAATATTAGAAAAGAGTAGCCTGGATGTTGGTGTATATGTTTTCTCATTGGATCCCAGTCGTCAACCCAGAAATATATGAATCTGTTGTGGGATTAGACGAAAGTAACTGTTTACCCAGAAAGCATGTAAGAAGTCAGAAGGCCACTGGTTTTTGAAGAAACTGGTTGAAAGGTCTTAAAGAAATTGTATATGTTGTTGAAAATTAAGTTCTCATTAACCAATATGCTCTGATTATTGGTGACATTCTTTTGATGAAATACAGTTCTTACTACATGCATTTAATCCATTATCTTGTGAATCACATTAGATTTTTGATAATCATCATCTTCAGACAAACTGTTGAGTCCTTTTGATCTCATACTGAGAAAAACTTGAAACAAATGAACAGTACATCAGAAGATTATTTGATAAATTACTTGAATGCTAGTACATACTGATATGCAATGAAATGATAGTAACTGAACATTTGAAAAACAATTCTTATTGTTAAAAATGAACAATCATCATCATCGTTTAACGTCCGTTCTCCATGCTAGCATGGGTTGGATGGTTCGACCGGGGATCTGGGAAGCCAGAAGGCTGCACCAGGCTCCAGTCTTATCTGACAATGTTTCTACAGCTGGATGCCCTTCCTAACGCCAACCACTCTGTGAGTGTAGTGGGTGCTTTTTACGTGCCACCTGCACAGGTGCCAGGTGAGGCTGGCAATGGCCACAGTCGATTGGTGCATTTTACGTGCCAATGGCATGGAAGCCAGTCGAGGCAGCACTGGCATCGGCCACGATTTGGATGGTGCTTTTTACGTACCACCAGTCCAGGGGTCCTGGCACCTGCCGGGTGCCAGTCATAGGATTGGTTCAATTAGCTATATCATTGATTTGCTTTTGTTCGTTAAACATATAATCTTAGGATCTTTTTAAAATATACACCTATTTTAATAAACTAATTTCTTGTATCATGCTATAAAGTTTGAGAGAAGATGCAGTTGATTAGTCCTGTATTTTATTGGTATTTATTTCATTGACCATAAAAGGAAACGATGCAAAATTACCTAGCCAGGATTTTAACTCAGAAGGTAAAAAGATGTAATAGCTCTGTGAAGACGTGTCACACCCTAACAGTGGAGGGAACCTGTAGTAGAGGTACACCCTGGAAGACCTGGGATGAGGTAGTGAGGCATGACCTTCGAACATTGGGTCACACAAAGGCAATGACAAGCAACCAAGACCTTTGGAGATATGCTGTACTTGAGAAGACCCAGCAAGCCAAGTGAAATTGTAGTCATGTCCGATACTAGTGTCACATAACTGGCCCATTTAAAAGTACCTTTCAGTCGTCGAGCAATATGCTGTGCTTGAGAAGACCTGTTGAGTCAAGTGAAATCATTGTCATGGCCAATACCAGTGCCACCTAACTGGCTCCTGTGCCAGTAGCACGTAAAAAGCACCATTTGAGTGTGGTTGATGTCAGTACTGCTTGACTGGCCCCCACGCCAGTGGCACATAAAAAGCACTCACTACATTCCCTGAGTGGTTGGCATTAGGAAATCTCCCTGTGGAAACCTTACCAGAACAGATTGGAGCCTGGTGCAGCTTCCTGGCTTGCCAGTCTTCAGTCAAACTGTCCAACCCATGCCAGCATGGAAAGTGGACGTTAAATGATGATGATGATGCAGCCATTAAGGTCTGACAAGACAATGTAAAGCTAAGTGCTTTATGGACACGAAACCCTGGGTAACCCTATAATCTGGCTATAACTATCTTTATCTAAATTCTCTACTGCTCTATAATTTATATAGTGGGCTATATACACACACATAAACACAAACACACATACATAGGGTCAAGGGGATTGATTGAATGATTAAACAATTGATCAGTTAATTGGTTAAGTAGTCAACCAATAGACAAATAGAAAATAAAGAAGCGAAATACAATCAGTGCATGAGTTTATTATTGACATAATGACCCACCCAAATACAACAAAGTACATACATATATAAATATATATGTATGTGTGTATGTATGTACATATATAAATATGTGTGTGTGTGTTGCAAGAAACAGCTAGATTTCTTTCCTTGGCATTTTGCATAGTTCAGCCTACACAAGTGAATGTGTGATAAACAAAATAGAAAATTTGAAAGAAGTCTCTCTCTGAAATTAGTTTTTAAGCATAAAGTGGCAAATGGAGGTCCACCAGAATAGAATTGTAATCAAAAGGGTCCCTAAGTTGATTGTATTGAACACAGTTGAACATAAATTCATGTACAAACACAGGCACACGCAAAACACTTGTGTGTGTGTATGATAAGCTTGTAATCAGTTTCTGCCAACCAAATTTTACTCAAAAGTCAGCTGTAGCTATATAGTAGAAGACACCTGTCCAGGTATCATACAGGTACACTGAAACCAGGTAAGATGATTGAGATCTTGACTGATGCTTTCATCTAATTTTTAAAGGCACAGGTTGCTATAAAAGATTGATGGATTTGATGTAGACAAACAGAAAGGCAAGATCAACATCTTTAATTAATTAGAAATCAAACTAGGTGAGGTCTTGCAGGCATTGACTGTGGTGCTTACATGTGCACTAATGTCTCCAAACAGCTGTAGGAGATTTTATTTCCACTTCATATCAGAGCACTTACTGTGAGAAATTAAAAGAATTTTTCACATACATCCATTCATGTGACACAGCTAGAGGAATTTTGCAACTTTGAGCATTATGAAATGGTAATGCTAGACTTTCGTCAATGTTACAAGCAGTTGGGTAAAAATTATTTACATTTTTTCGGCTTGAAATCTTACATTTGTTCTCAAATTTTTTTCGAAAATTGTATTCATCTGCTGGTACTATGTAAAAAGCACTGAATTTGTTCTATAAAGTGGTTGGTGTTAGGAAGGAAAACAGCTATAAAAGTCATACCAGAGCAAACAGTGGAGCTTGACACAATATATATATATATATTTTTTTTTTTGCAATTATGCTGACTTTTGACCTCTGGAATGCAGGAATCTGTTACGGTCATTTGATCAGTAGGTCACTAAAGAATAAATACTCCAGGGTCAGCAGAGACGGATTATCTCCCTTAGACCAGTTCATCTGGGCTAAATGATGGTGGTGGAACAGGGATCTTCTGGATCTAATTGGAGAATAAGGAACCTCATGCTTGCAGCAGGTAGTGTTTGAAATGGAGTTGTAAATCTCCTGCTGAGTATTCAGTGATACAAGCTTTAGGTAGTTTCTGAGTATCCTTGTTCACTCGGCTATGTAAAGCTTGCAGTATTTGCTCCTGTTAATGTAGGATCCTGGCCACATTATCCTTCACATGATATACAATATTATACAATATCCTTCATGTGATATTGTATGGGGTCCCTTCGTCTCTGAGGTGCCACACATGATTGGCTGGGGATGTGACAAATCATCGTTCCAGAATTCTGAAAGAATAACTGTGCTTGTACAGGTGCAATTTGAAGGCCTATCAAACTGTGCAATCCATGCTACCATGGAAGATGGACAATAAATGATGAGGATGGTATATATAAGATATATAATATATTTCCAAGCCGGGAAATATATCAGGTCAGCCTTATTTGATGACTTACTGACCAAATGACCATAACGAATTCCTGCCTCCCAATGGTGAAGAGTTACATTTGTCTTTGGCTTTGGAGTCTGATGAGATGTTCATGGGAGCTAAGCCTTTTGTGGATGCAAAACCATTGGTCATGCTATCACTGGGCATAGACATAATTACATATAAATGCACATACACACACATATAGATATATGTATATCCATGACATATATATATAAATAATGCATATAATATGCATTATTTATATATAGGTATAGGAGTGACTGTGTGGTAAGTAGCTTGCTTACCAACCACATGGTTCCGGGCTCAGTCCCACTGCATTGCACCTTGGGAAAGTGTCTTCTACTATAGCCTCAGGCCAACTAAAGCCTTGTGAGTGGATTTGGTAGACAGAAACTGAAAGAAGCCCATCGTATATATATATATATATATATATATATACATATATGTGTGTGTGTGTATGTTTGTGTATCTGTGTTTGTCCACCCAACATCGCTTGACAACCGATGCTGGTGTGTTTACATCCCCATAACTTAGCGGTTCAGCAGAAGAGACCGATAGAATAAGTTCTAAACTTACAAACAATAAGTCCTGGGGTCGATTTGCTCGACTAAAGGTGGTGCTCCAGCATGGCCACAGTAAAATTACTGAAACAAGTAAAAGAGTAATATATATATATTATAACGTTGGATGTAATCAATTGAACCACACGTGTATTTATCGTTATGGTAAAATCTGGCGTGTGATTGAGTGGATTTCATCCAGATAGTTTTGGCTGAGGAGCTACAAGTGGGTTTTTTGTAAGTAAAATTACATTTAATTCATTAATAGCGAAACAATTGTCCCAAAATAATCTGTATTTTTGTTATTTTTTATTTGCCCTGTTCGTGTGAGCTAACAATCGTACTGACTTTCATGGGAAACATGTATTTTTGTGGTTGAAACCTTTTGGATTTTCTAGTGCTAGAATGAGCCACATAGTGACCATTCTCTTATATTTATTTATATATATATATATATATACATACATTGCATAAGACACCTGCTCCTAGTTTCTTATCTTTCCATTCTGCACCCTACTCAGTTGAGGAGTCTTATCTTGCAGGTACTTGGCAACCTCACTGGTACTGATACCACGTAAAAAGCATCCAGTACACTATGTTAAGTGGTTGGCATTAGAAAGGGTATCTATCTGTAGAAACCATGTTGAAACAGACATAGAATCTGGCCCAATGCTCTGGCTTATTTGTTCTTGTTGAAGGGTCCAACTCATGCAAGTGTAGAAAAGAGGACATTAAATGATGAGGATGATCACACACACACGTATTAAGTGGTTGGCGTTAAGAAAGACATACAACTATAGAAACCATTTCAAAACAGATGTTGGATCTCAATGAAGTCCTCTGGTTTAATGGATCCTGTCAAACTGTCCGGTCCATACTACCATGGAAGATGGACATTAAATGATGATGATGATGATGGTACATATAACCTAAATAATATATATAATAAACCAAATGAATTATATATATATACACATTCATATATAATGCATAACACACACACACATATAAATACATATTTATATATTTATGTATATACATATATGTGTGTGTGTGTGTGTGCTTGCGTGTGTGTATTTTATTTCCTTCCCAACCACATGGTTCTGGGTTCAGACCCACTGCTTGGCACCTTGGGCAAATGTCTTCTACTACAGCTTTGGGCCAACAGGATTTGGTAGACAGAAATTGAAAGAATCCCGTTGTACACACACACGCATATGTATGAATATATATATATATAATATATATATATATATATATATGCATTCATGTATGTGTGAATGTGTGTATATGTCTTTGTATCTGTGTTTGTCCACCACCACTTGAAAACAGGTGTTAGCGTGTTTACGTCACTTATAAGGTAGCGGTTCGACGATAAAGACCGATAGAATAAGTATCAGTCTTCAAAAAATATAATAAGTACTGGAGTCGATTTGTTCGACTAAGATTGTTCAAGGCATGGCCGCAATCTAATGACAGAAAGAAGTAAAAGATTAAAGAGAGAGAGAGAGAGAGAGAGAGAGATACACACTGGTCGAATGGTTGTTGTTCGGCTGAAGTTCCTAATGCGTGTTTGAAATGTGAACGTGAGGGGCCGGCCGAGTCAAGCTAGACGTCATATGCTATCTCGGTGATCACGTGTCAGTGTTTATGATGGCGGCGGAGGGTAGCAGCAGAAGAATCAGCTAGCCGGAGCTGGAGTCGGTGGGAGATATATATACACACACACACACAGGGAAAAAAAGCCTAAAGAAACCCCCCAAAACAATCTGCAGACACCCAACAAACATTATATAATTTATCGATATTCTGCTTAGCTTATAAATATACATATATACGCATAAATATATCCAGATATACTGAAATATATATCACACCTACCTTTAATCTCTCTGACTCAGTTTCTTACTTTTTACCTGAACTGGATATTGTGAGTTACACGAATATATATTTCTTCTGTTAACTTTCTACCACCTACGGAAAACACCTCAGCCAGGAAGAAGACGACTGTTATTAACTATTATTGTTGTTGTCATTATTATTATCATTATCATTATTATTATTACTACCTCTCCCACTTAGAAGCGGATATATCACATATCTATACACATATACACACATATATATACCTATATATATCTATCTATCTATATATATATATATATATATTATATATATATATATATATATATTTGTGTGTATGTGTAAATAGGGAGAGTGTGAAGAAGAAAACAGATAAACCGAAATTAAAAGAAAAAATTCAACTGCTGCTACTACTACTACATATTAGATTAGGGAAGAGAGGGCAAAGAGAAACGGCATATAGTTATATCTATATATTTTTATAATTCTGAGTACCTACATTAAACACGTACGTGAGTATACACATATGTACCTATTTCCTGTCCATACGCACCCGTATATAACATCTACATACGCATACCTGTAACTATCTTTCCGTACACACACACATTACATATCTATATTCTACATACCCGCATGACTGTAGATACTATATTTCTACAGAATCCCTCCGTCCCTATCTATCTATCTATCTATCTATCTATCTATATATATATATATATATATATTCTACACAGGCTATACGTATATGCATTCAGTATATCAAAGCAATCACATAAGCGTATGCAAATACAAGTAACACACCTGTATGTCTTCACACACACACACACACACACACACACATATATATATATATATATATTCTGTATTACCCATTCATTTTATATATACACACCTTTTGTTCATATGTTCAACTCATTTGAACAAATTCGCATACTTAACACACCCATTCGTAAGCATATTCTATCTATCTATCTATCTATCTATCTATCTATCTATCTATCTATCTATCTATCTATCTATCTATCTATCTATCCTTCTACATACAGGTTTGCAGTCTGCTGCATGTCGTCTACGTACGCAACAAGAACTATAGGAACAAAAATACTAAATCTATCCATCCACACATTTTCCGATCGGGATCTTCCTCTTTCGTCATCATCATCATTATTCCCTTCACCACCACCACCACCAGCAAGCCAGTTCAATGTCATAACGGCCAACACCGATGCCCAACATCTTTACACCACCAAGTACCTAGTAAGACCATTACTATTTTCATCGATGTCGTATCTTCCCAAATATCGGCCAGCTTCTTCTGAATTATGCATGATACAGAAAAAGTAAAAGCCATGTTTTTAACCCGAGCTCTTGAGAAAATCTTGGCTGACAAGGAAATCAAAAAGACATATCACACCCAGTTGAAGAAGGCCTGCGAAGTAGCACTCGGTACGTATTGATTATTTGTTTTATTTGCGGTGCCCTTGTGGTAAATAAAGAAATCGCTATCATCATCATTATTATTATTACTCTTATTGTTGTTGTTTTACCTTTTTTACATTCTGGATTCCTATTTACCGGAGTTGATTTTTTGCCTTTCTTCCTTCCGGCGTCGATAACATCTGTGCGAGTCTATGCCCCACCCCTCAAAATTTGTGGCCTTATGCTTAATTTAGAAATAATTGTTATTATTATCATCGTCTTTGTGGCAAATAAAGAAACGATAATGGTTTTCCTTCAGGTATTTTTTGTTCAAATTTCATCGGACCCAACTTAGCAGCTTTTCATTCTTCCGGTATTGGTAAAACACAAACACCAGACAAATACTAGTTCGATTTGCTCGACTATACCCACTCCCATAAAATGCTGTGTCTTGTTCCTGTTAAAAAGCAACCACCACCACCACATCATCATTATTGCAATTATTAATCTCCTATATTCTAGGTTCAAATTCTGCCAGGTTCGACTTAGCCCCCTCCACTCGTCTAATCACTGAGATAAGCCATTGAAGTGTACTGAAGTCTAACTCAGTCGATTATAAACCTCCCTCTGTAAAAGTCGTCCTTGAAATCTCCGACTCGAGTTGTAAAGCACCGGACTAAATCCCTTACTATATTTCGTTCACGTCCCGACTGGTACGATTTCGTCTTTACTGTTGTTTAACCCCAGGTTAGCTTTTAATCGAGCAGACGTATGCTTTGAAGCATTCCATCTTATCACACCGTTATATATATATATATGTATATAATTGTGGGAATTTGGCTGTTATTTCAGCAGACCAATCGACACGTTTAAGGCTTTCTCTCCGACTCGTTTTCGTTTCTTATTTTATCTGGCTGTCATTCATTGGTACCAGTAACATTTAAATAGCTACTAATATATATATATATATATATATATATATATATATATATATATATATATATATATAGGCGATCCTTCGGTTTAATATATATATATATATATATATATCATTATAAACGAAGAAAAGCTGTGTGGCTCTGTAATAAATTATTGCTGGGATCGCAGACTCAGAGAGAGAGAGAGAGAGAGAGAATTATCGGAGTATTGCAGTGAAATCGACTTTACTTTTTATCCCTCGGGGGATGGTTATTAAGTCAAGTACAACGTCTGTCCCGATATTTCTGGCCTTGAAGCTATTAATATTATCGGCGGCAGTGAACTGACAAATCAGTAGAGAGGCGGACAAAATGACTTTCGAAATTTTAACTTGGTGACTACACGTCACATAAACAATATCTTGCCTTTAATCCGACCCGGAGTCGGTGAATTAATTCTCAGTCGTGTCAGTTTAATTGACTACACACCTTGTGTCCACTTTAGGAAATCGTTAATTACCTTTATTGTTACTTATTGCGCTTTCGTGTCAATAAGGGTGTGAGGTCTCGATAAAAGGACCCGTGATATACCGGATCCGATGGAAGCGTTTAAACAACACGCCCCCTTTTTCTTGACGGTAAACAACCACTGTTGCAGGTGAAGAGTTGATTGGCTGAGTCACTAACGTACCTTTGCACTGTACAGTTAAGTCCCTTTACGGTCAGAGTTCGAATTCAGCTGGGTTCAATGTTTACTTTATATCCATTAGTACGATGATGGGGGAAGGGTGATAATTGTAGACGTGTAATGTGGGGTGGGCCTTCATACAAGATTGAAAGCTGTCACCTGCATAGTTGAGGGGATTTGTGCCTATGTAAGTCATCAAAACAATTTTTATTTGGAGGCCATTTGGGGCAGTGGATGGCGGAACAGGTATCTAGTTATGGCCTTACATTCTGAGTTCAAATCATGCAGAGGCCTATTACTTTAGGGGCTGATCACATAAGTTACAAATCGAGTAGTGGTGTTGATTTGTATAAATATTTGTGGTCTTGTTCTATATAAGAAATGATTATCATCACTTTTTTGTGAGTTTAAATCTGTAGGTTTATGGCTTGCAAAGTATTCTGAAAAATTTTATCCCCTTAGTGAAACTATGAAGCAGTTTCACTTCTGTTTGCAGACAGGCATGAATATTCCAGATTCCTTGTATCTTTCATCTTACAAAAATATCGCTTTAAATATGTATGTAGACATGGCTCTGTGGTTAAGAAGCTCACTTTGCCACCATGTAATTTTGGGTTCAGTCTCACTGCACATCTTCAAGTGTTTTTCTACTATAACCTCAGGGTGACCAATGCCTTGTGAGTAAATTTGATTGCTGGCAACCTCTGCAGAAGCCCATTGTATGTATGTATGAACCGTTTGCCAGCTCCGTCTGGCACCTGTGTCGGTGGCATGTAAAAAGCACTCACTACACTCGCGGAGTGGTTGGCGTTAGGAAGGGCATCCAGCCGTAGAAACACTGCCAGATCAGACTGGGCCTGATGCAGCCTTCTGGCTTCACAGACCCCAGTTGAACCATCCAACCCATGCTAGCATGGAAAGCGGACGCTAAATGATGATGATATATATATATATGTGTGTGTATGTACATGTGTGTTTATCCCTATCCACTGTTTGACAACCAGTATTGTTTACATCCCTGTAACCTAGTGCTTTGGCAAAAGAGACCAATATAATGTATGAGACTTAAAATAAATAACTATTGGTGTTGATGAGTTTGACTAAAATCCATCAAGGTGGTGCTCCAGCATGGCTGCAATCCAATGGCTGAAACAAGTAAAAGATAGACGGTATATAGTGATACACATAGAGAAGTTATATTTGTATTTTTAGATGCACAACATGCTCCAGATGGACTGGCAGTTGTCTATGCCAAAGTTTTCATTATCAACAGAGTTTCATGAAACCAAGAAAGTTACTAATGTTTTAGATAAATTACACCAAATCAAAAGTAAATTTTAATGTCTTATACAATACTTGATAAAGTTCTTTATTTGAAATATTTCTG
The DNA here is from genome assembly GCF_006345805.1 of Octopus sinensis. Lineage (NCBI taxonomy): Eukaryota > Metazoa > Mollusca > Cephalopoda > Octopoda > Octopodidae > Octopus > Octopus sinensis. Next base: position 92,936,323 of record NC_043004.1, read on the forward strand.
TGTGGTGACCATCATGGCAAAGAATAGACCTAATGTGGTCAAAGGCACATGTTCCATGTGCTTCACAATGGGACTGAACTTGAAACCATGTGGTTGGGAAGTGAACTTCTTAACCACACAACTATTATGGACATACATACTTATTAGTGACATCGCAAAGGTAGTGTCTTTACGTGGTCACTAGACCTGTTAGAAAAAGCAGCTAAATTTCCCTCGAATATCACCTTATAGAAAATGGGAACATTGGATAATATAGCCCCAGAAAAACTCTGAATAAAAATAATAGGGTGGTCATAGGTTGGAACATCTTGCATCATAAATACTGCTGACTTGGCTCTAAACATCATTATCGTCATGATCATCAGTTGTGTGTTGATGAAACAACATAGGAATCTCTACATGGTCATTTGATCTACTGTTAGGTCACCTTCAAATCGCATTCCTATCATCTTGAGAAAGCAAAGGGCATGTTGAATTATGTAGTCTTACATACTTCCGAAAAGATGGGATTTTCATGGTGAAATTGCCTTCAGTAATAGGTCTGCTGGATCAAGTTGACCAAGAGTAAATGATAATTACGAGTTGTGTACGTGATGGTGTGTAAATCAAATTTGGATAGATGCCCTCTTGTGCAAATCAAAGCATGCATATATCTTTTTTACTCTTTTACTTGTTTCAGTCAGTTGACTGCGGCCATGCTGGAGCACCGCCTTTAGTCGAGCAACTCGACCCCGGGACTTATTCTTTGTAAGCCCAGTACTTATTCTATCGGTCTCTTTTGCCGAACCGCTAAGTCACGGGGACATAAACACAGCAGCATCGGTTGTCAAGCAATGCTAGGGAGACAAACACAGACACACAAACATACATGCACATATACATATATATGACCGGCTTCTTTCAGTTTCTGTCTACCAAATCCACTCACAAGGCTTTGGTCGGCCAGAGGCTATAGTAGAAGACACTTGTCCAAGGTGCCACGCAGTGGGACTGAACCTGGAACCATGTGGTTGGTAAGCAAGCTACTCACCACGTAGTTTTTTTTTCTTTCTCAGAATATTTTTTTTTAATGTTCACAAAAAGAGTCTGTGCTTATTTTCTTTGCAGGCCTTTTGGGATTTGCAAGACTGAAATGATATAGCTAATCCTCATTGTGCTGATTAATTACATTCCACATGCTAATCATACATAAATCAGTTCTTTTAACCTCTTTATATTGGCCAATAAAAATAAAATGTGCGTCCTGTGTCACATGATATATGGAGAATTCCTGAAAGTACCCCATGATCAAAAATGAATTAACTTGGTTTCCAGCCACTGAACTTCAGTATATTCAGTTCCTGTGCAGTGAGGGTCAATCTAATCCTTGATTATTGTGGGGAGGAATTCTAAAGGGCTGACATTCTAGAATTTAGTGTTTAGTGTTAGTTTTGGTTGGGGGATGCAGTATGAGTGATGAGAAGTGAGCGAATCAGAAGTGTGAGTAGAATGGCATAGGACTAGTCAGCTCCAAGGATCAGAGCTCACAGTAGTAGTGCTAGGAAAAAGTAGGGAAAAGAAGCAGTTTATCTGTGATCCAGAGGAGCAATTTCATACTGAATTGATTTGGTGACCTTAAAAAAAGGAGGTAGATGATCTGTGATCCAAAGGAGTAATTTCATACCAATTAATTTGGTGACCTTAAAAATATTTATGTAGTTAGGATGCCTGTCTCTATGTTGCAGGTGTGGGAGAAGCACTTTGTGGGTCTCACATGGGCTTCCTAGAGGCTTAGTAATTGTTGTTGAAGTATTTTCTGTCTGTGAAGAGCAAGGCCAGTCTTTGTGGGGTAGTTTTTGCTATGTTGTGCTTGTGTTTTCAAAGGAGAGATCCTTGATCTTGGTGAGGTCAAGCATTTATAGCAACCTTTAGTGTTCTAGTTGCATGTTGTTTTGAGGTTGGGATTTTCTTGATATGTATAGAACCAATTTGTTGGGTACTGATTGTTTAATCTCATTCAGCCTGAATAGATTTATCATTAAAGGTGTTCTAGCTATGCCCATGTTTTATCTTTTTTCCTCTATTAGTTAACATTTATAGTGTATTTTGTGTGTTCTTCCTTATTAAAGACCTTGTGAAGGTGGGTGATTTAGCTGCTGTTTGTAGCAGCTTGAGTGATTGCATAGTGGTTGCTTCATTGGCTCATAGGGTTTATTTCAACCGTTAACACCCTGAAAGGTGAGCATTAACTCTGAAGGTCTCTTCTGTACCAATGCTAAAAATTCTTACTCTATACTTAACCTGTATTGATTTCTCTGTATGTTAGGGGGTTCAGGTTGTCCTCCCCTCTCTATTCTTTCTATACATTATTGACCTAGTTGCTGCTACAACCAACACAGTCTTATGCAGATGGCATGACTCTTCATTCCTCCTAAGTTTTGCTGATCATGCTTCATCCATATGCAACCTGTATTGATTTCATAACAAACATCTTGAGAGCGCTCTCTGTACCAGCTTTGTCTCTTTTAGCAGTAAAAATACTCTAGCACCACTCATAGAAAGAAAATACCACTGCACCCTTCTCCTCTAGACATGTGCAGCACTCAGCTAGAGCCCCCCTCTCTCCTGGTAGAAGCACTTTCTTAGCCTAGCTAGGACTACATCCCAAAGACTAGCCTTTCTCCGCGGAGCCAAAAGTTATTTCAGTCCCCAATAGTCACTCACTCTACAAGGCTCAGGTGAGGTTCACAATGAAGTACTGCATCCACATGTTGGACAGTGCTGCCATATATACTGTAAATATACAGATATCCTGCACTGCAACCAAGGAAGGACCACTCGAGTGAGTGGCATTCAATCATAAAAGGACACACTCCAGCTTCTGGATTACTAGCATGCTGTTTCCTCTTTCTGCCCTTATATTGCTGCTATAAGAGCCTCTACTGTGACTGGTATCACATCTCCACCACTCAGGTACTGTTGACCCCATCCATCTCTCCTCCTTTTACCACACTTATTGTGTCCACTCCCACCCCACATCACCTTACATTAGCCACTCTGACCAGTCATTTCGCCCCAGAACATCACCACTTTGAAATCTCCTCCTTGCTCCTGCCTTTCCTACTGGTGTTGACCTACAGCAGTTGAAATGGTCAGCCTTACTGGTTTCAGAATACCTACGGGTGTCACAGACATTGCTTTTTCCTTTAGACTCAGCTGGTAAAAAGAAGAGAAAAAAGCCACATTACAAGAGGCATATTTGATTATCTCTTGTTTTTCTGAAGTCTATAATATCGAACACTTTATCAATTATCTCCAAAGAACTTTTAAAGCTAGTAAAACTTGGATCAAGCTCTGTAAAAAGGACTGTAGTAGCCCTATATTTCTGCAAAACATGACTATCTACAGCACAATAGCAAAATTGTTTTGTGATACCAGTGCCAGTGGCACATTAGAGAATCATCTGAATGTGGCCGTTGCCAGCGCCGCCATGACTGGCCTCCGTGTCGGTGGCACGTAAAAAGCACCATCCGACCGTGGTCGTTTGCCAGCCCTGTCTGGCACGTAAAAATCACCCACTACACTCACGGAATGGTTGACGTTAGGAAGGGCATCCAGCTGTAGAAACACTGCCAGATCAGACTGGGCCTGGTGCAGCCTCCTGGCTTCCCAGACCCCAGTTGAACCGTCCAACCCATGCTAGCATGGAAAACGGATGTTAAACGATGATGATGATAGTTCCACTTCTCATGCTATGATGGCTAACCATGGTGCTCTCTTCCCTCTCTATCACAGTCCATCGACATTTGTTTCTCCCTTTATTGCTACTCATCACTTGCTCCTTTTTTTTAACTTACATCCAGGTGTGCATTTATTTCATACACTCTGCTGTTACCTTCTCCTATATTGCCTCCAATTCTTGGAATACCTGCTTTGAAATTCATCATTCATGCTTATCATTTATCCCCTTTTATTATCATCCATCAGTTCTTCACCCCTTCAACCAACATATCCCATTCACTCTCTTTCTGCAATCACACACTTGTTCCACATCTGCCCCTTCTATCATTACTGTCATTACTACTTACCTCCTTGGCCACGTAGCCCTTAGTGAACATAGTGGTTACTGTTAGGGAAAGGCATCCAGCCTAAGTTATGGTAAGTGAAATGTATGAGTTTGTTTCAACATCATCATCGTTTAACGTCCGTTCTCCATGCTAGCACGGGTTGGATGGTTCGACCGGGGTCTGGGAAGCCAGGGGCTGCACCAGGCTCCCTCCAGTCTGATCTGGCAGAGTTTCTACAGCTGGATGCCCTTCCTAACGCCAACCACTCCGCGAGTGTAGTGGGTGCTTTTTACGTGCCACCTGCACAGGTGCCGGGGGGGAGGGGCCCAGCTTATGCTATTTTGCATCCAATTCCTAATAAATTAGGGGGAGTGGTTAGTGTAGGTATATCTATTGTTGTGCTGTTTGTTTGTTTGTCCATTTTTACATATTAGAGGATGTATAGGGTTAACCTTTCTTGGAAGGCAGTAAATGAAGCTGGCTCAGACCATAGTGACTGATTTGAATCATGCCAACATGTAAAGCATGTGAAACAATTATGATATGACTCACATTCACAGAGTGAGATGGCTGAGCAGATAAGGTATTAGAACAATTTATTCATTGGTCATGGATTCAAGTCTTTTGTAGGTTGCTTGTTGAACTTCAAAACAAAACACTTTATTCTTATTTCTGTTCACTTATCTGTCAGCCAGAATAGGTATCAGATCAAAAGTGACATGTCATCTCTGGTATACTATTGTCTTATCCAGATTTCTGCCTCATTCTCCTCATGTTATAAAATCCGAACTTACCAATGTTCTCTTATAATCCCTTATGGAGGCGCAATGGCCCAGTGGTTAGGGCAGCAGACTTGCGGTCATAGGATCGCGGTTTCGATTCCCAGACCGGGCGTTGTGAGTGTTTATTGAGTGAAAACACCTAAGCTCCACGAGGCTCCGGCAGGGGATGGTGGTGATCCCTGCTGTACTTTCACTACAACTTTCTCTCACTCTTACTTCCTGTTTCTGTTGTACCTGTAGTTCAAAGGGCCGGCCTTGTCACTCTCTGTGTCACGCTGAATATCCCCGAGAACTACGTTAAGGGTACACGTGTCTGTGGAGTGCTCAGCCACTTACACGTTAATTTCACGAGCAGGCTGTTCCGTTGATTCGGATCAACCGGAACCCTCGTCGTCATAACCAACGGAGTGCTTCCTTTCATAATCCCTTGGACCTTTGGAAATGTACATTTACACACACATGCACACATATGCATTATGTATTTATTACTGTGATTGGTAGCTGTTTCTTGTGTACTAGAATGTCCTTTTCTCCCCATTGAAAGGAAATATGGACAAGAAGAAATGCAAATTGCATAGATTAGTTTACTGTGTATATCAATCACCTTCTCAGAGTGTGACCCATACGCTATAGTTTGGGCCATTCTCTTTGGTACATATAGAATGGGATGAGAGGTATAGAGTGATGAAATACAATTTGTGACTGCTGACACAGTTGTAGTCTTCAGTGATGTCTTATCCAGTCCATCTCCACCAATTGTGGTTCTTTGTCTCCTCTTTCATAGGGTTCTTACCTTTCTTTCCATGTCTTCCTTGGTCTTCTTCTGAATGTTCCTTCAGCTTGGATCACTTGGTACTTCTTTACCCAATTGATGTCCTCTATAAGCATTACATGTCCATAAAAACTAAAAACTTCTCCCTTGCACAAATCTCACTTGTTTTTAACTTGGTTTTACTCTCAGCTCATTTATGCTCCATCATTTATGCACACTAATATTACATATCCAGCTGAGCATGTTCACCTCATTTCTTTCTAGCCTTTCACAACATTCTATGCCCATTTTTCACTAACATGTGACATAACGACGCCGCCGTGGTGATCTCATTCTTGCTCACAGCATCATAAGCGGAAAGTGTAACCTCTCAAAAGAGCTGTTCTTCACTCCTGCTCCAGAGCGTCGGCTGCGGGGTCATTCCGAAAAGCTCTATCTGCAACGATTTCATCTCAATCGAAGGAGAGGGGCTTTCTCTGTCCGGGTTGCGGATCCGTGGAATAAGCTGCCGGACGAGACGGTGAAGATGCCAATGACCGCTCAGTTCAAGGTCTCCCTTGACCACAAGTGGCCTGAACTCTTTACATGAACACCACCCTGTACAATACTCCATGTCCCCCTACATGGCCTTGCTTTTTGAGCCAAAAATTAACTAACTAACATAGCACTTATTACATAAACATCATACAATCTACAGTGAACTCTAAAAAGGAATCTTCATGTTGCCAGAAGAGGTAATTGCTCCCCGACCTTTTCTCACCTGGGTCTTACTCTGGCTATTATGGTTTCAGGACACCATCCTTCTCTGCTCATTAGATGATCAGGGTCGTAGAAGCTATTGTCTACTTCTGGGAAGCTTGCGCATGTTTAATTATTTTGTATGTGCTTCTACTAACTACTGCACACAGTAAAATTTTTCTTCTCTGTCAACCTGGCTTGATCCCTCTTCATCTCTTTTGCTGTTATAGTTTACACTGTGTGCACAATATCAGGTTCCTACCAACACCTTTTCTGCATATTAAACATGTTCAGTGGTGTCCTGTTGCCTTTCTTGTTTATTAATTCTTTCTCCTTTGTTTGATTTACTCTAAGTTCTTTCAATTCTAAACCTTACCTTGGTATTAGAAATTTCTTCTCTAATTCTTTAATTCATTTATGAGAACTAGGGCATCAACATGAAGTAGTTCCCTTACCTGTGCAAAAAATACTTCACTGAACTTATTGTCAACTCTCACTTTGATGGTTTTCACAGCTCTCACAAGCTCTCCATCTACACTTAGTTTATTTTGTGACAACTAGACTCGCGGAGTGGTTGGCGTTAGGAAGGGCATCCAGCTGTAGAAACTCTGCCAGATCAGACTGGAGCCTAGTGCAGCCCCTGGCTTCCCAGACCCCTGTTGAACCGTCCAACCCGTGCTAGCGCGGAAAACGGACGTTAAACGATGATGATGATGACTACTAGACTCCTGAGTGTGGTACCTTGTCAAATCCACTTCCAGACCAACAGATGCTAGGTATAATGAATTGCTCTTTGCTAAATATTTTCTCCTGTAGTTTTCTTACTGGAAAGAGGAGATCAGTGATACTTAGTATTGGTACAAACTTGAACTGTAATCTAATCTAAGATAATTTTCTTTCTAATTAATTGTGCTATAACTCTGTTACTTTTGTAACTTGGTTTATTAATTAAATGCTTCTTATAATTGCTTCTTTTTATGATGATCATCTTTGCTCTTCTAGCTGTTGATGATGACACTGCTATACCAGTCTTTGCAAATGTCTTATGTACCTCTTGATTGACTATGTGAGTGACTAACACATTCTCAACTTTGCCAGATATCTTCAACACACTGGCTATTATCTCTGATGGTCAAGTGGTTTTTCTCTGCTTTCACTGTACTTTTGAGAAACTATTGTTAATTTTAATAGTTGGATCTACTTGGGGTAATCCTATCTTCTTTCATGTATATTCTCTTCATTTAGAAACCTCTTAGAATAGCATTTGCATATCTCCTTCTTCCTAGTGTTAGTGAGGGCAATTCTACTGCTGTCATTATGGAAATATTTTTTTACAAATGACATCTTGATCCATAACATGCCACAGTGTTGATCTTCTTACTTCAGAACATTGACAAAACTCCTTTTACTTTCTGCTTATGTCCTTACTGAATACACTTGAGTTATGTTTTCTCTTCTGGCTTCCAGTTATTGTTTCCCTCTTTCTTGTATACTTTCCAGGCCTATACCTTAGCTTTTATGATTCTATCTACCATACCATTTCACCACCTGTTTGCTTTCTGCTTGGCTTGAAACATGTTCAATTTACAGATCTGGTCTGTGATTTACTGTAGATTGTCTTGCAGAAGCTCCTAGTTGTTTTCCTCATCCTTCTCAGTGAATATGTCACCTAGTATTTCTTTGAATCTATGTGTTGCTCAAGGTACTTTCAGCTTTTGTGTCTTCCTTCTGTGGATTGACTTGCATCTCTGGATCCTTCTTAGCTCTTATTCTGATGTTACAACTAGTCTATGATGAGTGTTACATTTCCACCAGAGAAAGACTAAATTTATCATTTCGTGGTGAGCTGGCTGAAACATTAGCTCAAATGAAATGTTATGCAGCCTTTCTTCCAGCTCTTTACCTTCAGAGTTCAATTCCTGCCAAGGTTCACTTTGCCTTTCATCCTTTCAGGATTGGTAAAAGTAAGTACTAGTTGAGGACTTGGTTCAGTGTAGTTGACTACCTCTTCTTTCCCAAATTGCTAGCCTTGTGCCAAAATTCATTTTGCGGTGAGTATGAAGTCTATCTGGATTGTCTGTTTACCCGCTTAGCTGATCAGTTGGCTGGTTGTTTTCCTGGTCATTTGCATCTCAAAATTTCATGAACTGTGATCCCTCACTATTCAATGTGCCATAATCATCATCATCGTTTAACGTCCGCTTTCCATGCTAGCATGGGTTGGACGGTTCAACTGGGGTCTGGCAAGCCCGAAGGCTGCACCAGGCCAGTCAGAACTGGCAGTGTTTCTACAGCTGGATGCCCTTCCTAACGCCAACCACTCCGAGAGTGTAGTGGGTGATTTTATGTGCCACCGACACAGGTGCCAGACGAGGCTGGCAGACGGCCATGCTCGGATGGTGTTTTTTATGTGCCACCGACACAGGTGCCAGACGAGGCTGGCAGACGGCCATGCTTGGATGGTGTTTTTTATGTGCCACCGACACAGGTGCCAGACGAGGCTGTACATTGGAATAGCCATCGTTATGTTGCCTAACATATCCATTAAAGTCACATATCTGTGTATATGTCTATTTATATATACATATGTGTGTGTGTGTGTGTATGCACACACATATACATATTTTGTGTGCTTTGGTCTTAAAGTACTGATTGAATTGAAAGAGTATTGGATGTTTCCCATTAAATATTTTCAGCCATTTATTATTGTGTTTGTGTGTATACACACACACATACATATGATTCTGATCAAAAAGTATTGAGGATTGGTGCTATAAAAAAGACTAAAACACATCAATTTGGCATTTAATCTCCTTCAAAATAATCCCCTTTTGAAGCCATACACTTTATCCAGCATTGTTTCCATCAATGGAAGCATTCTTGCCACTCCTTCTTTGGGATAGCGGTCAGCTGCCTTGTTGCATTTTCTTGAAAATCTTGTCCGGGGGTGGGGGGGTCTTCCGTTGTGTAAGACTGACCTTTGGTTTCTGGGTCATAGCCATAGATTGTCACTTGTTATGACTGTTTTCAAAAATTTTGTCTTCCTCAATACAATCAAGGAGATCCTGTGCATCTGGAACCCAATTTTCTTTGAAATGACCACACTCTATACCAGTGGTTTTCAACCAGGGTTCTGCCAGTACAGTCCAGGGGTTCCGCAAGAAGTTACAAAATTACTAAAATCGGCAGTAATTTTTAATTCTCCTGTGCAGATATGTGTGCATAAAACTATTAAATTATTGCACAGGGGTTCCTCGAGCCAGTGGAATGTTTCCTTGGGGTTCCACTCCAGCAACAATTTTGAAAAGCACTGCTCTATACACTTTATTATCAAGTACTGTTATAAACAACAGAAATGAGTGAGAACATTATGATGTTGTGTGCATGCCTGAGGGTTCAAGGTCAATCTGTGCTAAGTGGCTTCACTGTGTACCTTAGCTTTTTAACCACAGCAACAGTCCCAATATTTCTTTTATCAAACCTTGTGTGTTTGTGTGTTTGGAAGGGCATCCAGCTGTAAAAACCATGCCAAACTGACCTCACATGTGCTTGTGCCATGTAAAAAGCACTCGGTCAACTTTGCAGAATGGTTGGTGTTAGGAAGGACATTCAACTGTAAACCCCTGCCAAAACACACAGAAGCCTGATGCAAGCTTCTGCCTGGCCAGCTCCTGTCAATCCGTCTAACCCATGCCAGCATGGAAGGAGGACGTTAAACAATGATGCTGATAATGTGTACATATATATATAGATGTGTGTGTATGTATATACTCTTTACTCTTTTACTTGTTTCAGTCATTTGACTGTGGCCATGCTGAAGCACCACCTTTAATCAAGCAACTCAACCCCGGAACTTATTCTTTTGTAAGCCCAGTACTTATTCTATCGGTCTCTTTTGCCGAACCGCTAAGTAACGGGGACATAAACACACCAGCATCGGTTGTCAAGCAATGCTAGGGGGACAAACACAGACACACAAATACACACACGCATATATATACATATATACGATGGGCTTCTTTCAGTTTCCATCTACCAAATCCACTCACAAGGCTTTGGTCAGCCCGAGGCTATAGTAGAAGACACTTGCCCAAGGTGCCACGCAGTGGAACTGAACCCGGAACCATGTGGTTGGTAAACAAGCTACTTACCACACAGCCACTCCTGCGCCTATATATATATATATACTTGCTTAAATGCTGCCCTATTGGGTAGCTTTTAAGCAACTAACCCCCTTAATGGGAAGATCTGCAAACAGATCTCTGGCTTGTTTTGGGGAATTTGTTGCAATTGCTTCCTCCAGAGTCATATCCCAATGATGATCATATTCGTTACTAAAAATCATGTAAAACAAATCGCTGAAAGCAATCCCAGTAATGGAAACATAGGAAGCCAAAATTTCAGGGTTGCAGGTTTGGATTTGGCCTGGGATGTTTTTTAATTTACTCACAGTCAGCCTGATTTCAAAATGATATGATATGGTGGGCTACAGCCTCTAGGAGTAAAGTTGAAAAAGTGTGACACCCTGACATTCACATTTATTATATTAGATATGTTTTATTTTGGGTAAACTGTATTTCAATTACAGAGATGTACTTGCATAGCAAGTGACCTGATCTGAGATTGCGTGCTAGAACGAAAACAATTGCAGCATGGAAGGTGTTTATATGCCATTTAAGAAACACAAAAACCGTTAGATTCACTTCAACATTTAAATTTAATTTGTCAAAATATTTTCGTCGCTTTGAGACCGCGACCTGTTCACTGACAAAATTCTGTGCTGCAATTGTTGTATTTTAAACTGTATCTTATATATGTATGTGTGTGTGTATATACAGACAGACACACACACACACACACATATATATGTATGTATTAAAGTAAAAAATAAAACAAAAATGATAGTGTTCAGTAGTTGGTTCGATATGCTGACCACAGGAATTTCTGTCCAAGAAAGTTGTACACCACCTCCCTCTTTTTCTCTCTTATTACTCCCATTGCCATCAGCATAGATATATATATATATATATATATATATATATATATATATATATATATATATATATATATATATATATACATTACAGTCTACTAACTACTCTGTATAAACTGTGGGTATTGGGGTATGACTGCCTTCTACATATATTTCCTATTTAGTACTGGAGATGTTTCATTTATGAAGACATACTCCTGTACTTGTCTGAGTATTGGGTCCTTTGGGTGCTTGGATAAAATGTAGATGTCAAGTTGACCCAGTGTGTCTCCACACTCGTCTTTGGCATGTTGGTAAAGTATGGAGGACTGTTTGTTGCTGTCATATTGTCTCAAATGTTCATTTAGTCATTCCGCAATGCTTCTAGATGTCTCACCTATCTGTATTTCTTGTCTTTGCAAATACCCTCTATGTAACTTATGTTGTAGACTACATGTTTAGTTTTACAGTTAATGCAGTTATCATTGATGCTTGTGGTATTCTCAAAGGGGTACGTCCTACTTAGTTGTGATCTGATGGAGCTCCCTGGCTTTTCAACAATCTTAATGTTGAGTTTGGCCTCCTTCAGTGCTTTCCTATATATATATAAATATATATGTATATATAAAAGTTAACCCAAACAGGAAAGCACAAAAAAAACACAACGCGAGGACATGGAACAAATATAGTATTATTGGACGCTCAGGAAAGAAGGAGGCTTTAACGTTTTGAGTGTAGCTCTTCGTCGGAAACATAGGAGAAGGAAAGATCCAGAGAAGGGAAGACAGAGGAAAAAAAATCGCCAACGGTACACACGCAGTCACATTTTGAATGTCGTATATATTTATACACATACATATATGCTTAGGCCTAGTATATACACACATATATGCATAGGCCTAGCTATAAGAAGTTCATTCTGTTGCAAGCTGGTCATCCTGTTTGATGACAACTTCCTTTTGCCAATCTCGGAGGGGGTCTGAAAGAATAAAGTGGCATGAACATTGCTCTCCTCAATTACACAGCAAAAATAATTTACTTTGTTTTGTAAGTAAAACCATTGCATGCAGCCACAACACCTACTTTCACCTCTATCATTCAACTGCTATAGTAGTTGAATAATATTCTTAAGGCCGCAATTTACTCAAATGCAGCATCTTTCAGAGCTTGTTGCTAATTCAATTCTTAGCCAAATGGAAAACTGTTAACATTTTTGAAGAGGACTGGTCCCTAGCTACATTTTGGCATTAAAAAAAATTGAGATTTGGCCCAGTAGTAAAAAGTTTACATCAAAATTTGTAGCGACGTTATAGAGGAGTAACACCACTAATCAAACTTTTTTATTTTAAAAGTAATATATAGGCGCAGGAGTGGCTGTGTGGTAAGTAGCTTGCTAACCAACCACACGGTTGCGGGTTCAGTCCCACTGCGTGGCATCTTGGGCAAGTGTCTTCTGCTATAGCCCCGGGCCGACCAATGCCTTGTGAGTGGATTTGGTAGACGGAAACTGAAAGAAGCCTGTCGTATATATGTATATATGTGTATGTGTGTGTTTGTGTGTCTGTGTTTGTCCCCCTAGCATTGCTTGACAACCGATGCTGGTGTGTTTATGTCCCCGTCACTTAGCGGTTCGGCAAAAAGAGACCGATAGAATAAGTACTAAAAGGTGGTGCTCCAGCATGGCCGCAGTCAAATGACTGAAACAAGTAAAATAGTAAAATAGTAAAATAGTAAAATAGTATATATATATATCTTAGTTTCAATGATAGAAGAAAGCATGAAAAATGTTATAGTTTTGGTCCCATGCAACAAAAATATGTATCAAAAAAGTTGAGGTAAAATATCATGAAAAAAAAAAAGCAAAAAATTAGATTTAAGTTTAATTAACTCTTTTTTATTTTAAAAACAAACTATATTTTAATTAAGCTTAAATGATAGAGCTGAATTCGAGGAATTTCGTGGTATCAATTTAATGCAATGAAATTTTAAAAGTTATGAGTGTTTGTTTCTCAAATTTGAGGGTGATAATATAGTTGTATACTTTTTTATGAATATAGTTCTAGGAGACTTTTAATGTCACCAGCATCATTGAGGTATGGAAAAAATTTATTGACACTGTGAATTGACACATTTGACACATTATTAATTAGCATAATAGCATTGTCTGGAAAAAAAACATGGATTATATGGAGAAATGTGAGCAAGAGAAATAATATTCTTAATATTATAAATCTGGAGAAGTTATTACACTTGGAAGAATTCAGGGCAAGTTATTACATCTGATAAAGTACAGAACAAGAAAATTTTTACTTAAAATATTGCAGCTAAGGATAAAATTTGAATATTAAAAAGCCTTGTGAGTGGATTTGGCAGACGGAAACTGAAAGAAGCCCGTCGTATATATGTATATATATCTATGTATGTGTGCGTGTATGTTTGTGTGTCTGTGTTTGTCCCCCTAGCATTCCTTGACAACCGATGCTGGTGTGTTTATGTCCCCGTCACTTAGCGGTTTGGCAAAAGAGACCGATAGAATAAGTACTGGGCTTACAAAGAATAAGTCCCGGGGTTGAGTTGCTCGACTAAAGGCGGTGTTCCAGCATGGCCGCAGTCAGATGACTGAAACAAGTAAAAGAGCAAAGAGTATAATTAAAAAAAGGTTCCATCATTTTGTTAAAATATTGACACACTAGAATACTTTAAAAAAATGAGAGCCAGAAGTACCAACATAGCTAAAGTTTTATACAAAATAGATTATATATGGTAGGCAAATTCATTATGTAAAAAATAGGCATTGTTCAAAACTAAAAATGTGAAGACTTGGCAGTAACTTGGGCAATAACTCAAGCAAATTGTACTGTGAATTTGTTGTTAAAGGTAGATTTTACTGTAATATATAACTAATTTTTGTATTCTATCTATTGTACTAACTAATTATGTACTACTATTTTTTATAACCTATTTTCAAATTTCTAATTCGTAATTTTAAAAAATAAATTTTTTTGCAGTGCAAAAAATATTTTGAGTTATTTTTTAAATTTTTAATAGAAGTAACATGTAATAGTAAATAGAAATAATAACCTGTAATAAAGTTTTTAGTTTTAATAAAAGCTAAGATTTACTAAATCTAAATATTTTGAAATTTTATCCTTCGCTGCAATATTTTAAACAAAAATTTTCTTGTTCTGTGCTTTACCAGATGTTCTGGACTTTTTCAAATGTAATAACTTATCCTGTACTTTTCCAGGTTTATAATCTTAAGAATATTATTTCTTTTGCTCGCATTTTTTCATGTGATACATATATGTGTATGGCTTGTGTCTTGGAGATAATTGTTTAATCTCACTTGTTGCTCTTCAGAACATTTCTTCATTTGTAACTAAAGCATACTTTCTGTGATAAAATCTAGCTAAGGTTCATTTTAAAATGTGCTTGCTTGTGCCTATGTATTATTAGTGATAATTTCAAATTTTGGCATAAGGCCCCCCCAGCTATTATAGGTGAGTGGGTAAGTTGATTTCATTGACGCCAGGTTCAACTGGTATTTGTTTTATCAACCTTGAAGAGATGAAAGGCAAAGTCAACCTTGGCGAAAAATGAACTCAATATAAACCCAGAAGAAATGCCACTAAGGGTTTTGTTCAACATACTAACAATTCCATGAGCTCAAATAATAATAAAAATCCTTTCTTCTAAAGGTTCAAGGCCTGAAATTAGGTGGGAGGGGCGTAATCGATTACATTGACCTCAGTACTCAACTAGTAGATATTTTCTTGACCCTGGAAGGCAAAGTCGTCCTCAACAGAATTTGAATTCATAAAGCAGACAAAATGCTGCTGAACATTTTACCTGGCATGCTAATGGTTCTGCCAACTTGCTGCCTTAATAATAATAATAATAATCCTTTCTACTATAGCAACGAAGCCTGAAATTTGTGGGGGGGGGGACTAGACGATTACATCGACCCCAGTGTTTAACTGGCACTTAATTTCTCGACACTGAACTTGAACGTCGCAACGGACGAAATACTCCTAAGCATATTGCTCAGCATGCTAACAATTCTGCCAGCTCGCTGCCTTTAATAATAATAATTATTATTATTTCTTTACTGCCCACAAGGGGCTACACACAGAGGGGACAAACAAGGACAGACAAACAGATTAAGTCGATTATATCGACCCCAGTGCGTAACTGGTACTTGTTTAATCGACCCCGAAAGGATGAAAGGCAAGTCGACCTCGGCGGAATTTGAACTCAGAACGTAACGGCAGACGAAATACCGCTAAGCATTAATAATTCTTTCTACTTATAGACAGAAGGCCTGAAATTTTTGTCGGAAAGGGGGCTAGTCGATTACATCGACCTTAGTACTCAGCTGGTACTTATTTATTTAATCGACCCTGAAAGGTTGAAAGGTAAAGTTGACCTCGGCGGAATTTGAATTCGACGTAAAGACAGATGAAATGCCGCTAAGCATTTTGCCCTGTGTGCTAACGATTCTGCCAGCATTAACCCCCCAGTACCTGACCGGTACTTTGTTTTAATCAGTCCCCGTGGTTTTTAATCAACCTGTGTGGTATTTGAACTGAGAGCAATAAAGTACCGGAACGAATACATCGAAGCATTTTTTTTTTATTTCGACGCCCTAGCAATTTTTCCAAAAAAATAAATACTTTCCTAACATAAGCACAAGGCTAGAAATATGGCGGAGGTGGAGTTTTGTTGGTTATATCGACTTCAATACTTGATTACTACTTTAATCTCATCGCCACTGGAAAGATAAAAGGCAAAGTTTCTTTCGGCAAAGAACGTTAAACAAAATAGCGCACGTTACATTAATGAAGGTTTCAACATGTTTAATTACTACATTAGCCACAAACCTTAATGTCCTACACAGCAGGCTGACTATTTTATATAATAGTCCCGTCATGATATTAAGGTGTGTGTTTGTAATGTTACATGAATGAGGTGACATTTGTCGAGAGATAAAACACCCACCCACTGCTGACTATGTGGTATACCTGATGCTAGGTTTTTGAAAACTGTTTAATACATGTTATTATAAATAAATTTGTATCTGCATATACATCTCTCTCTCTGTATATATATATATGTATATATATATATGTATATATATATATATATATACATATATATATATTACACAAAAATAGCATAGAATGGCTGTAGTCACAGTATAAAACTATTTCATCACTCGTGCTTGCTCTGTGTGTGTATGTATGTATGTATATATAAACCTTTGAACGTACGGATTTTTTTACGATTCTTAGTTGGACGTGTCAGTCATAGATCATTTATACATCTATATACGATTTTCGTATACATGTATATACATGCATAGGTGTATATCTTTATTTTGTAATTAGTACGGTAAAACTCAAATATTGGATAATGCTGATTTAATTTTGTTGAGAGAGAGAGAGAGAGAGAGAGATTTATGTCCGTCCTTTATGACCGATCAGAAGAGTTTATTAAGATCTTAAGGGACGTGAGGAAATCGATGGTTTGGTCCAGTTTCGGGTTATCCCATCTGACGTTGTGTCCATCATCATCATCTGGAGTTAGTTTCTCCAGTCGTTGCATCATACCGTACGCTTAGCGTGGAATCGGAAGATTTTTTTCGCCGTATGATTTCCTTAACACGTTTACTATGTACAAGATTTAGGTTGTTTTTTTTCCTCTTTTACCCTGCTCTCTGTTTTTTTCTTTACAACGCCACTTTTTTTCCTTCTTTTCCGCTGTCACGTTCACACATAATGTACGTGTGTGTGTGTGTGTGTGTAGATAAGTACTTCGACACACACATTTGCACACGAAGACAAGCGAGTTTTATACACAGGAAATGTCACACCTATATAACTATTTGTTGCATTATATGTGTGTGTGTGTGTGTGTGTCTCTCTCTCTCTCTCTATATATATATATATATATACACATACGTTCGATAGTTGCACGCCCTTTTCTATTAGACGTATCAATCATCTATGCTTACATGTTTTTTTTTAATCAGTAAGGCGTCCTGGGGCTTATTTCCGTTTACTACTACTACTACCACCACCACCACCACCACTACTACTACTACTGCCACCACATTACTAAAACGTAACCACACACGCGCACTTCCACTCACACGGTCGTTGTTGACCATGTCTTAATTAACTGGAGGACGCGTCCTTTTCTAAACGAGCCACTTGTCGTGGTTTTGTACCACCTCCACCACTAAATATCGCTCTAAGAATACAAGAATACACGACGGCCGTGCCAATCACACCGACTACTACTACTACTACTACTACTATTTTTCCAAGGCCACACCCACCATCACCAATACCATTGCTACTTGTCAACTATCTCCTGTTGGAGGCCACGAGGACTAAGACCGCCACCACTACCCACCCAACCACCCATCCATCTACCCACCCAACTCACCGACCGACCGACTGACGCCACCCTCTTATGACTATATCTTCTAACGCCACCCCAGTGCTATACCTACCTATTTCCAACGACACCTGTATTACCCTCCGCCATCAAGCATCTCTTTCCGATGACCACAAACAACGTCTACGACCATCTCATTACTATAACCTCTCCAACCTGAATACGATCTTTTTGTTATTGTTGTTGTTGTTGCTTTTGTTTTTCCATTAATTTATTTCGACAAGATTACGGCAAATTACAATGTGTGTACACAGACAAAGCAGAGAACGGGGGTGCCTACGACCAAGGCCAGAATTGGCAGCGGAGTGTCAAGGCCACCGCTGCCGTCATACCTATCGCCGCTGTTATAATCGTTCTTACCACGACGACCACTACTATATACCAATATAACGTTGTTACATATGTTATAACACTACCATCTTATGCCTTTCCTGCATCACTTCTGTTTTCGGCGATCTTTCGTCTCTAGTAGACCTTTCCGTCGATTTCCGTAAAAAAAAATTTTTTTTTACATATGGGCTTGCAGGAACTTTTGAAGTAATATACATACATATACACATACACTGAGTAAAAAATTTCAGTTATCTCTTTCTTTCACACATTACTCTGTCTCTTCACACACACTAACAGAAGCACTTCACTTACACAACATACTGTCTGTCTCCCACACCCCATCAAACACACACACACACACACACACACATACACATGTACATCAATGCTTCCCCTGGACGGTAACTTCAAAAGAACTTCCCTCGTCATACAATCGCTTTCTCTTCGTCTCTTTCGCTCTCATTACTTCAAAAGTTCCCGCAAGCCCATATGTAAAAAAAAAATTTTTTTTTACATATGGGCTTGCAGGAACTTTTGAAGTAATATACATACATATACACATACACTGAGTAAAAAATTTCAGTTATCTCTTTCTTTCACACATTACTCTGTCTCTTCACACACACTAACAGAAGCACTTCACTTACACAACATACTGTCTGTCTCCCACACCCCATCAAACACACACACATACACATGTACATCAATGCTTCCCCTGGACGGTAACTTCAAAAGAACTTCCCTCGTCATACAATCGCTTTCTCTTCGTCTCTTTCGCTCTCATTACTTCAAAAGTTCCCGCAAGCCCATATGTAAAAAAAAAAATTTTTTTACGGAAATCGACGGAAAGGTCTACTACAAACGAAAGATTGCCCTGTTTTCATTTTCATCCACCTTCACTTTACACCAGACGTGTGTATATGTGTCTTTAAGTCCGTATGTATGCCTGTAGATATGTCTATGTTTGTGTGAATTGATGTATTTCTCTGTGAGTTGTTTAGTCCCAGGTCAGCCCTGATTAGAGCAAGGCTCATGGTTAAAGGCGTTCCAGCCAGGACTGTCCTAAAGGAGTACGTCTAGGAATACATTCTCACATATGCTTCCCTTTTCCCAATAGTACGGCGGCGTGATATGATGGAAATTCGGCTGCTATTTCTAGCAGTTATATGTACCACGTGGATACTCGTTCCTTGCCTTTCTTTCTTTCTAGGTGTGTGATGTTGATGTTGCAAGTATTTGTGGCTATCTCTAGTTCTGTATCTGGCTAGTTTCATCAATCCTCTATAGAATGGCGGTGCCCCAGCATGGCTACAGCTCGTGAGCTGAAACTAGATAAAATAAATTTAAAAAATATATTTACAGCACTTCATCGTGTCTTATGCGCTTGTGTATACACTCTAGAAAGAATATATATATATGACTGTGCATATGCACGCAACTGTCTGCACATGTGTGTGTGTGCGCCTGTGCTTTTCTCCAGATGTTGGTTTCTGTTTGTACTGCTTTATATGAATGACACACATCCATGTATATATATGTGTATACAGTGTGTGTATGCAATATGCATACTAGTGTGCTATTATGAATGTACATATCTATATCTTTAGGTGTGTTTGTGTATTCTTCATGCGTACAGTTCTTGTCTTAGGTTAAATCATTTCTTAATTGTTTTCATGTTGTTTATTCTCACTCCACTTCTTTGTCAAAACCACGTCATCGACTACATTGTACAACAGAGATGTGTGTATAATGTGTGTGTATATATATTTGTGTGTGTGTATATATATATATATATAAAACTGTGTATATATATATATATATATATAAAACTGTATATATATATATATATATATATATATATATATAAAACTGTGTATATATGTATATATATATATATATATATATATATATATATAAAACTGTGTATATATATATATATATTATATATATATATATATATATATATATAAAACTGGGCCTGGTGCAGCCTTCTGGCTTTCCAGATCCCCGGTCAAACCGTCCAACCCATGCTAGCATGGAAAGTGGACGCTAAACGATGATGATAAACTACATGTGACTGTGTGGTTGAGAATTTTGCTTCCCAACAACATGGTTTCAGGTTCAGTCCCACTGAATGGCAACCGGGGCTAGTATCTTCTACTTTAGCCCCAGGCCAAAGACTTGTAAGAGGATTTAGTAAATGGAAATTGTGTTATCATCACATAAACAGTGCTGATCGTTTCTAATTTTCAATGAGAACATGTCTGACCATGGGGAAATGGTAACTTGTTCGGAAACAGTTGAGGGTTGGGGACAGGAAAGGAACTTAGCCATAGAAAATCTGCCTCAGTGAATTCTCTCCAACCCTTTGCAAGCACGGAAAATTGTTTCATTATAACTGATGATGAAAAAAAGACAAATATGTATACCGAAACAGATATGTATATTTGTGTATGTATGTATATTGATATATATATATATATATATATATGTATATATGCATGCACACACATACTCGTGTTATAAATTTATATATGAAGAAATATTTGTGTATAGCTGAATATATGTTTTGTGGTGTGAATTGTATTTTTTTTTTTTTTTTACATGTCTCACTATTGGTTGTAAACCAATGGCTTCACTAATAATGTCATTTGTCCACTACAAAAGCTTGTCTGGGCTTCTTGACATGTCTTGACACATTGCCCAATCTTTGTAAAGTAGAAAAAAAAAAAACTTGTTTCTATGTCATTTGTGTCTAGCTTTCTATATCAGCAATGTCTGTCCTGCTTGTTTGTAAGATTGAGAGGTTATTACTTCACTTGGAAAGAGGTAGGGGTTGGTAACAAGAGCAGCATGTGGCTGTAGAAAAATCTGTCCTAGTAACTTCACATATGATCCATGCAAACATCGAAAAATAGATGTTAAAGTGATGAAAGATGATATGCATGTGTGTGTGTGTGTGTGTGCGTGTGTTGGAAATGGAATCACTTTCATAAGACTGGTGTGGTTCTCCATTTCTTCATGAAGGGTGGTAGGCATTCTTCTAATAACTACCTTAGTATAAGTTTAATTGGCATGCAAGCTTGAATATTCACGGTCATTCTGCTGCAAAGACTTCTACACTATCATTATCAATACACACAAGCAAATCAGTGAGATCCTGGCATGGCCAAAGTTGCACACATCAAATTTTCATCTTGTGGAGGATTCTGGAACAATATTGGCATACCAACATTGAACCTTCATATAGTCTGTGGACTTCACAGCAATCATTGATTTTGTTGATCTATGTATTCATGACTGCAGATGGATTACCTGTGAAGGTGCTGAATCTAATTAGAGCATACTGTGAATCCACACAAAGATAGATTTTGTATTATGTTAAGGAATCCAAATTTATTGTAATTCACACAAGTCCTCTGTATTGTGCTCTAATGACTCAGGTATTCAGCTGTGTTATTTACTGGCTTGTAGAACATGCTCTGGTATATTTCACAGGTGTTGGTATAGGATGACATTTTACTGTCACTCACCTTAACTATGCTGATGACTTCATGATAATTGACAACAATTATATGAATATCCAATCAGCTGTTGAATACCTCTGTGTACATGTTGAATGTTGCCCTAAAAAAAAATCAATGTGACCAAGACAAAGGTTATAACTTCTAGTATTTTGTCCTCCAAATGGGTAGAGAGAATTTGATCAATTCAATACTTTGGTATTACCTTCACTCTACAACCAGTTGATGATATAACTGAAGAACGCTGAAGACTACTAGAACACATCCATGCAGGACATATGAATGCATTTTCAAGAATTTGGATTCCTTGTCATAAAACAGATGAGATAGATGTCTAACAATTGTATGCGTGCTGGATTTTGTTGTCTTCATTGCCAGTTTTTGCCTTGGAGAAATGTGTAGCAACATGAATTTGCATCTACTAAACACTGTCACTCTATCTTGTTGCATGGCTCTAAGACCTGGCCAGTGAGATCAATGAAATTTAATTTTGATAGGCTTCAATTTAAATCACTTTAACCCTTTAACATTTAAACCAGCCATATCCGGCCAAAAGTATTCTGCCTGTTTTTTGTTCAAACTGGCCAGATCTGGTCTCTCACACCAGCCCCACAATATCGTTTTAAAAATTAACTGCTACCTCATGAAAATCTCATAGCACCAAGATAATGCCTGATTAGTTCAAGGCAATGTGGATAAAAAAGGATTAATTTTGGCAGAATAATGCAAACACTAAAGGGTTAAAACAATGAGTTTGTATTATGGGACTAGAAAAGATCTTAGGTTAGTTGATATCAAAAGGGTCAAAAGATTGGTTTGAGTGTGTATTTTGTTGGTATACAAACACCTAAGTGTAGGTGTTTGTATTTCCTTTTATTGAGTTTTATGCTGACTGTGATCTTTTCCTTTGAATTTGTCTCTTAGAATATGTATTTGTGGTGGTGTTTGGGAGTGTCTCATTGTACATGGTATTTCATGGTTGGGTGACTTTTGCTCAAGAGTTTAAATGTGGAGTTATTTTAACCAGTGAAACTAATTAAAGATTTTTATTTCATTGGAGAATTTGGGAGTGTCATATATTGGTATGGATGATCAATTGTGGGTAGTATTACTAATACCTGTTTTTGAATTTTGTTGTTGATATAAACTAAAAATAGCGAGATTAGTTTGTGTGTTTTGACCAAGGCTTGTTTTTGCCTTTCTATATGGTGTACAGTGTTTAATTTGCACACACATGTTTATATATATGAAAACTTAACGAATTTTCATTGGTTTCACTAATGAGTGTCCAGTTGTTTGATCAACTGAACTGCCTACTTTCTGAATTATCATTGTATGTGACTGTGTATTCCACAGATATGTACCTAATTCTCAGATGGAATCAGCATGATGCTGTAACTTAAATTACAGCTGCAGTTCATCTGACAGGATTCTGCATAATTTCCATCCACTCCATTTCACTTATAAGGCTTCTGTTGATTCCAGACTGCTGAAATAGCTACAGTTGTTATACAGTGTTAATGTCTGTGTCTACAGGAAATTCCAGTTTGCTTTTCCACCAAAGAAGTAGTATTGGTTAGTGATTGGTACAAGAAGAGGAGAGACTAGTACACCTGGGCAGGGGCAGTATGCAATTAGCTCATTCAAAAGAGTTGATATTTATAATACAAGTAAGTAGTAGGAGAATAGGCAGGGTGTCTGTGTGCCAATCCATTGAAGGCATTTCATTGTGTATGTGGGCAGAATGTTCAATTTTGCTTGCATGGGTTAAATGAATTTGTTGATAGATATTTTTATTGTCGCCACCCTTCACCTATTTCAAAGCAACGTAATATTTCCCCATGGAAGACTAGAAACCAACAACATTGCTTGTCTGATAGTGATGCGTGGTGGTCAAGACAATAGTACAGACTCACTTATACATTCACATGTGCGCACGTGCACACACACATTGGTCTTCTTTCAATTTCCATCTACCAAATGCACTCCTGAAGCTTTGATTGGCCTAGATCTATAATAAAGACAAAATGCCTAGCAGTGGGACTGAAACCAAGAACGTACGGTTGGGAAGTATCCTGTTGTAATTAATCCCTTTCTCTTTACATCCTCAGTCCAGTTCTTGCAGATGTTTTATCCTTCTTGCATGGTAGATAAAAGGCAAAAAATAATTACAAATTAATTGACTGTTCTTAACATCCAAAATGTGTCACCTTTACTCTATTAGAATTCATTATCATTGTGATTCTGTATGACACAGTTGGTAGAGCTGTGGAGAAAATGGTTAAATGGTGAATAAAACGGTAAACTGTTGCATTCTTTATTAAACATTCTTTTAAGTTCTGAATTCAGATACTTTTTATCCTTCCAAAACTGGATGAAATAAGTCTCAAATCTTATGTTGACTGACTTATCCACAGAGCAAACTAATCCATAATGCAGTTATGTCCAAAATTTTTTCTGGTATGGCATAAATGGTAAATTGAATAGTTGTAAACATGGATTAGTGCATGGATCTTGAACCAATTCCTTGTTCTCATTGGCTTCTTCAATTACCACTTAAAGAGGAAGGTAAGGGTAGAAAAGCTGCTTTACAGTAAATTTTACCAAACTTGTGTGAGTGTGGAATTCATTGTGGCAGATTTTCTATAGCTGGATGCCCTTCCTGTCACCAAACCTCACCTTTTTTCAAGTAAGGTAATATATTCCCATTGCTAGACATGTTTTTCACGGTAGACTAGAAACAAACAACTTTGCTTGTATGATGATGATGCTCATCTACAACCATTATGTTAGGTTTAGGCTGTAAAGACACAGGTGAGAATGCAAGAGTGGTGATATTGGTGGTGGTGAGGGGCTACATAGGCTGACTGTAACCTTGAAGGTTAGCAACGAGCACTAGAAGAGGCTGTTTGCTGTTTTCTCTTTTTTAATGCTGATTTTTCTTTTTGATGTGACTCCCCTCTGGTTTTGTATTTTGTTTTCTGTCTCCCCCAACATTTTGGGTCCACTGAAGAAACCATTTTTATTAAACCCTTTGATACCAACCCACCTGAGACTGCTCATGGTTCTATGATGCAAACCTACTTTAATGTGATCTAAATGGAAACCTCTCAAAATTTCATGTTAAATTTATGTGCCATATGTTGGTTTAATAATGGCAAAGTTATTTTATTAATTTTTCTTTTATTATTTTAAAAATTAATTGAAACAAAAGTAGTCAACAGAAATCTGGTAACAAAAATGTTGATGTCTTGCAGTATGCAGGTGGTACTGCTCTGCAACTAAATTATTTGAGGTCTAATTTTTACTTTGTATCCATCTGAGGGTTATTAAAATACTGTGTTCATTAACCCTTTTGTTACCAACCCGGCTCTGAGTGCAAATGTCTTGTTTTCATAAGTTTTGAATTAAAATCTTCCACCAAACCTTAGTCACAATTTATGTTCCTAACACTAGCTGAATGATAACTAAGTTATTTTACTAAATTCTGTGTTATATTTAAAATAACCGAAAGCAACACAGAGCATCTCAAAATAAATACAGTAACGAGGGGGTTAAATAAGCATCAAAATTTCTGGTTGATTTCTGGTGCTCCTTAGTCAGAAAACCCCTCATTCATTGGTTTTTCTTAGGTCTTTTTAGTTGGACTGTCACCATAGCAACTACACTTTATATATGTACTTGTGCAAAAACAAAAGTGTTCAAAGCAGTTCTGGAAGTGTATAGCTTATCTCATAAAATGAAAAAAATATGTGTTTGTACTCATGCATGCATGTATGTCTGTAGTGTATATGTACATCTATGTATGTATGTGTGTATATAATATATATATATAATCTCCCCTGCCAGTTATATAGCATTAATTCTGAGATGTTTTATATCACCATTGATGCTATGTCTGGGTAGACTGCCAAGTGTTTGGCAGTCATGTTTCTGTCCAGCTAGAAGCTATGAATTTTTTTTCTTTTTTATCCTCTCCATATGACAACTTCCTTGGCAGTTGGCAGTTGATGGATGCACTCTTAAATTTGGCAAGAACTTCCTGGCTGAATATTTTGCAGCTGCATCCATCTATCTGCCTTATGTGTAAAACTGTCATTTTTGAGTGAGATGCATTAAATCACTGGCAGTCACAAACCACATTTCACTTGCAGATTGGCATGCAATAAAGGCAAATATGTGTGCGCATATATATATATATATATATATATATATATAAATGTACATAGAGGAGAAAAAATATTCAATAGGCGCAGGAGTGACTGTGTGGTAAGTAGCTTGCTTACCAACCACATGGTTCCGGGTTCAGTCCCACTGCGTGGCATCTTGAGCAAGTGTCTTCTACTATAGCCTCAGGCCAACCAAAGCCTTGTAAGTAGATTTGGTAGACGGAAACTGAAAGAAGCCCGTTGTATATATGTATGTATATATATATATGTGTGTGTGTGTGTGTATGTTTGTGTGTCTGTGTTTGTCCCCTAGCATTGCTTGGCAACCGATGCTGGTGTGTTTACGTCCCCGTCACTTAGCGGTTCGGCAAAAGAGACCGATAGAATAAGTACTGGGCTTACAAAAAATAAGTCATGGGGTCGATTTGTTCGACTAAAGGCGGTGCCCCAGCATGGCCGCAGTCAAATGACTGAAACAAGTAAAAGAGTAAAAGAGTAAAGAGTAATACATCTAGTGGTTTTGTTTACTGGTAATTCAGTCTGTTGGTGCTGCATGTTTCAGCTCTGTATGAACATACCAACAAGAAACTCAAAGAAGCAACTAAATGGATCATCTCCTTCCAGCAAATACATTTCTAATATAAAAAAACAAACAAACTGTTTTTGCATTTTAGTCCTGATCGTATGGTTAAGAAGCTTGCTTTCCAACTATGTAGTCTCAGGTTCTATCCCACTGCACAAGTGTCATCTGCTTTAGTCTTGAGCTGACCAAAGCTTTATGAGTGGATTTGGTAGACAGAAATTGAAAGAAGCCTGTCGTATATGGATATATAGGCATGTGTGGTAAGTAGCTTACTTACGAACCACATGGTTCCGGGTTCAGTTCCACTGCGTGGCACCTTGGGCAAGTGTTCTTCTACTATAGCCTTGGGCAGACCAAAGCCTTGTGAGTGGATTTGGTAGATGGAAACTGAAAGAATCCCGTCATATATATATATATATTTAAAAAAGGAGATGTGGAACACGAGTTGTGATATATAAAAAAAGGAAATGAAGAAAATGCTGACAAAATAATTTAAGTAAAGGAGAGTGTATTTAATTAGGTGAAAGTTCTTTTTACCAGTTGCGCATTTGTTATGCTTATCAAAAGATATTTTGAGTGAGATAGAGTTCCTTTCTGATTGATGTTTTTTCTCTTATCTGAACAAATGCGCAACCAGTAAAAAGAACTTTCACCTAATTGAATACACTCTCCCTTACTTAAATTATTTTGTCAGCATTTTCTTCATTTCCTTTTTTATATATATATATATATAAATATATATATATATATATATATATGTTTGTGTGTCCGTGTTTGTCCCCACCAACATCGCTTGACAACCGATGGTGGTGTGTTTACGTCCCTGTAACTTAGCAGTTCAGCAAAAGAGACCGATAGAGTAAGCCCTAGGCTTACAAAGAATAAGTCCTGGGGTTGATTTGCTCGACTAAAGGTGGTGCTCCAGCATGGCAACAGTCAAATGACTGAAACAAGCAATAGAGTAAAAGAGAGATATATGAATGGGCACATCCATGGCTGTGTGGTAAGAAATTTGCTTCTCAGCCATATGATCTTGAGTTCAAACCCTTGGTGTGGCACCTTGAGCAGGTGTTTTCTATAGCCCAGGCCAACCAAAGTTTTGTGTGTAGATTTGTTGGATACTAAAAGAAGCCCATTTATGTATATATGTGTATGTATACACATATGTTTTTGTGTGAGTGTGTGGAAGCACATGGCTTAGTAGTTAGGGTGTTGCACTAGTGATAATGTGATTATGCTTTTGATTCTTGGACTGGGTTTCTGAGCAAAACACATCATTTCATGTTGCTCCAGTTCAGTCAACTGTCAAAAGTGAGTAATCCCACAATGGACTAGCATTCTGTTAAGTGGAGAATATACACAACAAAATCTGGGAAACTGCCCTTACGAGCCTATGGCTCTTGAAGAACCTCTGGTCCTTGATTTGATATAAAGCCGGTGTATTATGTAACACTGTTTGTCAGTGCCACATTAAAAGCACTCAGCTCACCATAAAGTGGTTGACATTAGGAAGGCCATCCAGCTGCAGAAACCAAACCAAATCAGCCTTGACCTTGTGCAGCTCACCAGCTCAGCTTTCCTCACACTGTCCAACCCATGCCAGCATGGAAAACAGACATTAAACGATGATGGTGTGTGTGCATCTGTTTACGTAGTGTAATTGTTGTAAATGAGTGTCACTGTTTTACAAGCAGTGTCCTTCGTTTCCAATTTTTTATGGAAGCTTTGGGGGGGGGGGGAGTTGGTGACAGGAAGAGCATCCGGTTGTAAAAAATCTTACTCAGCAAACTCTGCTTGACTCATCCGAGTATGGAAAAGTGGATGTCAAAAACGATGGTGAAACTGTTTTACATTTATTTCTCTGAAGTGGAAAGGCTGCTCATGTTCCAGCTGTCAGTCATGTTATTGTTATTTAACCCTAGGTCAACCTTAATTGAGCAGACCTTTAATCAAGGACATTAGTCACAACCATCCCATCTTTTTATGGCTATCTAGGACTACGTTATCTAATGTGTTTTCTCTGTATGAAACTAAGAAGTTACATCTTTCTTTACATTGAATAAACATGTTTAGACTTGGTGTGCAAGTGAGGCCCTATGCTTGCATCAGCTTCAGATGCCAAGCAGAGATAAGTACTCTGCTGGGTGTGAACACAATGACTGTTGTGATGATGTGGCCGGTAGTATGTGTCAGCTCGTATGACACATCTATGTGTGTGAGTAACTTGCAGATGTGAAAAGCTTGCTTCCCAACCATGGTGTTTTGGCCTCAGTATCAATGTGCTGCATTGTGAACAAGTGTCTTTTGTTACCCTAGGCTGAGCAAAGGCTTAAGAGTGGATGTGGTTTAAGGAAACTGAAAGAAGCATGTTGTGTGTATGTATATCTTTTATATATATATGAACAAAACATTCAAACAATAAGGTTTGAAATAAGATGTTACTATTGTTAATATCATTTGTGGATAAAATTTAAAATTGATGGTATCAACAGTAGTAACATAGGTAGTTCACAGACAAATAGCATTATTAATGCTATAATATACAAATTAGCATGCAGCATAAGGATGAAGAAAAGCATCAACCTGCTAGAAATAAGAGCTAAATTCTTAATTAAGCCACCGTAAAGCACCAAAATAACAGAAATATCTATATATATATATGGTTTGATGAATTAGTATCCGGACTGTTGCCATAGTAATGAAGCTAAAGCATGCAGAGTGAAGCCACTTGGTACAGATTGAACTTGAACTCTGCTGTACCTGCACACTAAGTTTTAACATTCTGGCTCACTTCCGCCGTTTACAGCAGTGCTTGGAAGGAACATGTGTAGATTATGATCATTGCATTGACCCTGAATCTGCATCAAATTTTGCCAAAAGCTTGGCAATACCAGCTCAGAGGCCTCTGCAAAGTTGCAGAAGGTGTATGGAGAGGAGTGTATGAGCCAAAAAAGTGTCGATAGAACTGAGAAAAACATCACAAGTGTGTATGTAGCTGTGAGGGGAAATCATCAATCCACCATCCGTGGGTTATCAGAGGATGTGCAGATTAGTTACTGCTCAGTTCAGTCCATTATCATTGATGAAGATATGGGTATGCGACGCAGATCTGCCAAGTTTGTGCCAAAACTGCTTTCAGCTAACAATGCACCTGCCCATTCAGCACGGCTTGTGCAACGGTTTTTGCCTAAGCACAACATTCCACAGGTCCGACAGCCACCATATTCCCCCTTGCGACTTTTCCCTCTTTCCAAAAGTCAAATCCCTCTTGAAAGGAAGATTTCAGGAAGTTGAGGAAATCAAAGTAAATGCAACAAGGCAGCTGCTGATTATCCCAGAAAACGAGTTGCAGGAATGCTTCCACCTTTGGGAGCTGCCGGATTAAGTGTGTGGCTTTCAAAGGGGAATACTTTGAAAGAGATTAAATGCCAAATTGGTATGTGTTGTAGTTTTGTTTTTATAGCTCCAGTCCAGATACTTATTGATCAGGCCTCGTATATATATATATATTATATATATATGTATATGTAAAATATGTTACAATTACTCTGAGTTTCAGATGCCGAAGTGGAAATCCACAACACCATCTCTTCGGTTTTTTCAGATGGCCAGATAACCGAAGAGATGGTGTTGTGGATTTCCACTTCGGCATCTGAAACTCAGAGTTTTATCTTGACTATTGAGTAATTGTAACATATTACTTTATAGATAAATTTACATAATATTGAGGTCTCTTTCTTTCTTTCTTTTATCTTACCGTTTTTACCAATATATATATATATATATACATATATCTGTGTGTGTCCTTGTATCATCATCATACAAGTGATATTTTTCGTTTCCAGTCTTCCATGAAAAAGAAAAAAAAAATTGTCTGGCCATGAGAAATATTATTTAGTTGAAAACAGGTGAAGGTTTACAACAGGAAAGGCATCCAACCATAGCAAAATTTACCTCAATGAATTCCGTTTGACTCGTACAAGCATGGAAAAGTGTATGTTAAATGATAATGATGATATGTATAGTTTTGTTTTTATAGTTCCAGTCTGGATACTTATTGATCATATCTCATATATATATATATATATATATATATATATATATAATGTATTTTTCACATCCCATTTTCCATGTTGGCATGGATTGGATGTTTAGACAGAATCTAATGGGTAAGAGGGCCAAGTTTTGGTCTAATGTCTGTTTTAGCATGGTTATTATGCCTGAACAGCTTTCTTTACACCAACCACTTTACTGAGTGTGTATATGTATGTATATTTGTATGCGTGTGTGTGTATATATATATATATGTGTGTGTGTATATATATATATATATATATATATATATATGATCATCATATAGGCGTAGGAGTGGCTGTGTGGTAAGTAGCTTGCTTACCAACCACATGGTTCTGGGTTCAGTCTCACTGCGTGGCACCTTGGGCAAGTGTCTTCTACTATAGCTTCGGGCCGACCAAAGCCTTGTGAGTGGATTTGGTAGACGGAAACTGAAAGAAGCCTGTCGTATATATGTATATGTATATTTGTGTGTGTGTATATGTTTGTGTGTCCCCCAACATCGCCTGACAACCGATGCTGGTGTGTTTATGTCCCTGTCACTTAGCGGTTCGGCAAAAGAGACCAATAGAATAAGTACTGGGCTTACAAAGAATAAGTCCCTGGGTCGATTTGCTCGACTAAAGGCGGTGCTCCAGCATGGCCACAGTCAAATGACTGAAACAAGTAAAAGAGTAAAGAATAAAAAGAGTATATATATGTATATAAAATGTTTATTACTATTTAACATTTTTTTTTCCATGCTTGCTTGAGTGTAATGGTTATTTGTGTTGGTTGGTTGCCTTTGTCCTCCAGCTCACCACTCAACCACAAAGGCAAGAATGGAATTTACTTTCGCTCAGTCAAGGAAATACTTGCTAGCAGAGTTACGTACCTTGTTCACATAAGATGGGCATATTCCCCAACCAAGATGTGAACCATCTGGTGTTGTCTTGCTCCTTAAACATACTCTATTATCCCTTGTTTAACAAGCTACGTACCTTAAACACGGTCATGATGACAGCTATGCACACTTACGCAAATTCTTTGGGTCTTCATCTTTCATTCATACACCACACTCTCTCACTTACTCTCTCTTTCTTGCATATATACATATATACACTCCCTCTTCCCTATCTCATCTATACATATTTCCTCTTTTTCTCACTAGCCTCCTCTCAGTTCTCATATATACATAATT
Organism: Octopus sinensis; assembly: GCF_006345805.1. Taxonomy (NCBI): domain Eukaryota; kingdom Metazoa; phylum Mollusca; class Cephalopoda; order Octopoda; family Octopodidae; genus Octopus; species Octopus sinensis. Next base: position 92,967,958 of record NC_043004.1, read on the forward strand.
CCTCATACACACAGCTGCTTGTATATATGCATATATACACCTGCTCGGTACACACACACACACACACACACACACACACAATCACTTTCCTATTCAATGTCTCTCTCTCTCTTTTATTCGAACTCTCTCTCCTTTATCTTTATATTTTCGTTTCCTGACACACCTATAAACATTTTGCACGTATGGGCACTTGCACTCTTCCTCTCGTGCACGCTCTATGTGAGTCCCTTATTCACTCTCACCCCTTGTGCACTCTCTCTCTCTTGCAGATACATGCACTCTCACACACACACACATATGTACCTGCATGCATGTGAGCAGTTTCTCATATATATGCATACTCTGCTTACATTTTACACTTATAACCTCTCTCTTTCTCTCTCTCTCTCTCTCTCTGATCCTTCAATAACTTCTACATCTAGTCATGACAACAAGCTGCCAGACAAACAGTTGTTCTAACATAGATTCTGTCTTTCACACTTTCATTCATTCTCTCTCTCTCTCTCTCTCTCTCTCTCTCTTCTCTCTCTCTCTCTCTCTCTCTCTCTCTCTCTCTCTCTCTCTCTCACATCATGACACGACAGTTGGCTACCACAAACAGTTTATTCCTCCTCAAGTTTTTCCGCTCTTCCTTTTCCTTATGTAACCACAGCTTCTACAGCACTTTTATTGAATCTCTTCACTGTCCATATTTGATAACTCACACACAAACACATCACTGGCACTACTGCTTACATCACCACCATCACCATTGTCGTTATCACCATCATTGATGCTACCACTTCCATCCCCACTATCATCACCATCATCGTCACCATCATTACTGTTATAGCTATTGTCAGTTATCATCATCATCTCTTATCGCCACCATCTCTTATCACTGTCATCTTTTATTGCCATCATCTCTTATCATCGCTGACATCACTTATCATCATTGTCATCGCTTATCATCGCCATCTTCGCTTATTATCACCGGCTTAGCTTATTGCCATCTTTCCTTATCATCACCATCATCGCTTATTGCCATCATTGCTTATCATTGCTGTCATCACTTATCACTGTAATCATTTCTTGCCATCATTGTCATCACCAGCCTCAACTATCACCACCAGCTATGCAGTCACCACTCTACCTCTGCCCCTCAACCATCACCACCACCCCTCTCATCATCATCATCATTAACCATCACCACTACCACCACCACCATTTCCATCAACATCATCACTAACCCCATTAGTGAACACATGATTTTTGAAAAGGTGGGAAGATGGGCTTCATATGAGTTTCTGTTGGAGGGTGAGGCATTCTTATTCTTTTCCTCTTTCTGTAACTCTGAAAGAGCTTTCTTAATAGCCTTGAAGATATTATTGCTAGTGGAGTGGGTATAGATGAGTGATTCAACACTCTTACATTCAGGAGTTTCTTATAAAGCCTATTGATTGTCCCTTTTACTTTTCAAGTCTGTTGACGGTTTCCAGCTGTTGATGGTTTACACTGGTTGGTTTACAGCTGTTGTTCGCAATATCAAATCTTGTGCTGTTCTGTTCATTGCTCATCTATTGCAGTGTCTATGTGTTAGTTTATTACCATGTGTAGTTAACAAACACTTATTTGTTCATCGCTTATGTTAATTGCTGTACAGCTGCTGCTTGTTTACTGTTAGTGTCTGTATTACAGTTGTGTTTGGTTCATTCTGCACTGCCAAATGCATTGTCATTAGTGCTTCATTGTGATTAGTTTACAGCTGTTCACTCTGTTACTTATATTTGGCTTTGTTTGCAGCGACAAACTTACAGCTGACATTGGTTCACCATGTCCAGTCCACAGCTGACATTGTTCACTGTGTAAAACCTACAGCTGACATTGTTCACCGTGTCCAGCCTGCAGCTGACATTGTTCACCGTGTCCACCCTGCAGCTGACATCGTTCATCGTGTCCAGCCTACGGCTGACATTGTTCACCGTGTCCAGCCTACAGCTAACATTGTTCACCGTGTCCAGCCTACAGCTGACATTGTTCATCGTGTCCAGCCTACAGCTGACATTGTTCACCGTGTCCAGCCTACAGCTGACATTATTCACCGTGTCCAGCTTATAGTTGACATTGTCCACTGTGTCCCAGTCTACTGCTAATGTTCTCTGTATCTAGCATACAACTAATGTTGTTTGCTGTGTCCAGTCTACAGCTGACATCCACTGTATTCAGCCTGTAGCTAACATTTCCCTACTAGTCTAGTTTATAACCACAGAAATATAATCAGTTACTAAATAGTACATATGAGGCATTTAGTAACAGTGTGTCACAAGTGCCAACCCCGCCATTTTCGAGGTTAGTGTAGTGACGTCATATTCCAGTGTGCGCACACGTAACGTCACTCTTCAGTGTGCGTGTGCGGAACGTCACCTTTGTAGTGACGTCATATTCCAATGTGCGCACATGCAACGTCATTCTTCAGTGTGCGTGTGCGGAACGTCCTTCTTCAGTGTGCGTGTGCGGAGTTGGAACCTTCTGGAACCTTCTGGAAAGGCATAAGGAAGTTCCCTCATGCACATGCGCTAGAGACTGAAGAATAAATTCTATAGCGTTCCTCAATAGCGTCGGGGACTTGAGACACGGCGATAGAAGAGAAAGGACGTGTATTTTCCTGTCCCAGACACTTAGGATTTGACCTGTTCTGTTGCTGCTGAATTGTTGTAAAGCTTACAAACGTTTGAATTCAGCCTTGCGGCGTTGAACTAGGTGGGTACCAGCATACCATTGTGTTTCATTGTTGAACCAAGAAAATAAAGAATTATATATATTTTTAAACTTGCGTTTCGTTCCTGACTGGTAGTTTCTAGAAACAAAAAGAAAGGAAATTGTGTTGCACCCCAAAAGTGTAAAGAAGCAACCAGTTCCCTTTACATTAGTATATCATTTTCTTTGTCTTGATGTCTTGAATCCAAAAAAGGATGGGAAAACCCAGTGAGGCTTGCAATAAGGTTGAAAATCTGGCAGAAAAATATTGTATCTTGACACTATTGACACGACCTCATCCCAGGTTTTCCTGGGTCTGCCTCTTCCACAGGTTCCCTCAACCACCACACCCTAGCGGTTGAGGGAACCTGTGGGGTGTGGAGGTTCCACACAAAATGAGAAAGACAGTCATTGTTTCATTTTTCAGATGCATACCTAAATAAATAATTTTGCATAGGTGGAATGATTAGAGGAGGTCTTCATGGCCATTTTAAAACCAAAACCAGCCTCCTAACTTCATTCCTTTCCGAGATATTACATTCTGAAAGTCACAAAACTTTGACCGCATTTTTCTTGGTTTTTAAGTTATGGTGCTTATGATGGTCTGTTACTAAACGCCTCATATGATGCAAGGATACAAGTAAAGGTGATGGTACAGTGAACACAACTGCATTCTGCTTAATGTTTAATTTACTTGATCTGTTCACTTACTGCCATCATTTTCACAAAGATAAGATTCTGTTCTATTTATATTTTATGTATTTCTATGTGTATTGTTTCTCAAGGCTCCTTATGAGTCCACTGGTCAAGGTCCAACTGTTATCATCACGTGGTGGTAGTGATGGCAGTACCTTATCAACTGGACTTTGTTAAAAGTCACACTAGGTGCCTACTACTTATTAGGTTTAACCTGGTTCCCCAAACTTTTGCTTGGGTGTATTTGTATGTGTGTGTGGGGGGGGGGTATTTTTTATGCATGTTGATGTGTGTTTGTGTGGACATGCTTGTGCGTATGTAGTTTTAGTCCGTACTGTTGATACTAGTTTGGAAATGTTTATACTTCATGGGTGTGTGTACTTCATGTCCTTGCTTGTTACGATGTCATGTATATGCGAATATTTGGAGACATTCATTCATACTCTGTGTGTATATTTTGAGTTGGATTTATTCGTTTGGAAACACATGAATGCTTATTTATTCTTATGTATGTGTGTTTGTGTTTAAAAGTGTCTGTTGATAAATAAAACTGTTGATTTTCTAAATAAATAAATAAATTAATATATATATATATATATATATATAGGAGAGTAGTTTAGTGTAGTGTGTTTGTTTGGAGTAGTGTGTTAAATAAGATATTGTTGAATGACATTAGACATAAGTAGCAATTTAGATCAGATAAAGCGCAACAAGCTCACTGTTGTTGTTTTTTATATCTATCAAATAGCTACTTATGATGACTGATATTCTGTGTATTTATGGTACCAAATTGGCTGTGTTGCCAGATTGTCAAATAGATTACCTTGTAGTATATAATTCGACCTCTCTGCATTCTATGTTCAAATAGCACTGAAGTTAACTTTACCCTCTTTCATCCTTTCTGGATTGATAAATAAAATACTAGTCCTTTACTGAAGTCAATTCTCCTCTCTGTGTCTGTTTTTCTGGAAGAAATCAACTGTTCAGACCTGGAGAGGGATGAGCTCCACAAGATTTCAAATTGCCCAAGATGTGTTGTATATCATTATAACATCTACAGCTCCATCAAGAACTGAGAGTCCAAGATAATTGTGTTCATTTATGCTTTGCCTGTCCAAAGCATTTTCAAAAGTTTCTTCTGAACGTCCACGCTTCTTTTTGGACTTTCAGTTTCATATGTTGTTTTTAGTTTAGTTTCATACATTGAGTAGTATAAAACTTTATTTTCATAAGTCCCAAGTTACTCTGGTATTGAAGAAAATTGGGGATGTTCCTCATTTGTGATGCTTGGATGCACAGGAAATATATCCTATGTATCATATGTGATTCACAGAACAGGGAAATTGTTAAGGTCTTAGCTGCTAACTTACGAAAACTCTAGCAGGTAAATAAGTACCTGATTTCACTGGGGATTGTTGTAGACAGCCCCAAGTCAGCTCTGAGCATGCCTTTAGTTCAAAGGCTTTCTAGCCATGACCAACCTCTCTTTTTATATATATATATTGGATGATTACATTGTCTTGTATGTTCCTTTTGTAAAATGTTAAGATGCTTTACTATTGAAGCCTGGTGTCCTATCCGGGTGGATGTGTGTCTCTCATTAGTTTAGTTCTACAGAAACTGGAACTAAACAATGTCTTGTGTTATTTCATGATTAACCAATGTAAATTCATTTAGATATTTTTTCCTCAGTATCTATTAGATATTTTATTGGCCATAGAAAGTTGGGAAGCAAAGTCAATGTGTGTTTTCTGAGTTCAAAATCCACTCTGGTAGCCTTTGCTTCTTGTCTTTCTAAATTTTATAAAATTAGTAGTAAAGGTCTTTGGTGGGTAGGATTGATATGGTCATTTGTAATCCCCACTTCATAATTTGTGTCCATGTACCTAGGTTCGAAACCAATATTTTTCTTTTAATTAATTTTTATTTTCAAACGAATTATACACACGCACAAGTAAACACATAAATGCAAACAAGGTGGAAAAAATGGGATATACCAAAGGTAGAATAATATGCTTTTTATTAAAGTGGAAAAAGTTTTCATAGACTGTTACTCAGTTTCACATTACCATTCGTCAGACACAGTTATGATCATACTGGTTATATATATATTATTAACTACAGAAGTTACTCAAAGCCCAAGAATTATCATGCTAAGTCACTTATCAAACTTTTAAGTTATCTTAACATGTACCAAATTTGGGTAAATGCTTTGGCATGGAACTTTAGGCCCTTGAATCATTCCTGTAGCAGTTGCCACTTACTATGGATTATATAGATTAGATTCTTTTACATGTTGATTCTTTCTTCTGTTTACCAAATGTACTTATATACATAACACCTCAATACAATAAAAATTTGTATTTACTATACCAAAGTACTATGTATACCATAAAAACACATGTAATTTGCGCATCTCTGTAATTTACACAGCTGATTTGCAGGATAAGACTTGTTAAAAAAAATAAAACAGCTTCTACTTTTGTAAAATTTGCACCTAAAAGTTTTCAGAATCACCGATATAGCTAGGGGAAAAAGGTTTACGACCTAGTTGTATTTAGTATAATTTCACTTTTTCATTAAATAAAATTGTCATTAAATAAAAATAATTTGATTAACAGATATCACATTGAAAGCTATTAGATTACAAAGTGTTTGTGTTGTTTATAATAAACTTTATTTTACATTTCTTGCCCACAAGGGATTAAGTCTGATCTTTAGCATACTGCTGTGTCTTCTAAAATCACAATCACAGGAAAGTTGTTGATAAGAATTACCAACAAAAACAAAGCTGATAAATACGCACAGGTGTTGCACATTAAGTTTAATTACCAATAAACATTTGCTTGGCTGACTCTTTACTCAACCAACAGAGGAAGGTGACCAATCAAACTGATTATGTAAACAGAATTCTTTTCCGCCTATTCTTGTCGGAACCTTTGATATGGAGTATCGAAAAATTTTAATCCCTTTCACACTTATAAAATGTCAAGCAAACATAAAAATTTGTCATTACCATTATTGTCAGTATGGACAGAACTTATGAATCGTTTGCTGCAAAGGAGAAATTAAATATGTGCTCCATTGTGATAAGTAGAAACTCCAAACAGTGTAAAATATGGCCTGGACCATGTTTACTAGCATGAACATCAGACTTCAAAAGCTAGTTAACCATTCAATGGTTTTGATAAATTTATACAGAAAAAATAAACATTATACTGTCCAGCATATATTAAAGTCAACTTCATTATGCATATTTAAGCCATAATTTTTTCTGTAAAACCCTATTCTGACATTAAATGAGTCAACTTCCGGTACAAATGTTTACATTTTGTACAAATTTTTTCAACAACAAAAATTTCGTAACAAATTCTGAAAACACTCTACTTGTATAATTTATGCACCCACTAAAGTTTATTTTTATTTTTGTAAAAAAATATGCGTAAATTACATGGGTTTTTATGGTACATTTAAGACACACACACATATATACACACCACTATCCTGAAGAAATATGCAGGCTCATTCTATACTGTTGTTAGCATCCTGGTTATGAATGGAATTAACTCTGACCAGAAATTAGTTTGAAATTGTGCAATTATTTCAATAGACATATGTAGTTACCAAAAACCTTAGGTAAATTCTAGATTTCATCCAACCTTCCCTAACAATTTGTATATGTCTAAAACATACTTAGGTACAGAAAATGTCTTCTGTGTGTGTATATGTATACATATGCCAGTTTGAAAAACAGATGTTAAATACATTTATACTCATACATTCAAGGTGATCATCGACTTTTTCTGTTTGGTTTATTATATGCACACTCACTTGGTCAAAATAAAATCTTTGAGTAGCCACGTGTGGTATTAGAAAAGCAAGGTAAAGAGGTGGGGTATTTTTGTTATATTTAACATAAACCAAACTGTCATTATTTTTATTTCAATGTTCTTTTGAAAATTGTCATAATTGCGGATTTGTGAATTTTCGTCAAACAGCTGTTGTCTTATCTATATATATAATGTAGGATAATTCCAGTTGTTAGCAAAGTTCATCATGATGATCAACCTGTCACTATTCTTTTGACTAGGAGGTAGGACAAACAGTTCTGTCTGGTGACAATAGTGAGTGAAATTGTGCAGAGTGGAAATAACTGAAAGGACTAAATACAAGCACTTTTTTCTTTGGCCAGTTTCACATTGATTTTTTTTTTTCAAGTTCCACTTGAAGAAGGTGGAGGGGTGGAGTGGGAGGTACTGCCCTCCAGTAAATTTGATGAAAGGTGGAAGAGGGTAGCTAGCATGTTTCTGTGCACTGTAGAATGACATTGGGGAGAATGGAACTTATTCTTGGTAGTCAGGATAATCCAAGAGCTGCAACGTTTCTTTGATTTACTCAGTGGTTTTTCTCTTGGAACATTACTCTAGTACCTTATGTATGCAGTCCATTCTATACCACCACCCTTCATTTTATTTCATTTAGTTTCAGGGTAAGTCTCCACACTTGCCTGTCCCTGTAATGACATTACCTGTCCCTGTAATGTTCTTTTAGTCATCACCTTTTTGGCAGCAATAAAGAATTATTATTAATGAATTATTATTACTGTGCTGGTGGCACGTAAAAAGCACCCACTACACTCACGGAGTGGTTGGCGTTAGGAAGGGCATCCAGCCGTAGAAACATTGCCAGATCAGACTGGGCCTGGTGCAGCCTTCTGGCTTCCCAGACTCCAGTTGAACCATCCAACCCATGCTAGCATGGAAAGCAGATGCTAAACAATGATGATGAATTGACAATATATGTATAGTATTTGATAAAGTGATGTCTAATTATATTTTGTTGTTCTGAGTTCAAATCTCACCTGGATCTGATAAAATGCGTACCATTCAATTACTTAGAGTCAAGATAATCCATACCCCGCCACGGACAATTTATGGCTTTGAGCTGTCACATCTTTGTTACAATACTAGGAGATATAAGTTAAAAGAACAATACTTTGCAGCATTTATGTCTCTATTTTTTGAGTGCAAATCCTTTCGAGATCAGTTTTACCTTTCATCCTCGTGGGATTTGACAAAATTAATATCAATGATATTTTTCATTAGGTATGAAAAATATATCATTGCTATTAATGGGTTACAGGTTGCCCATGACTGCAGTAGAGTATTCTTTTTTTTTCTTTCACTTATTTCAATCATTAGACGGAGGTCATGCTAGGGCACCACCTTAAATTTTAGTTGAACAAATCAAGCCCAGGACTTATTTTGTTTTAAGCCTGGTACTTATTTTGTTGGTCTCTTTTACTGAACTGCTAAATGACGAGGACATAAACATACCAACACTGGTTATCAAGTGATGATGGACACACACACACACATACACACACACACACACACACACACACACACACACATGGTGGCCTTTTTTCAGTTTCTGTCTACCAGATCCACTCACAAGGCTTTGGTTGGCCCAAGGCTGTAATAAAAAACACTTACCCAAGGTCCAGTATAGTGGGACTGAACCTAGAATCGTTTGGTTGGGAATCAAGATTCTTACCACATAGTCATGCCTAAATAAAATGTCTTGCACTCCAAGTACAAATTCTATCATAGTTTTGAATTTATTCTTTTAGTCTCTTCAAACCAATAAAATAAATATCAGTCCAGTAAAGGTGACAGTACTGTTGACACTCCCTGTTTGTTATCGATCTACTTTACACCAAACTGCTATCTGGTTTACTGAAGGAGATGGGCAATAATGGTGCTAGTCACATTTTACTTCTCTCTAAGTGGAAATGTTTCTTTACACAGGAAATTGCGGATGTTGTGTGTATGTGTCTGTGTGTCGTGATGTTAATTAACTTGTGTGTGTGTGTGTGTTTGTAGTCTGCTTTTTATCTGTGTGTGTGTGTAAATGCAAGTTGTTTTGTCATAGATGCGCTTATTTCATTCTTACCATATCACCACTGTGTCATTATAGGTTTATATTTGACTATGAACTAATAAAGGTATACGTGTGTGTGTGTGTGTGTGTGTGTATATGGCACGTAAAAAGCAGCCACTACACTCGCGGAGTGGTTGGCGTTAGGAAGGGCATCCAGCCGTAGAAACATTGCCAGATCAGACTGGAGCCTGGTGCTGCCCCTGGCTTCCCAGACCCCGGTCGAACTGTCCAACCTGTGCTAGCGCGGAAAACGGACGTTAAGCGATGATGATGATGATATATATATATATATGTATACATATATATATATGTATATATGGTGGTCTACTGCTTATATTTTGTCTGCATGTAAAACACATGTATACACACACACACATAATAAAAGATCATAAAGAAGTTATCACTCAAAAAAGAATTGTTTACATAAACTTTATGCTATGTATTGAGTACTTTTTATTGTTTTACAAATTGTATCATTTAAATGTGTACGTATGTACGTGTGTATATATTATGTATGCACACATTAATATTAGTCAGCTCGGTAACTGGATAAAATGTGTTTGTACATTTGCCTGTATATAAGTACATTAGCTGTAACAGTGACCCCGGAGCTGTGTATACACACCTGTTGAGTGTTCTATACATTCAGCTGTTAAAGAATGCCAAAAATGCTGCGTGTTTGTATCTACATGGGAGGCAGGTATGGAAGTGAAGACGAGGTTGACAGCCAGAGGATGGTGGTGGAGATAAACACTGGAAAGAGTTTAAGAAGTAGTTGTTCATTTGGGACCTGTTAACTTACTATAGCTGGATAAGTGGAAGCACTAATATTTCTACAAGAGTATCATCTTACTTTGACTTGTTCAAACACTAGCACAACAGAATAGTAAGTCAGGGTCTTTTTGTTTTTTTAATGTTTAGTCAGAAGAGAAGGCTTGTCCATGATAATTTACAGGGTCTGCAAAATTTGTGGGAGAGAGGGAGGAAGAAACCAAATGTCTGCACTTGCAACAGTGGCGGTGATTAAGGGCCAGGTGGTGGTAATAAACCAGGTGATTGATTAAATCTACTATCAAATAACTTCAGTAGAAGAATAAAGTGGTTGAACCAGTCAACACCTCTCACCTACAATGTCTAATTCATATTGTTGTCGCTTAAAATTAATGGCAATTAAAGGAAAACAAGACAGTCTTCTGTTACTTTCCGAAGCCTTTGTGACAGTCTTGAGAAAAATGTGGCACTAGTCATGGCAGATATTGGTGTCATGCAACTGGCAGCCATGCCAGCGACATGTAAAAGCATCTATTACACTCTTGGAGTGGTAGGCGTTAGGGAGAGCATCCAGCTGTAAAAACCATGCCAAATCAGACTGGAGTCTAATGCAGTCCCTCAGCTTGCCAGCCCTGATCAAACCATCCAATCCATACCAGCATGGACGACGAATATTAAAATATTGAAGTGAATTCTGAGAGACAATTTTCTGCAACATAACATAGGCGCAGGAGTGGCTGTGTGGTAAGTAGCTTGCTAACCAACCACATGGTTCCGGGTTCAGTGCCACTGCGTGGCATCTTGGGCAAGTGTCTTCTACTATAGCCTCGGGCCGACCAATGCCTTGTGAGTGGATTTGGGAGACGGAAACTGAAAGATGCCTGTTGTATATATGTGTATATATATATATTTATTTGTGTGTATGTTTGTGTGTCTGTGTTTGTCCCCCTAGCATTGCTTGACAACCGATGCTGGTGTGTTTACGTCCCCGTCACTTAGCGGTTCAGCAAAAGAGACCGATAGAATAAGTACTGGGCTTACAAAGAATAAGTCCCGGGGTCGATTTGCTCGACTAAAGGCGGTGCTCCTGCATGGCCGCAGTCAAATTACTGAAACAAGTAAAAACAAGTATATATCATCATCATTTAACGTTTGTCTTCCATGTTGGAATGGGCTGGACAGTTTGACAGGAGCTGTTCAGCAAGAAAGCTACACCAGGCTCCATTATCTGTTTTGGGCTGGTTTCTGAGGATGGATGTCTTTCTTAATGCCAACCTCTTTACTGTGTGGTACTTTGGGCAAGTGTCTTCTGTTATAGTCCTGGTTCAGTCAAAGCCTTGTGAATGGATTTTGGAGACAGAAACTGAAAGAAGACCATTGTGTGTGTATCTATATAAATGTTTGTGTGTACTTTTGTCTAGACAGTGTGATAGTTGTAAATGAACATCATCAAGTGATGTTTTCATTTCCAGTGTACTGTGAAAATGTGTTTGGCTCTGGTTAGTAACAGGGACATCCAGCTGTAGAAAACTACATCAGTGAGTTCCACCTGACCCAGACAAGCATGGGAAAGTAGACATTAAACCAATGATATATATATATTCTTTTATTCTTTTACTTGTTTCAGTCATTTGACTGTTGGAGCACTGCCTTGAAGGGTTTTAGTCGAACAAATTGACTCCAGGACTTTTTTAAAACCTAGTACTTATTCTACCAGTCTCTTTTGTTGAACTGTTAAGTTACAGGGATGTAAACACACCAACATGCACATAAGTTACACACACACAGACACACACACACATATGCATGTATGTATGATGGGCTTCTTCCAGTTTCTGTTTACCAAATCCGCTCATAAGGCTATAGTAGAAGGTAGTTGCCCAAGGTGCCACACGTGGGACTAAACCCAGAACCATGTGGTTGAGAAGCAAGCATTTTGCCACACCTGCACCTTTATATATACTCTTTTACTTGTTTCAGTCATTTGACTGCAGCCATGCTGGAGCACCGCCTTTAATCGAGCAACTCGACCCCGGGACTTATTCTTTTTTTGCAAGCCCAGTACTTATTCTATCGGTCTCTTTTGCCGAACCGCTAAGTAACGGGGACATAAACACACCAGCATCGGTTGTCAAGCAATGCTAGGGGGACAAACACAGACACAAAAACACACACACACATATATATATATATATACATATATATATACGATGGGCTTCTTTTCAGTTTCCATCTACCAAACCCACTCACAAGGCTTTGGTCGGCCTGAGGCTATAGTAGAAGACACTTGCCCAAGGTGCCACGCAGTGGGACTGAACCCGGAACCATGTGGTTGGTAAAGAAGCTACTTACCACACAGCCACTCCTGCGCCTATATACATACATATACATAAACATTTTTACATTTCAACCATATGTGAATGTGGTCATGCTAGAGCACCACTCTGTGTGTGTGTTTATATAATATCCTAAAGAAATTACTATAATCAATAGCCATGTTAATATGTTATTGATATTCAGTTTAGGCTTTTTGTACCTGTCTTTGGTATTGTTGCGTACCCTTCCCCCAACCCCTCATCCTGATTTCCTGTTCAATCATTGTATTACTACTTTGCGTGTGTATGTGTAACAATCTGTTGAATTGTTGAGTATTTGTATGAATGAGTGTGTGTGTTTGCATCTACATGTATCCACATGTAACTAAATCTTTGAATAAGTAGTGTGTGTATGCTTCTTATTTCTTGGTGTCAGTGTGGAATAAATAGTTTTCTCCTCTTTTTTTTTTTTTTTGTGATAGAAGACTGGTGTACAGTTGCAGGTATTATTTTACTTATTAACACAGTTTGTTTATTACTAAACCATTCAACCATAAGGTTAGAATGAATGCAGTTTTATCGTCTTTGTAGACTGATGCAAGCGAACAGGAGTTGTTGAAAAAACTGGTTATGTTAAAGCTGTAAGGTATTTCATGCACACAAACACACACACACACACACTTTACATCTGGTTTGTTTTTATTCTTGTTTACATAAACTGGATATATAGGTATATATCACTGTCCTATCATTGGAGAATTGGTCTTTAGATTTTCTTTCATTCACATTCTTGGCAACAGTATCTGCTCTTCTTTACCAGTTTCTCTCCTGAGTGAAATGTAATTCTGTTTCATTCTTTTGAATTTTAATGCTAAAATTTGACCATAAAATAAACAATGCATTTGAAAGGGTGTCAACTGCTTTGAATGATTTTTGTGTAAACAATTACTACTAATCAATCATTTTACTATTTATTTTCTGTTTTGCTTTTGTGAGTAAGCAAATATGAACACCTGATTGAGTACCTATTATTGTAATGGGATTGTTGATAACAAGGCTTCCAACCATAAAAACTACAGCAAAAAAGAAATATAAAATACATATACAATAAAGATCAACAGTTTTTCTCTGTTTTGTAGTATTTGTAACAACAAAGGACATCATGATGTGGTATGATACTATGCTGGTGCACACTGGCCCATGCCAGATAGGGGCTAAGAGCTGATTCCTTTAGAACACCTAGTGCAAACTGAAATTATTTAACTGGATACATTACTGACTCTTTCTTTATATCATCATCATCATTTAACGTCCGTTCTCCATGCTAGCATGGGTTGGACGGTTCGACCGGGGATCTGGGAAGCCAGAAGGCTGCACCAGGCTCCAGTCTGATCTGGCAGTGTTTCTACAGCTGGGTGCCCTTCCTAACGCCAACCACTCCATGAGTGTAGTGAGTGCTTTTTACGTGCCACCTGCACAGGTGCCAGGCGAGGCTGGCAACGGCCACAATCGGATTGGTGCATTTTGACAATCTTTCATTTACACACAGCTTTCTTAGCAACACCAGACTCCACTTGTAAATGAGTATCACATAACCATACAATCAATGTCGTACATCATTCATTTCCAATATTCTGTGTAAAGACGTCTGGCCATGGGGAAATATCACCTGACTTGGAAACAGGTGAGGGTTGACAATAGGAAAAGCATCCAAACATAATGAATCTGCCTCAATAAGCTTCCTCTCACTCATACAAACATGGAAGGATGGATGTTATGATGATGATGATGATAATGGTGTGTATGTGTGTGTGAATGTTTGTTTGTTTATGTCTCCGTGTGAATATTTATATTCTATGATATCTTTGTAGGAAACTGCTTGAGCAAAAGCAGTGATGTTTTGTTGGCATTCCCTGTCAATAAATTGGTCCATAGCTTTACACTTTCTAAGTCCTTATAAAAGTCCCTTGCTTAAAAAACAGACAGGGTTAGCAATAGGAAGAGCATCAGTAATAAGTTGTGGTCTAGCATGGGAAAATGGATGTGATACAAACGAACAATATATTTCTTTTACTTGTTTCAGACAGTTATGCTGGGGCAGTGCCTTAAAAGGTTTAATTGAATGAATTGCCCCCAGTACGTATTTTTAAACCTAGTACTTATTCCACTGGTCATTTTTGTCAAACTGCTAAGTTACAGGGGATGTAAACAAACTGACACCAGTTGTCAAGTGGTGAGCTGGCAGGTGGACAAACATAAGCACAAATACACACACATACACCTACATGATGGGCTTCTTTCAATTTATGCCTTCTAGATCCACTCAGAAGGTTTTGGTTGGGCAGAGGCTATTGTAGAAGACTGTTGCCCTTGGTGCTGTGCAATGGGAATGAACCTAAGACCATATAGTTGGGAAGTAAGCTTCTTAACCACATAGCCACAATATTTTTTTTTAAACATAGATTTTTTTTACCTCTAATTTCAACCAAAATGGTATTCTTTTACTTGTTTCAGTCATTTGACTACGGCCATGCTGGAGCACCGCCTTTAATCGAGCAACTCGACCCCAGGACTTATTTTTTGTAAGCCCAGTACTTATTCTATCGATCTCTTTTGCCGATCCGCTAAGTAACGGGGACATAAACACACCAGCATCGGTTGTCAAGCAATGCTAGGAGGACAAACACAGACACAAACATACACACGCATATATATATATATATATATATATATATACATATATACGACAGGCTTCTTTCAGTTTCCGTCTACCAAATCCACTCACAAGGCTTTGGTCGGCCCGAGGCTATAGTAGAAGAAACTTGCCCAAGGTGCCACACAGTGGGACTGAACCCGGAACCATGTGGTTGGTAAACAAGCTACTTACCACACAGCCGGAGAAAGTTCCATTTTTTTTGTAAAACCAACTCATTTACAAACAAGAAAGACTAGAAGTCTTTGTTGTCTGTTCTTTTTAAATTTCTAAAATGTAGGTCAATTTTCTCCAACAAACATTACCATCACAACCACTACTGCTCATGCTGCTACTACTTCTACTAGCCAGTCTTGAGACAGACTACATCTTTCATTGAAATTAGAAGTATCGGTGGTGGTGGGTGGTGTTGTCAAAATGTCTTATTTGACAGCAATCACTTGTTTCAGTTTAGTGTGCAGAAAGAGAAAGTAGTGGAAAGTGAGGGTGTGTTTGTTTGGCAAAATGTCTGTTCTGTTGTAATCTAAGCTGTTCGTTCATTAGTGTGGAATTATGAAGAAACAAGAAAGCTCAAGTTGGGTATATTTAGTTTTAGTGCTGTCTACTTCAAAGAGGTCTTTAAAAATCTTATAAACTGTACACCATGATTTAGAAAGAGTTGCCACATACACACACACTATCATCACATTGCATCCACATTCCATGATAGCATGGAATGGACAGTTTGACAAGGATCTAATGAGTTGAAGGACTGCATTGTGCTCCAGTGTCTGCTTTGGTATGGTTTCTGTGACTGATGCCCTTTCTAAAACCAACCAATGTGTACTGGGTGTTTTCCTTTTTTTTGTCAATAAAACCAAGGAGGGAGGATGTTGCCTCTGTATGTTAGATGGAGGTTAAGGTATGTTTGGAGCAGAGCAAGTTCTTGTTGTAGAAGAGCTACATGGCTGCCCACATTTAGGAGAGAGAGAGAGAGAGAGAGAGAGAGAGAATGAATTAGAAGTATCTCCCAGGAGGTATTGTGGTAAGGTGTTCAGGGGCACCTCAGCTAGCAGGTGCAGTAGTAGGTGGGGAGGGTGGAGGTTTGCAAGAATGTATGGGGGAAAGAGATAGGGGAAATGGAAAGGCATATATATCTGTAAATGTAATATGTGACAATTATTCCGCAGCCATGATAAAACTGCGAATTTTGGATGTAGGGTGCACACGTGCACAAAAAATTCTATATATATGTCTATATATGCACAGGAAAAATGTAGGGTGGAAGGTAGAATACAGAAAAAATGTGTAAAAAATATATGAGCAATAAAACTATAAAACATCTCTATAAATATGTAAAAAATATATAAAAAATATATAAGAAATATAAGTAAAAATTATAGAGAAATAAAAAGGCTGTACATGGACACAATATAGAAAGCAAGTCCTATCTGTAATCTCGTGGGGACCAAAAACATAACAAATATTTAGCCACGTGTAGACATGATCCGGAAAGTTCAGTTCTTGAATTTAGACATGTGGCAGGGTCTAAGCTGCTTTTCTAGATGAGCCATCTTTCCATATCACAAAGACTGCACTTTCCCCTGCCGATGGTGTAGGGCTTACACTTGGCTAAGATCTTCCAATGTATGTTGTAACTGACACCTTTATCTTTTAATGACTGGATAATTTGGTCGTTTTCCATTTATCCCAGTGCCTGAAGCTCAAGGTGTGATTATTGAACCTGTCCTTGAAATTACCCTCTGTAAAGCCCAAGTATTTCTTTGGGGCAAGAGGGAAGAGATAGGGGAAGTAGGAGGATATATATATATATATATATATACATATATATATATATATATACATATATATATATATACATACTAGCAGTATCGCCCGGCGTTGCTCAGGTTTGTAAGGGAAATAACTATAAAGCATTTTTAGAGAGTTATAGCCAAAAAATAGCAAAAAAATGGAAAAAAATGATGGTAAATTTTTTTTGAGAGTGAAAAAAGGTGGAGTTGCGTCCCCTAGACAGTTTGCGGTTTGTGTTTCTGATTCTCGACCCCATGTCGAATTTATCGATTTTTTTCAGAACTGGGGGAACTTTTCAAAATTTTCGCTACGTTAGTTTTGAATTATGACATTGGGCTATGTGTGTGTCAAGTTTCATCAGAATCGGTTGAAAGCCGTGGTCAGGGTGAGGGTACAAGCAAACAGACACACAGAAACACGCACAGACAAACTGCCGTTTATATAGAGAGAGATATATATCCAGGCTTTCAGTATAATGCTGTTTATGAATGTTTTATTTGTTTCAGTCATTGGACTGCAGGCATACTTGGACATTGGCTTGAAGGATTTTAGCTGCACAAATCAATTCCAGCACTTATTCTTTAAGTCTAGTACTTACTTTTCAGTCTCTTTTGCTGAACTGCTCTGTTACAGGGACATAAATAAACCAACACTGGTTGTCAAGATTGCACACACACACACACACACACATACATATGATGTGCTTTCACACAGTTACTGCATACCATATTCATGCACAAAGCATTGGTCGGCAACAAGCTATAGAAGATAGTTGCCCAAGATGCTGCACAGTGGGACTGAAGCCAAAACTGTGGTTGCAAAGCAAACTTCTTAACCACAGTCAAGTTCATATCTATCTGTTTAGTAAGCATGCCTATCTGCCAAGTTAGGCCCCATGACAAAACCATGCAGTGGATGTGTGTGTGTGTGGAGGAAGCATCTTGAATTAAAGATTGAAGCAAGTAACTAGTTTTGTTTCTCCTTAACCCTTTTGTTACTGTATTTATTTTGAGATGCTCTGTGTTTCTTTCAATTATTTTAAATATAACAAAGAATTTAGTAAAATAACTTAGTTATCATTAAGTTAGTGTTAGGAACATAAATTGTAACTAAGGAATATTTTAATTTAAAACTTATGAAAACAAGACATTTTACCACAGAGCCAGGGCCGGTTTTGGCCGGGTTAGTAACAAAAGGGTTAAAGACTTAAGAATTGCAAACCTCTGTCTCTGAAGCTGTTGCTGTTAAACAGTGTAAACAGAAGAACCTCTGATAAGAAAGGCAAACGAAATTATAACAAGCATAATTTCATTTATATAATTGTACAAGGTTGACAGCTGGTAATTAATAACTATAATATCACTGCAGTGTGGTTGTGAATGAATATGTTTATGGTGTTACTGACATTCTACCTCAGGGCCTAATTTCATGAGACTAAATACGCTTGATATGACTCCATATATATGTGTGCATGTATGTATGTATATATATATATATATATATATATATAGTTAATCCAAACATGAACAAAGAGAAAACACAACGTGAGGATGTGGAACAAGTATAGTGTTATTGGACGCTCAGGAAAGGAAAGAAAGGAGGAGGATTTAATGTTTCGAGCGGAGCTCTTTGTCAGAAACATAGAAAAAGGAAAGGTCCAAGGAAGGGAAGACGGAGAAAGAAAATTGCCAACGGTACACGCACAGTTGCATATTGAATGTATATATATATACATTCAAAGTGTGACCGCGTATGTACCGTTGGCGATTTTTTTTCCTCTGTCTTCCCTTCTCTGGATCTTTCCTTCTATGTTTCCGACGAAGAGCTCTGCTCGAAACGTTAAACCCTCCTTCTTCCCTTCCTTCCTGAGTGCCCAATAATACTATATTTGTTCCACGTCCTCGCGTTGTTGTGTTTTCATGTTTGGATTAACTATATATATATATTTATTTATAAACACACACACACACACACGTGTGTGTGTGTGTGTGTGTATGTATGTGTGTGTGTATATACTGAACTCTTTTGTCACAAATGACAAATGAGGTTTCTGCAGTTTCTTAGCTCAACAAACTGCACAGATGTTTTGGTTATTTCCTTATTGTGATCAAGTGTTTATTATATATATTAGCTCACTCCTATCATTGCCTGTACAGGTGCGTGGTATGTCACACCTTGCACATCAGTCCTTGCAGAGCAATATGAAATGAAGTGTTTTGCTCAAGGACACAAGGCTCTGCACAATCTGGGAATTGAAGCCATGACCTTGCAATTGTGAGTGCAGTCCTCTAACCAGTATAACCACTAAGTGACAGCATAGCCGTGTGGTAAGAAGCTTGCTTCCCAACCACATGGTTCTGGGTTAAGTTGCATGGCCACAGTTAAATGACTGAAACAAGTAAGGACTTAAAACTGAGAGTAGAATGAAATTTCAACATTCATGATGGTTTTGCCTTCAAGTTTCACCTGATGGCTTATTCAACCAATTTGGCTAAATGGTCTCCAGGGAAATTTTAACCTCCTTGTCAAGATAAATCTCTCTCTCTCATATATCTTTATATATAAAAGTCAAGTTGTGTGTCTGTCTACTCCGATTTAGATTCCTAACTACTCCCACATTTTGCGGTGCAGTTTAACCAAAACTGGGTATCTTATAGTCTTGATTCATATCGAGCCCTTCTGGGTATTAGCGCGCGTCTACGATGAGTCTACGATTTCAAAAATAATTTACCATCATTTTTTTCCATTTTAATGCATTTCTTTCGCTATCATATAAGGGAAGTAACTCTCTAAAAATGTCTACGATGAGTCAACGATTTAAAAAAAAATTTACCATTTTTTTCCATTTTTAATGCATTTTTTTTGCTATTTTTTGGCTATAACTCTCTAAAAATACTTATATAGTTATTTCCCTTACAAACCCGAGCAACGCCGGGCGATACTGCTAGTATATATATATGCACATACATATAGAGAAAGAGAGAGAGAGCATATGCTGGTGATCTGTACTAGAATTGTACTGTGTGTGTGTGTGTTTCTCAAAACTGAACACCAACCACATGAAGCCATTGAAGCTAATCATTAACTGCAATTGCTTCACAAATTCTGAATATCAGACAAAAGCTAAGGGCTTTGTCCTCGTATTTCATTGGGACTTGAAAAAGAAAATGTCATTACATTGACCTAATTTCATTCATATATTGTCATTAATTTCATAATGCAGTTGTGCATTATCTACACTCTTTATCAATTACTGAAGTTAGTTTATGGATCCAAGGACCATGACGTGCAGGAAGGAAGCCTGGCAAACCTAGACAGAGCCTGGTATTTAACTCTAGTTTTTGCAAAGTTGATGTGGGACCCCTTCCCCCCATAACATTCTAAACAAGATCCTAGTCTGTTGTGGCTTGTTTTCCTCTTATTCTATAGTCTGTTGCTGGCAGTTACGCATAAAGCAACCTACAAAGAGATTCAGTGGAATAGTGGTTGTTGTTTTGAACTAGTAACTCAAGGGCATTTAGTCTAGTTAATCGATAATCTGACCATTTGGTCTTTTTATCTCTCGTTAAATCCTTGTATGTAGCCTACAAACACGTATCAAATGTCTGTTCTGTAACATCTGAACATGCAGGTCATTATCATAATCATCTTTAAAATGTCTATGTTCCATGCAGGCATAGGTTGGGTCATTTGACAGGATTCAATGATTCTGAGGACTGCATCATGCTCCAGTGTTTTCTTAGGCATAATTTCTATTTCTGGATGCCTTTCCTAATGCCACTTTATAAAGTGTATTTAGATGCTTTTTTTTCTTCCGTTTCTTGGTATCAGCAGGTGACATCTCAAAATTATTTTATAGAATCATGGCTTCTCATTTATAGAATCATGAGAAGACTCAGCAAGCGCAAGTGAGACCATAACCTTGTGGACTATGCCAGGGGTGTAACCAGTCCACTTATGTGTGCCTTTCCTTCATTGGACACTAAACTCTGCCTGTGAAGACTTGTTGAGGCAAGTGAAATCGAAATCAAATTCAATGACTGGCATCCGTGCTAGTGGAGTGCTAAGAGTACCATACAAGTGAGATTATGGCCAGAGCAACAAGCTGTCCTCCATGCCGATGGCACATTAAAAACACCATTTGAGCGTGATGGTTACCTGCGTTGCCTTACTAGCACTTGTGCTGGTGGCGTGTGAAAAACATTCCAGCGAAGTCGCTGCCAGTGCCGCTGGACTGGCTCCTGTGCAGGTGGCACATAAAAAGCACCATTTGAGCGTGGCCGTTGCCAGTACTGCCTGATTGGCCCTAGTGCCGGTGGCACGTAAAAGCATCTACTACACTCTGAGTGGTTGGCATTAGGAAGGGCATCAAGCAGTAGAAACTCTGCCAGATCAGATTGGAGTCTGGTGCAGCCATCTGGTTCACTGGACCTCAGTTAAATTGTCCAACCCTTGCTAGCATGGAAAGCGGATGTTAAACGATGATGATGATGGCTTAGCTCTCAACTGATAAATATACACGCATGTAGCTGGGATGGATGATTAGGGATAAAATGAGTTGTATGGAGTTGACATTCTAGATGGTACCAACTGGCAACTCTGAATGAATTTTGTGATAATTTCTGCAAATCAGGAATGGTTAGAACTATTTCTGTTGGCTTTCTCAAGAAAGGAAAAAAAAAAAATTTTTTCTTGCCTGTTTGAATAAAATTCTATTCAATGAAGCCAGTGAAATTAGCAAATTTCAAGTTAGAAAATTCATTAGTAGAAGATATTGTCTGGAAAAGTTGTGTACCAGCACTGAAAATAACTTGGACTGTGTTGCTTTCAGGAAAATACTGCAGCCTGCAGAGGTGTTTGGAAGTAAATGTTTGAAATAGTTGTACTTTTAATTGAGAATTCTTTATGGAATGAGTGAGTGGGGAAGAGGTTGAGATGTTTTAATTTTGATTCAGAGGTTATTTTTATACACATTGAAGCTAAAGGTTAACAATAGCTGCTGGTTACAGTTAATACATTTGATCTATTCAAGGAAGCCCCCCCCCTCACTAGTTGTTTATTAGAGGAAGTGGTTAGAGCTTAAAAATCAACAACATACACTATATATATATATATATATATATATATATATATATATATATATATATATATATATATGGTGGTGCCCCAGCATGGCCACAGCTTGTGAGCTGAAACTAGATAAATAAATAAAATATATATATATATATATATATATATATATATATATATATATATATATATACTCTCTCTTTTACTCTTTTACTTGTTTCAGTCATTTGACTGTGGCCATGCTGGAGCACCACCTTTAATCGAGCAACTCGACCCCAGGACTTATTCTTTTGTAAGCCCAGTACTTGTTCTATCAGTCTCTTTTGCCGAACCGCTAAGTAACGGGGACATAAACACACCAGCATCGGTTGTCAAGCAATTCTAGGGGGACAAACACACACACACAAACACACACACACATATATATATTTGACAGGCTTCTTTCAGTTTCCGTCTACCAAATCCACTCACAAGGGTTTGGTTGGCCCGAGGCTATAGTAGAAGACACTTGCCCAAGGTGCCACGCAGTGGGACTGAACCCGGAACCATGTGGTTGGTAAACAAGCTACTTACCACACAGCCACTCCTGTGCCTTATATATATATATATATATATAATATATATATATATATATATGATATCATAGTAATGGTAGAATGTCTGCCCTGTTTTCGGAAGATGTGGGTTTGAGTCTTATGGTCAGCCCTCAACTTTTCTATCCAATGGTTTTTTTTTTAAATTTCAACCCAATATTTATATGCTGTTATTTACAGCATTATCTGCTTTGAGATTTCCTGTTACACACACACACACACACACACACACACACACACACACACTGTGGCTGCTTTCTCATATACAAGGAAAGCTATTGCTAGAAAGAATCATTGAAATGAGTAATTGATAATGCAATATGAGTCGTTCTTCTGTTGGGAGTTTGCTATTCATCTGGAACCTCCTTTCTGACTTTACTATGGTGGGTGGGTCTGATTAGAGCCAAGCTGCAGACACCATTCACTCCTGATATTAAGAACATACAAGGTGCAGGAGTGGCTGTGTGGTAAGTAGCTTGCTTACCAACCACATGGTTCCGGGTTCCGTTCCACTGCGTGGCACCTTGGGCAAGTGTCTTCTACTATAGCCTCGGGCCGACCAAAGCCTTGAGTGGATTTGGTAGATGGAAACTGAAAGAAGCTCATCGTATATATGTATATATATATATGTTTGTGTGTCTGTGTTTGTCCCCCTAGCATTGCTTGACAACCGATGCTGGTGTGTTTATGTCCCCGTCACTTAGTGGTTTGGCAAAAGAGACCGATAAATAAGTACTGGGCTTACAAAGAATAAGTGCCATGGTTGACTTGCTCAACTAAAGGCGGTGCTCCAGCATGGCCGCAGTCAAATGACTGAAACAAGTAAAAGAGTAAAAGAGAAACATACAAAGCCAGCAACTGTGAAAAAGACGACTACCTCAAAATGTTAGAAACTTTGAGAAGGATTCTATATTAAAATGTCTGCTTTCTTCTAAGTAATATTTTGTCAGATGGAGAGCTGACTGGCATAAGTACAGCTTTAATTACTTCAGTAATTAAATAAATGATTAAATAATTATTTAGTTCCATACAAGTCATTTCATTACTCTTACTCATTATCTTCTCATATCGTTTTGATAATTACAAAATATGTTGCAGAGTTGCTAGAATTCTTTGAATATTCCTGAATTCAGCTGCTAATTTGATGTCAAAGGCATTAACATTTCATTAATGTTTCTTATATTTAGAAAATTAACATTTTAATTATTAATGTTAAATATTTTGTGTATTCTTTGTTAATTTAATTTTTTTGTTTTTTGTTTTTTGCAGAGGAATTAAAAAATGACAACAAAAGTAAAGGGTATGTTTTAATTTTTTTTAAATTTCTGTATTTTATGTTTTATTTTGTGTGTATTTTTAATGTTTTACATATATATTTGCATATGTATGTATCTGTAGAAAGCAGAAAGGGGGTTGATCATTAGATTACCTATTGGAACACCACCTATTTTTACTAAATTGCAGTTTAATAAATTGTGTGTGTGTGTGTGTATGTATATATATATATATATATAATCTTTTATGTTTCAATCATTAGACTGAGGCCATACTGGGGCACCACCTTTGGTCAGTCGAAGGTTGTAGTAGAAGACACTTGCCCAAGGTGCTACACAATGGGACTGAACTCAGGGCCATGTGGTTAAGAGGAAGCTTCTTACCACACAGCCACATCTTTGTATATATTAATTTTTGTAACTGCTGGTGTAATGTAACTGGGACCCATGCTGGTGGTATGTGAAAGCACCTATGCTGGTGGCACGTAAATAGCACCCATTACACTTTTAGATTGGTTGGCATTAGGAAGGGCATCTAGCTGTAGGAACCATGCCAAATCAGACTGGAACTTGGTGCGGCTCTCTGGCTTACCAGCTCCAGTCAAACCATCAAGCATGGAAAGCAGACTAAATGATGCTGATTTATATATATATATATATATATATAAATCAGCATCATTTAGTCTGCTTTCCATGCTTGATGGTTTGACTAGAGCTGGTAAGCCAGAGAGCCGCACCAAGTTCCAGTCTGATTTGGCATGGTTCCTACAGCTAGATGCCCTCCTAATGCCAACCAATCTAAAAGTGTAATGGGTGCTATTTACGTGCCACCAGATTTATATATATATATATATATAAATCAGCATCATTTAGTCTGCTTTCCATGCTTGATGGTTTGACTGGAGCTGGTAAGCCAGAGAGCCGCATATATATATATATATATATATATATAACTCGTGCTGGTGGCACATAAAAAGCACCATCCGATCGTGGCCATTTGCCAGCCTCACCTGGCACCTGTGCCGGTGGCACGTAAAAAGTACCCACTACACTCACGGAGTGGTTGGCGTTAGGAAGGGCATCCAGCCATAGAATCATTGCCAGATCAGACTGGGCCTGGTGCAGCCTTCTGGCTTCCCAGACCCCAGTTTGAACCGTCCAACCCATGCTAGCATGGAAAGCGGACGCTAAACAATGATGATGATGATTATATATATATATATATATATATATATAGGTAAACAGTAAAAATATTACAGACATGGACAAGAACATGAAACACCACAGGAAGACCAAGAACCACAGGACGGGACATTCGAAGCCCTCAGTCATCAGTCAAGAACCAGATCATCTTAGCAATTTCGGCTGATTAATCTTGAGATTGCTCCGATATGGCCAGCCCGCCAAGGGAAATCTAAGCCAAGCGCATTAGATCCCCTGGAAGAAAGCTTCGAATGTATACAACACGAGGACGGAAACGAACGAAGTACACGAACAAAATACAGAATACGTGACACCAATAAGAATACAAAAACGTAAAAACAATAACGGTAAAAATAAAATAAACAACAAAACAAACCAGGACGTAGGACAAGGGTCTTTCGACAGGACGAGTTGAGTATGGGGCTGGCTTGTGAAGTTGTGCCTAATGGCCGGGGGAGACGAACAAATACATATATATAAATTTTGTTTACCATTTATTGTGAAAGATAATAGAAATTTCAAATAATGGTTGTAATAGTTGAACAAACACTCAAATGTTGTAATAGCCAATCTCTCATGTTCCAGGAACAGTCTTGTTTTTGTTTTCCGTAATTGTTTCTCCACACTAGTATGGTTTATTTGTTAAAGCAAATTATTTTCTTTTTTTTAACACCCTAATGCTTTTTTGTATTTCTAATCTCTCAACTATGAAATAGTAGTGGAACCTGTTTTTTTAATGTCATCCAAAACAAAACCAAAGCAGGCAGAACCATGAGCCTCACTTAATTGCATTATTATTATTATTATCATTATTATTATTATTAAGGTGGTGAGCTGGCAGAATTGTTAGCACACCAGGCGAGATGCTTAGCTGTATTTTGTCTGTCTTTACGTTCTGAGTTCAAATTCCGCCTAAGCTGACTTTGCCTTTCATCCTTTCAGGGTTGATGAAAAAAAGTACCAGTGAAATAATGGGGTCAATGTAATCAGCTATCCCCCTTCCTCAAAATTTCAGGTTTTGTGCCTATTGTAGAAAGGATTATTATTATTATTATTACACTATATTGGTGTTCTAGTAATGATAGCAAGTTGTTATTTTTTACCACAAAGTATTTTTTTTTGTGCACCTTATACTTTGGATTTGCATGTTGCAGAGTATTGTCAAAGCTCTCCCAACTAGTTACCTGCTGTTTAGATTCTCATCTATTTATTTGATATTATTCTTTTAATTACCCACTTCCATACTTTCAAAGACTATGTCTCTTTGCTTTCATGGTTCTATCAACTCTATTATTATTCTATCACTTTGTTTCTATCCAGCCTTGCTCGAACCTTGCTCCACAGATCTCATCTGTAGCCTGCATCAGATTGTCTTATAAAAACTGACAATTGTGTTCTGTGCTATAAATCTCTAATTCCGTCTATTTTATGACACATCTATTTGCTAACTAATATTTCTTTGAATCTGTGTGACCTAGTGCTATTTCAGCTGTAATAGCTTCCTTAACCAGATTGTCTTTGGGTCCAACTACCTCTTAAACTGATTACTAGTCTGTGTGTCTGTGTTGAGTGATGCATTCTTCTCTTGAAAAAAAAAAAAACATTAGTATTCAGAATGTTGTTTTTTTGTTTGTTTCACAGTGAGTATGAAGTTTATCTAACATATGTTGAGTGATGGGTGCTCAGGTGGCTGGTTGGTTTCCTGAGGTTAATGTTGCAAAAATGGCTAGGTCATTTGCATTACAGAGCCTTCAGAGCTTTGACCCTTCTTCATTCCAGGTTACATAACAATATTTTCCTTGTACATCCAGATAGACATCACGGTGTTAACCTAGTGT
The DNA here is from genome assembly GCF_006345805.1 of Octopus sinensis. Classification (NCBI taxonomy): domain Eukaryota; kingdom Metazoa; phylum Mollusca; class Cephalopoda; order Octopoda; family Octopodidae; genus Octopus; species Octopus sinensis. The sequence goes on from NC_043004.1 coordinate 92,994,904, forward strand.
GTCTGTTAAAGTCACAAATCCAAATCAGTGATTAATGCTATTACTGCATTGTGTTCTTGAAGTAGTTTGCTCGAGGAGCTCATAGAAATGTACCTTTTACTCATCTGTCTGTCATCTGTCTGTCCTGATTGTGTTTCATATGTCAAAGTCACCATTGCTGGCTGTTCCCAATGACTAGTCTTACCCTTTAGTATTCAGATTATTCTGTAAAATGTAAAGCTTATGTATTCACACCATGTAAAATTAATCTTGCATCATTTCATGGCTTTGAGATTTCAATGATGTGATTGTTTATTTTTAAAATGACACAATAAGGTAGCTATGAATGACTATATCTGACTAGTTTGAACATAAAACAGGTAGAATATTTTGGCCGGATATGGCCGGTTTAAACACTAAAGGGTTAAACTTGATTTATTCTATTACTCTTTCTAAATTACTTTACCTATTTCTGAGTTGTGGTATTGTAAGCAGTAGCAGGGCTGGAGTTGGTGACCATGGTATTAGTAATGTAACCTCATACCTACTGGGATTACAAAATTGTCTTTATTGGTGATTAACCTCAGATTGAATTTGTTTAAATGGGCTTTCATTATAGAGGTAGAAATTGAATATTTAGGAGCTCCACAAGTTCTGTACTCCACAGTCTGTTTTTGACTACAAATGCAGCACAGCACTATTGATAAGATCTGAATAATGGGTGCAGGAGTGGCTGTGTGGTAAGTAGCTTGTTTACCAACCACATGGTTCCGGGTTTAGTTCCACTGCATGGCACCTTGGGCAAGTGTCTTCTACTATAGCCTTGGGCCGACCAAAGCCTTGTGAGTGGATTTGGTAGATGGAAACTGAAAGAAGCCCGTCGTATATATGTATATATATATGCATGTGTGTGTTTGTCCCCCTAGCTTTGCTTGACAACCGATGCTGGTGTGTTTATGTCCCCCGTTACTTAGCGGTTCGGCAAAAGAGACCGATAGAATAAGTACTGGGCTTACAAAAGAATAAGTCCCGGGGTCGAGTTGCTCGATTAAAGGCGGTGCTCCAGCATGGCCGCAGTCAAATGACAAACGAGTAAAAGAGTAATGAGGCTCTCAGTCAATGATGTGAAATCACAGTGACTTCACCAGAGGCTAGCCTAATTCAAAGTATTATATAGTGGAAGGTATTGGAATACTGTAACAGCAGAGTGTTGGAGTAAATGTATGGCAGTATTTAGGATTAAGGTTGTTGTACAACAAAAACAGTACAGTTGATTCATCAAAAATCAACATGTATTAAACTAAAAATATAAATGTTCTGAAACTAATATTAAGTAGTATTTTCAAAAGATTTTATGAAAAAAGTGTGTATAAATGCATTTAAAACAACACTTTTAAATGCCAATAAATATAGATTTAGCTTGATAAAATACCTAAATATCTGAAATGAAATTTTGTTAATAAGATTATAAATTTTAGGACTATTAGTTTTTTTTTTTTTTAGAGGTGATATTTACATCCATGTTTTAACAGAACTGATCTCTGGTTTTCATTAAGTGTTGTATTCTGTTGCATATTACTGGATTCAAATCAGGAGCCCTTGTTTGTGAACTAAGAGTTTAGTTTAAGCATCTAGTGGTTAATAAAATCATTCCGTATACTCTTCATACCACCAACTACTTTAGAGTCAGAACTGTAGAATGATTGGTGATAGGAAGGGCATCCAGCTTTAAAAATCATACCAGGAAAAGAATGAAAAAACAGATGTCTATTCTGCAAGCTGTAGGACTGGTAACCTACCCAAGAGACCAGTAACTCTGAATTAAAAGAAGAAAATTATACAGAGTAGAGAAGATTCTTTTGTCTTGTTACAGACGATCTCTCTTGTGTCAGTGGCATGATATACATCCAGACTATGTCAAGTTGCTGTAAGACTTGTCCAACCCATACCAAATATTGGAAATTCAATATTTGAACAGCTAGATATGAACTTGGAGTTATTCTCAAATTAAGGAGTGAAGATGGGGTTAGACAAGGTATCTGACTTTGAATTGGAAGATTGTGTGTTTGAGTTTCATTGTGGTTGCAAATAATGCTTCTTTTATGAGTGCAGGCTTGGCTGTGTAGTTAGAAGTTTGCTTCCCACCTGCATTGTCTTGGGGTTCAGTACCACTGCATGACACTTTGGAAGTACCTTCTAATAGCCTCAAGCCAACCAGAGCCTTGTGAATGAATTTTGAAGAGGGGAACTGGGAGAAGCCTGCAAGTCCAGGGTGTTAATTTGTTTCACTAAACCCTTCAAACTAGCACCCCAGCATAATTACAGTTCAATAACTGAAACAAGTTAAGATCTTGCATTAAATTAAAATAAAAATGATTCATTACAGATGGCCATATGTTTCACTCTGTATAAGTTTATCAAATGAATTTAATATATATTTTACTTGTTGCTTGATTACAACTTCAACCATATTTTGTTTCATCCTGTCCTATTCTTACATGGTGTGGAGTTCAGATATCATTTCCTTACAAAATCATACTTAAAACAGTTGTTGTAGAACAGAATTCTGAATCTGTAGGACTGTTTGATTGTGTTGTACGTGAATATTAAGTTTAGAAACAGGGGACAGCTGTTCCTTTTTCGGTTCCATATTGATTTCTCACATTGGCACAATGTCACAAATTTGCAGTTGATTATAGTTGATGGAATCAACCTTGCTTTACTACTGATGCTTTGTCAGCTTTGGGAGATGGAACGATAGAATCATTGTTCCCAGAATTTCATTTTGAAATGTAAATGGATATGGATAAATAACAGAATGATCAGTACTTTCCCAGCCATTTCTGGGAAACATGGAAATCCTGTGTTTGTGAGGGTTAGTTTCATTTATAAAAAAAGAGCAATTTAAGATAACTTGCTCTCTTGTTCTGTGATATTAGATAAAGCATGGAATCAGATTTTGCCTAGGTTTATATATAAGATATATAAGCTTATAAATTACTGGTACAAATAGAAGGAAAATAGCTGCTCATACTTGCAACTTGCTAGTAACACTGCACTATCAGTGTAGAGAGACAGCAGCACTGACTATCACTGTAGAAACTTTCTGCTCCATTTGCGACTGAAGTAACAATCAAATAAATTTGTACTCCTGTGACCTGTTCACTTTCACAATTCTGCTGCATTCCAGTGACTGGTTTGTAGAGGTACAATGAAATCTTTTGACACTTTATAATGTATACTATTAAGAAATGAAAGGAATCTCAGTTGTTTTTGCTTTTCAAATGGTTAGCATGATTTCCTCTATGTAATTCTTTTAGCGTCAACACACACTCTCAGAATAAGTTCCTTGCCAAGCAACTACAGCTCCAAAATCACATTCTTTGTTTCTTTCTTACATGCGAAAACTACACAGCCACAGCGCAGGTGTAGCTTTGTGAATAAGAAGTTTGCTTACCAACCATGTGGTCTCTGGTTCGGTCCCACTGCATGGCACCTTAGGCATGTGTTTTCTACAAAATCCCCAGGCCAACCAAAGCCTTGTAACAGGACTTGATAGATGGAAACTGAAAGAAGCCCATCATGTGTATATATGTACCTATGTTTATGTGCATGTACATATACCCTTGTCTTGACTTTGTGATGATTGTGGGCATCAACAAGCAACATTGCTTGTTTCCAGTCTTCCATGGAAAACATGCCTGGCCATGAGTAAAGATTACCTTACTGGGAATCAGGTGAGGGTTGGTGACAGAAAGGGCATTTGGCCATAGAAAATCTGCCTTGGCAAATTCTGTCTGACCCGTGCAAGCATAGAAAAGCGGTTGTTTTAGAATGATGATGATATGAGGACTTCTCTCTAATGCTGCTAATAGAGATTAGGCTAATGTCACGTTTCCATTGGAAGATATCTGTATTACATGCCTCTTCATGGTGTATTTATCTTGTGCAAGTAGGATTCCACTATCAAGATAACATAGACACCAACCTATTGATTTTCAGTTAACAATAATGCTTTCTCCATTGATTCAGTTAGGGAGGGAAGTCAGTCAGGCTGACAAACATTATGTTGGCATTATAAGGCCAGTCAGTAAAATCAGTTGGCTTGTGAAAGGTCTTCATTGGAATAAAACGTTTGAGATCCCCACTACACCAAAATCCAGTGTTGCATGCCATGATATAAAGTGAGGACTAAGGTCTAATCCTTTTGATACCAACCTGCCTGAAACAGCTTGTCGTTCTATGATACAAAATTCATCTTAAGATAAAATATTCAATCAAAATTTTGTGTTAATTTAGGTTTCAAACACCAGGTGAATAATGAAGTTATTTCACTAAGTCCTTCATTATTTTAAAAATTAATTGAAGTAAAGGCGAAATATAGTAGCAAAAGGGTTAAGACCAGTTCCTTAAGCAGAGAAAAACAGTCTCATGGTTATTTTGAAGAAAAATATATTGTGATGGATATTTTAAAAAATATATGAGAATTCAGTTAACATCTGAGACATTCAACACACCTCTTCATATTCCTAAGTGTAGGCATGGTTGTGTGGTAAAAACTCACTTTGAAACCACATGGTTTTGGGTTCAGTCCTACTGTGCAGCACCTTGAGAAAATGTCATCTATAACCTGGGGCTGACCAATACCTTGGAAGTAAATTGGGTTGACAGAAACTGTATGGAAGCCTGTCACATAAATACACGTGTATGTGTTCTGTGCATGTCTTTATATCTCTCTTTACCCCACTACCACTGCTTGACAACTGGTGTTGTTTGTTTATGTCCCCATAACTTAGCAGTTCAACAAAAGAAGAGATAAATATTAGATTAAAAAAATGTACTTGGGTCAATTTATTCCACTAAAACCCTTTTAAGGGCTGCAGTTAACTGACTGAAACAAGTAAGCGATAAAAGGTATTCTTTCAGAAATTTTCTTTTATAAATTAAAAACTCTACTTTTTTTTTAATTTATTCTATCACATTTATCAGCAATTAGAAATAATCTGATAGTCTGTTAGAGATTATCTGTTTGGATAATCTGATAGGATTGTTTGAGAGGCAGCTCTAGAAAGACGTCGCAAGTGATGGGGCACAGATCTCAATGTTATGCTTCACAGACAAAATAAAAAGTTTGAGACAAATAATGACCTGTTAAAAAAAATATATCCAATTAAAATTAAATTTAAAATGAACCAATGTATGAGTTTCTACATGGCTACACAAGCTGTTAGAATTAGCAGCCTAATCTCTGAAATTACACTCTATCACCTCTAAAATTAAATGACGGACATATTGGATAATGTAGTTTGCAATAAATTATGCGTGGAAAGTCAGTGTGGTCATACCTAGAATGTCTTTGATTATAGTTCTACTCAGTCAAGGCTGACTGGGAGCTAAACATACCACTATCATCACCACTCAACTAACATGTCCATATTCCATACACTCATATCCTGTACAAATCTTAAGCCAATGAGAGAGCTGCTTCATAGTTGCTGAACCTGTTAAAAAATAAGTCAAATCTCTTATATAACAGGCTACCAATTTTTTTTTTAAAGTCCTTGGGCATCCATATAAGATTTTCTTGTTAGAATTATCTGCAATAAACTAGTTATACTTTTATAAAACAGAATATTTTAACAATTTCTTTTTATACAATTTCTAATAATATTTAATTCTAAAAATATAATGATTTTTTTTAAACATTGTATGGCTAGGAGGGTCCATTCGAGTAAAATAGGAATGAAAAGGGTTCAAAGATAAAAAAATGGTTGAGAAATACTGCTCTATAATGTTTCAGTTACATAGCAGTGATAAAGTGTGGTTCAGTGCTGTGGGATGAAACCCAGAATTATATGATTGCAAAGTTGACTTCTTAAACATGTCTCTACTTGTGTGTATCATCATCATCTTACGTCCATTTTCCATGCTAGCATGGGTTGGACGATTCGACCGGGGTCTGGTAAGCCATGGAGGCTGCACCAGGCTCTAGTCTGATTTGGAAGTGTTTCTACAGCTGGACGCCAACCACTCCATGAGTGTAGTGGGTGTTTTTTACGTGCCACCGGCACAGGGGCCAGGGAAGGCTGGCAAACGACCACGATCGGTTGGTGCTTTTATGTGTCACTGACATGCACACCAGTCAGGCAGCGCTGGCATCTGCCACGTTCGGACGGTGCTTTTTACATGTCACTGGCACGGGTGTCTTAACTACAATTTCCATTTGATTTTTATTTTGATGTTGACATACTTGACTCACTAGGTCCCCTTAAGAAAGGCGGGTCACTCTACGATCCAAGGTCAGCACAGCAGGCCGTCCTGCAAGCCATGAACTCATTTCATTTGTCAGGTCTTCACAGTAACAGCATATCTCAGGGGTCTCGGTCTTCGTCATTTCCTCAGTGAGGCCCTACAAGCCACCAGCACGGGTATCACAACTACAATATATATTTATATAAAACGCTTGATTCAATAGCACTGTGTACAAACTCTATACATGGAATGACCAATTTTAAATACTATTGGATTTTACTCACAAGGTATTGGAATCTTAATTTTAAATACTATTGGATTTTACTCACAAGGTATTGGAATCTTAATTCTAAATACTATTGGATTTTACTCTTGGATTTGAATCTTAATTTTAAATACTATTGGATTTTACTCTTGGATTTGAATCTTAATTTTAAATCCTATTGGATTTGAATCTTATATGTATACCATACTGCCTAAATAATGGATCTGCAAATGCAATATCCCTGCATATCTCTCATCTATTTTCATTCCTCCACTTCACTCTCTATTTCATATCTTATCTAAATTAACTATTGCTTAACCATTTTCTCACACTGTTTCCGATGAAGGGATATAAAAAATATCCTGAAAACAGCTGTAAGACCTATTTATAAATGTTCAAAAATCTTCACAGCCTTGATTTTTTGTATATACACATGCTGATATATGATCTACGTTGGACTCCTTATTTGCATAATCACCGAACCTGGAGCTTAACTATGGTCTATCCAAAGCACTTACTCAGCATTATCTGACGCCTTTGGGTCTTACTGACACCATTACCTTTCATAACCTAATATATATATATATGCTTATATGTGTATATATTTGTGTGTTTCTATATGTGCATGTTTATGGTTATACATTTGTAGAGCAGAATATGCACATATTTCAACCCCCCTTTTGTGCTACTAGTTACCCCCTTCTCTCGCTGGAACCACTTTTAGAATCTATTCCTCATTCTCAATATCATCCCTTCCCACTATATTTTCCACTGATTACTTCTTGTGCCTCCCTGAGATACATCTGAGAACTGTCGTTACCTTACTTTTAACTCCATCTCTTATATGCTACGATTCTCATCACCTTGGCATAGCTGCCCTTGATTGCCTTTCTCCCACCTTTCTCTCTCCCACTCATTATAGCCACCCCTGTATACTTCTGACATCCATTTCTGTCACTGTACATCTTTCTCCCCCTCCTCCCAACCACCACACTTCCTAATCTATTGCTCTCCTCCTTTCATTTTTAACCTCTTATCATTTCCTCCTTCCTGAACCACTTCTATTCTTTCAGCCGCCATACTGATATTTAACATCTGCCACACCTCCATTCATTCACATTCGCATCCATCTTTCACCATCTGTCACTCTCTCATTTTCTAATGAATTCATCAATCCACTCTTCCTGGTTCATTATCTGCTTCTTTCCATCTACTCTCACTGACCCTTGTATAATATTGGGTAGTCATGTATCTCCTCCATAGTAAGCTGCCTTTGCCTATCCCTCTGTCATTTTAGCCTCTCAGTGACTGGCATAAAGCCACCTCCCTCTCTGCTACTACCCCACTTAGTCAAGGGGTCTTTTCTTTGTCTTGTGAGTTATTTGGCAACCTCATTAATGCTGGAGCCTGTCAAACTGTCTAAATCATACCAGCTTGGAATATGGACAATAATAATCATGATATATATATATATATTTGTGTATGTTGCCGACCGTGGCCGTTGCCAGCGCCGCCCCGACTGGCCTCCGTGCCCGTGGCACATAAAAAGCACCATCCGAACGTGGCCATTGCCAGCCTCGCCTGGCCCCCATGCCGGTGGCACGTAAAAAGCACCATCCGTCCGTGGCCGTTTGCCAGCCCCGTCTGGCACCTGTGCCGGTGGCACGTAAAAAGCACCTACTACACTCACGGAGTGGTTGGTGTTAGGAAGGGCATCCAGCCATAGAAACATTGCCAGATCATACTGGGCTTGGTGCAGCCTTCTGGCTTCCCAGACCCCAGTTGAACCGTCCAACCCATGCTAGCATGGAAAGCGGACGCTAAATGATGATGATGTGTGAGTGTCCGTGCTATATATATATGTATGAGTGTCCATACTGGCTACATACATTTTCTTCCATGCTATCTTGTTTCTTTCATATTAAAAGTTCTTTTCATTTCCTTTGTACTTGGATGTCTTTCCTGCTGCTAAGCACTTTCAGCTTTAACTGAAAGCAACATCTATGCTTAGTAAGGTAAATTAAAGTAATGAGTGTAGCCTCATTTACTCATTGACACGCCTAGTGGGTTGTGTTATTTATAGGTTTGAACTAATTAATCTTGTAGTCAGCTGGAATCTTCTGCAGTGTGGGTTGTGTAGAACAGTGATCTACTTACTACTGCTACTACAGCCAGTAATAATAATAATAATTCTTTCTACTATTTAAGCACAAAGCCTGAAATTTTGTAGGGAGAGGGCTTGTCGGTGACACCAATCCAAGTACTAGGTTGCTACTTTAGTTTTTTGATCCCAAAAGAATGAAAGGTGAAGTTGATCTTGGCAGAATTTGAACTCAGAACCTAAGTTGGAAATGTTGCTAAGCATTTTGTCCAGTCTGGTGTACTAATGATTCTACCAGCTTGCTACTTTACCAATAAATTACAATGGTTTCAAATTTTGGCACAAGGCCAGCAATTTGGGGGGATAGGTAAGTTAAGTGCATCGATCCCTGTACTTGGCTGGTACTTATTTTATTGACCCTCAAAAGGATGAAAGGTAAAGTCGACCGTGACAGAATTTGAACTCAAAACGCAAACACAGATGAAATACTACTAAACATTAAGCCTGGCATGCTAACAATTCTGCCAGCTCACTGCCTTACCAATTATAATAATCCTTTCTACTAAAGGCACAAGGCCTGAAATTTTGTTGGGAGGGTTAAGTCGATCACATTGACCTCAGTGCTCAACTGGTACTTATTTCATCGACCCCAAAAGGATTAAAGCCAAAGTTCACCTCAGTGGAATTTGAACTCAGAACACAAAGAGGGACGAAATACCACTAAGCATTTCATCCGATGTGCTAACAATTGTGCCACCTCACCACCTAAATGACGATGATGATGATAATAATAATAATGGTTTTAAATTTTAACACAAGGCCAGCAATTTTAGTGGGAGGGATAAGTCAATTACATTGACCCCTAGTGTTCAACTGGTACATTAATGCCTTGATATACAAGTTAATTTGTTCCCAGAGACCACTTGTAACTTGAAAACTTGTGAAGCAGAGCAATAATTTCCCATAGTAGCAATGTTGTAAATCATAATTCGTTGGCGGAAAAATATTTTACCTATAAAATTTATAATACCTGTAAATAAGTGGCAGTAGGACGACAGTAGAAAGGTAAAGAATATTTTATGTAAAGTAAAAAGAATGTCAAGATCATTTATAATAAAAAATATTCCCAATGACTGAGAATCAGTTTAGATGAGATGCAGTTTGGGTCCGTACCAAGAAAAAGCACCACTGGTGCTGTATTTCTGGTAAGACAGCTGCAAGAGAAATACCTAGCCAAAGATAAACCTCTGTACCTGGCTTTCGTTGACATGGAGAAAGCTTTTGATGGGGTCCCTTGATCCCTTATCTGGTGGTCAATTAGGAAACCAGGGATAGATGAAGATGAATGGTTAGTGATAGCTGTGCAAGCCATGTTCAGGGATGCTGTCAGTAAGGTGAGGGTTGGCAACAAGTACAGTGAAGAATTCCAGGTAGCGGTAGGAGTCCACCAAGGTTCAGTCCTTAGTGCCATCATATTTATCACAGGCAATAACAGAGGAATTCAAGACAAGATGCCCCTGGGAGCTCCTCTATGCTGACAACCTTGCTCTAATTGCTGAGTCACTATCAAACAAGAGAAGTTTCAGGTGTGGAAGCAAGGATTAGAATCGAAGGGCCTTAGAGTCAACCTATCTAAAACCAAAGTCCTAATAAGTAGGAAGCCAGACAAGCCACAAATCCCTTCAGGTAGATGGCCCTGCTCTATCTGTAGAAAAAGCGTAGGTAGAAACTCTATAAGATGTACCCAGTGTAAGCTATAGACACATAAGAGGTGCAGCGCAGCAATATAAAAAGGAAGGCTAACTGGGAAGTTAGTTTTTGTATATGGCAATAAACACTGAAATGTGCAGAGAACAACTTCTGCCACATTCCAGGGAGAAAAACTAGAAGTAGTTGATAGCTTCCATTATCTAGGTGACCAAATCAGTAGTGGGGGTGGGTGCACTGAAAGTGTAACTACTAGAATAAGAATAGCCTGGGCAAAGTTCAGAGAGCTCTTACCTCTGCTGGTAACAAAGGGCCTCTCATGCAGAGTAAAAGGTAGACTGTATGACACGTGTGTACGAACAGCCATGCTACATGGCAATGAAACATGGGCCATGACTGCTGAGGACATGCATAAGCTTGCAAGGAATGAAGTCAGTATGCTCCGTTGGATGTGTAATGTTAGCGTGCATACTCAACAGTGTAAGTACCTTGAGAGAAGAGTTGGACCTAAGAAGCATCAGATGTGGTGTGCAAGAGAGACGACTGCGCTGGTATGATCATGTGGTGAGAATGGATGAGGATAGCTGTGTGAAAAAGTGCTATATCATAGCGGTTGAGGGAACTTGTGGAAGAGGTAGTCCCAGGAAGACCTGAGATGAGGTAGTGAAGCTGTAGAAACTGCCAGATCAGATTGGAGCCTGGTGCAGTCATTTGGTTCGCCAGTCCCCAGTCAAATCGTCCAAGCCATGCCAGCATGTAAAACGGATGTTAAATGATGATTATTATTATTGTTTTCTGAATCATTTTCACTCACACTAGACTTGTGCACACCTTCACTTGTAGACGCAATCGCTGATTCACAAGCACTCATAGGTGACTTGTTGATTTCTTTTTAAAAAAACAAGTTCAGAGTTGTTTGCTTAGAAGTTTTTTTTCACTCTATAAATTTGTCAGTAACATGCAAAAGCATTTGTTATGGTAGTAGAAACTTTTGCTCTTCATTCAAAATTTGGATCTTGTGCTTGAAAAATAAAACTCGTAAAGTGAGGTATTGTATTTATTTTACTTAACCTGAAAAGACGAAAGGTGCAGTTGACCTTGGAAGAAAATTTGAATTCAGAAGTTAAAGAGCTGTAAGAAATGTTGCTAAGTATTTTCTCCAATCATCATCATTGATTAATGTCTGCCTTCCATGCTGGCATGGGTGGAACAGTTTGACAGGAGCTGGCCAAGCAGAAGCCTGCATCAGATTTTTGCAATACCCTTAAAGCCAGGAACTTTTCAGTACCCCCTCGTATGTATCTTAACATCGACAGTTGTTAACAAGTGTCTCAGTCATACAAGCAGTGTCATTCATCTCCAATGTTGTACATGAACATATCAGTGAGGAAGTCTCACTTTGCTTGGAAACAAGATGGTTGGTGATAGGAAGGGCATCCAGCCATAGAAAATCTGCCTCAAACTCCATCCAACCCAGGCAAACATGGAAAAGTGGATGCTCAATACTCTTTACTGTTTTACTTGTTTCAGTTATTTGACTGCGGCCATGCTGGAGCACCGCCTTTAATCGAGCAATTCGATCCTGGGACTTATTCTTTTGTAAGCCCAGTACTTATTCTATCGGTCTCTGTTGCCGAACCGCTAAGTGACGGGGACATAAACACACCAGCATCGGTTGTCAAGCAATGCTAGGGGGACAAACACAGACACACATACACTCATATATATATATATGTACATATATACGACGGGCTTCTTTCAGTTTCCGTCTACCAAATCCACTCACAGGGCTTTGGTCGGCCCGAGGCTATAGCAGAAGACACTTGCCCAAGGTGCCACACAGCCACTCCTGCGCCAATCATCATCAATGATGATGATTTCAATTTTTGTTGCACTTGGCTATTTTTTGTCTACATCCCACTGATAATTTCTGACTTTAGTGAACTACATTGGCTGTGTTGTGTATGACAGGCCTTCAATTCTTCATAACGACAAACAAAACACTTCTCTGCTTAATTATGCTCCCAGGTTCAGTTCTGTCAAGGTCGACTTCACCTCTCATCATTTGTAGTGCGGTTGGGGGGGGGGGAGGAGTCATAAAGTGAAAGTACCAGTTAAATAGGGAGAGATGGATTGAAATAACTGATTCCACCCCCTCCTCCCACTCCAGTATGTGTGGCCCTGTGCCTTTCTTAGAAATCATATGGATTCTTGGGAAGAATTCTCTTTTGTTGATGTTATTATTTTTGATGGGTTCTGTCGTAATATTTTGTGTGGTTTTGGTTGTTATTGTTGTTGCCCTGAATTGAGAACTTCTTGCTTGCTAGCCTAGTTAATAATTTTTTTCGTGTTGTAACATGAATTGAATTGTCAGACAAAATGTAGTACTGTTTTGCTTGTGGTACAAAAAAAATCTTTGTATCTTTTTATCCCAATATCATCATCGTCATCACTGACATTATCATCACCATTAGCATCATGACCGTCATCATCATCATCGTTCTCATTACCACCACCACCACCACAACTTCTATTTTCATCAACAGTACTGCCATCTCCATCACTGTCATCACCAACATCATCACCACCACCACTTTCATCACCATTACCATCATCGTCTTTTTTTTCCTTTCCCTTTACCCTCTTCAGAGTTGGTTTCCATGTATACCAGATATAACAAACAAACACAATGACAATATGAAAACCCCTCATGTTTTCTCTCTCTCCTCTTTCTCACCACTGTTATCCATCATCCTCCACCTGTCAATGCTGATTTGTCTCCACCTTGGCAGCAGTTGCCATGCCCACAGAATGATACGAGAGAGAAGGAAGCCGCTTGGACAGATGTATAGCTAGCTGCTAGCTATATGATGATGATGATGATAGTGGTTTAGACACATAAATGAAAACAAATAAAATAAAATCAAGAAATTACTCAACAGTTGACATTCTTTTTTCCTTTATTAATCTGTTTATAAATAAATAACTATTACCACCACAGTCACCACCACAACCTCAATCACTAACATTACTATCATCATCATCATCATCCACACCACTCATTTTACTCTTGTTGTAGATCTCTCTCTCTCTCTCGTTCACTCACACTATCTCTCTCTCTCTCTTGTTCACTCACACTATCTCTCTCTCTCTCGTTCACACACACTATCTCTCTCATACCCTCTCTCTAGTTCTCTCTATCTCTAATGCATGCTTTTTATGTGTGTGTGTGTGTGTGTGTGTGTACTGATTGTTATATGCCTCCACTCTTGTTAATCACTCACTGCATTCACCTCTACCCCCACCTCCTATATCCATTTGTTTCTCTCTTCTCTTTTACGAAATTATCCCCCACCCTCCTTATATCCACTGTCCATATTCTCTCTTACACTCACCTTTGTGTTTATACCTTGAGAGTTTGCTCTGGCACCTTGTCACGCTTTTTTTACCTTCTCAATTACTCCCACCTACCCTCCTATAATGCAGGTGAACCATGTACCTCTCTAGGAAGGCATCTATATTTGTCTCTCTATCGTAGTTTAAGCCTTTTAACATCTGGCATAAACTCAATGCCTCCTCTCTCAAATACCCTCCCCCTATTTAGTCGAGGTGGGGGGGATCTTCCTTTTGTTTTGTTGTCTTCTAAGTTACTTGGTGTCCTCACGAGGCAAAAAGTACCTAGTACACTCTTTAAAGTGGTTGGCACTAGGAAGAGCATCCAGCTGTACAAATCACTCCAAAGCTAACTGGAGTTTGGCACAGTCTTGCAGTTTATCAGATTCTATCGAATTGTCCAACCCATACCAACATGGAAACTGGGTATTAAAGGATGATGATAATCATACGTGGCTGTGTGGTTGGTAGCTTGTTTACCAACCACATGGTTCCGGGTTCAGTCCCACTGTGTGGCATCTTGGGCAAGTGTCTTCTGCTATAGCCTCGGGCCGACCAAAGCCTTGTGAGTGGATTTGGTAGACGGAAACTGAAAGAAGCCTGTCGTATATATGTATATATATATATATATATGTGTGTGTGTGTGTGTGAGTGAGTTTGTATGTCTGTGTTTGTCCCCCCAACATTGCTTGACAGCCGATGCTGGTGTGTTTATGTCCCCGTCACTTAGCGGTTCGGTAAAGAGACCGATAGAATAAGTACTGGGCTTACAAAGACTAAGTCTGGGGTCGAGTTCCTCGATTAAAGGCGGTGCTCCAGCATGGCCACAGTCAAATGACTGAAACGAGTAAAAGAGTAATATATGTATGTATATCTCCTGCATTTCAGTTTGGTTGACTGTACCTCCTTATGGTACCTATTTTTAGTTTGATGGTCTGTATTTTTTTTTATACAATTATCATGGAATTTACATTTGTATAGTGCAGTCTACATAGCTGTAGAAATTGTGCTTCATCATTGTACTTGTTTACGAGTCAACGCTGAGTGAGCAGGATTATAATTAATGGCATTTCAACCATGACCATACCATCATTTTGTACATCAAGGATTATATTCAATTTCAATATAAATGATTTATCTCAACCACAAAATTACAGCATATTAATGATGTATGAACAGATAAAACAGAGAACAGAACAATTGTGGTTGCAGGTTTGTAACAAAGACAAAGAATTGGTTGCAA
>NC_043004.1:93014843-93064843 GCF_006345805.1 Octopus sinensis
GTGCAGCCATCTGGTTCGCCAGTGCTCAGTCTAATCGTCCAACCCATGCCAGCATGGAAAGCGGACATTAAACCATGATGATGATGATAATACATTTATGTATTTGTTTTGCAAAATTCAAATCGTGTGCTGAAATAGATATTGTTATACCTGGTGATGGTTATATTTTGCCAATAAAATACATGCACTATAGATTTGGTCTTCATTCCATTTTGGGAATAAGCAGAACAAGAGGAGACATGAGGGATAGAGAGTCACTGAAGAAATCACTGGATGTGTGATGAAAGAACTTTGACAAAGAAACTAAAATAATAGTGACAAGGGTAAAGTGAGGACCAAATATATAGCAAGTGTGTTTGACAAAATGTGGCCAACCCCAAGTATAACAGTAACTTATATTATACATGCAAACATTTATGTTTTAATTTTATGTATGTTTATATAACTTTGTATATCTGTATTTTTCCTCCACCAGAAACTCATTGCCTATGGTCACCTGACTGGCAATACTCCAGAGTCTTCTACACCTGGCAAAAGGCTTATTGACCGTATTGTTGAGACAATATGTGTTTGTTTCCACGGGCCGCAGACTGATGAGGGCGTCCAACTGCAGATTATTAAGGTAACTTGTTTTTCACAGATTCATTGCTACCAGACTTGATGTTTTTAACAAAATCCTTCTTAATATTGTTATGTTCTGGAATCTTGTTTCCACTGCTCTCTGTTACTGTCATTTCATTCTGGTTTTTGTTGCTGCCATCCTTGATGCTGTTAGTTTCGTCATCTTTCATCTCTATCATTGTTATTACACTTAACATCTATGGCCTTGTTGCTATTGTTGTTGCTGTTATCAATTTTCTTATCATGGTCATTTATAGCTTTGTTGTAAGCATCAATCTCATCGTTTCCATTGTCTGCCCTATACTCTAGATCTGTCAGCAGTACAGTTTCAGTACAATTAAACACACATTATGTAGTCTAATTGAACTAAGCAATATAAATACATGTCATTATTTTGTTGATCTTGGTGAAATTTCTTTACTGTTTTGAGTTTAGATCTTACCACAGATAACTTCACCTTTCATCCCTCTAAGGTTGGTAAGAGTAAACTTCCAATCTAGTATTGGGTCAATGTAATAGGAACCGAACCCATTTCTCACCCATATGTGTGCCTAAATTAGAAACAAGTTGTTTGTGTAAGGCGGCGAGCTGGCAGAAACGTTAGCACGCCGGGCGAAATGCTTAGCAGTATTTCGTCTGCCTTTACGTTCTGAGTTCAAATCCCGCCAAAGTCGACGTTGCCTTTCATCCTTTTGGGGTCGATAAATTAAATACCAGTTACACACTGGGATTGATGTAATTGACTTAATCCCATTATCTGTCCTTGTTTGTCCCATCTATGTTTAGCCCCTTGTGGGCAATAAACAAATAAGAAACAAGTTGTTTGTTGTTCAATGGACAGGGCCACTATCACCTATTACTGCACTTGGAAACAAGTGGATAATTGGTAATAGGAAGGGCATTTGGCTGTAGAATAATTCTGCCTCAACATACTCTTGCAGGCCTGGAAATGTAGATATTAAATTGCTGAAGAGGAAGAGCATATGTATATATAAAATTTATAATTCTGCCAAGTTTGATTTTTTAATTTCACCATTAAGGTTGATAAAGTTATTGTAGTCAAGTAATTGTTGATTAAATAGACATTTATCTTCTCAAATCTCTGGCCATGTGCATATGTGGAGCTGCAGTAACTGATACTTTGCAGTATTTAATTACACATGCTTTCAGAGCTGTAAAGAAATCATTATTGTTATTTTTTGTAGTTGTTGCTCAAATCATGCCTGGTTAAATCATTAACTTTGCATTTCATTCATCTGGAGTCAATAAGCTCCTTATCAGTTCCATGTGCTGGGATCATTATGTTACCATCTGGCCTCATGCCAGTTTTAGCAATCGCTGTGCTACAGTAATAATTGTAACAATAGATCATCTGGCAAAATGCTGTAGATGTGTTTGTTTATGATCTGAGTTGAGAAACTTCTATGATGGACTCAATCTTTCAAACTTCTGGGACTAGTAAAACAAATACCAGTCGATTACTGGGGCCAATATAGGCATTGGTGTGGCTATGTAACTGAGAAACAGGTTCAATTCCAATGCATGGCACCATGGGCAAGTGTTCGATTCTATTAGCCGCAGGCCAATGAAACCCATGTGAGTGGATTTAGTAAGGAGAACATTGAAAGGAGCCGTGTGTGAGGATTTCAGACATTTTTTTTAGTCCAATAAAACCCAGATTTTAAATAGCTATTGCTATATTTACAATTGGGTCGAGCTTTCGCATTATTATCACTACGCTTAGTTGCTTTTGATGAATGTTCACTTTCAGATTCATAATCGCCATGGTTATGTTTCCTCTTAATAAACTTTTCCATTTTATGGGTAATTTACTCTGTTAATATGAATTGTATCGCACAAAGAGCACAGATTGCTAACAGAGTCAAACTGAGACTGAGATAAGTGACCTCTGAGCACATATTGGACTCTTTTGAGAAGTTTTTCAAAATTATTTGAAAAGATGAAAATTCTTGCCATGGAGTGGCTGTGTGGTAAGTAGCTTGCTAACCAACCACATGGTTCCGGGTTCAGTCCCACTGCGTGGCATCTTGGGCAAGTGTCTTCTGCTATAGCTCCGGGCCGACCAATGCCTTGTGAGTGGATTTGGTAGACAGAAACTGAAAGAAGCCTGTCGTATATATATATATATATGTGTGTGTGAGTGTTTGTGTATGTGTGTTTGTTCCCCTAGCATTGCTTGACAACCGATGGTGGTGTGTTTACGTCCCCGTCACTTAGCGGTTCGGCAAAAAGAGACCGATAGAATAAGTACTGGGCTTACAAAGAATAAGTCCCGGGGTCGATTTGCTCGACTAAAGGTGGTGCTCCAGCATGGCCGCAGTCAAATGACAAACAAGTAAAAGAGTATATGAATGAAAAAAATTAAGATACATGAGGACATATTAAAAGATTTCGTTCCACATTGTATATTTAGATTAAACAGTTTATTTTTCACATTTATTATTGAAATGACAACTGCTGAGGCTACGCCCGAAATAAACTGAAACAGAGTCGTGCACTGAATATGTCCATAAGATGTCAATTTCAAGGATAGTTTTATGCTAATTTAGTTCTTATCCTTATGAAATTTCAGATTCAAAATTGAATTGCACTGTCATACCATAATTAACCTAAATAAATTGAATGACACACATCCACCGCTCTTTCTTAGTTTAGAACTTAATATTTAGTTTTTTGCCACTTTGACATTTATATACCAACTTTCTAGTGAATCTCTGTTTGTATTTTTCATATTTTGAAATACAACTTAACTTTCTTGAGGCACACCTAATTACATCTTGTAATGCACCAGTGTGCCATAGCGCACGGTTTGAGAACCACTGGACTAAGCCCTACCTCCTAAAAGCATTACCATTAAGGCAGCTAGCTGGTAGAATCATTAGCTCATTGGTCAAAATGCTTGGCAGCATTTCTTCTGACCCTTTATGTTCTGAGTTCAAAAACCACTGGGATCAGCTTTGTCTTTAATCCTACCCTTTAAAACTGGGGTTGATGTAATCACTTTCCCACCCATCAAAAATTACTGGCCTTATCCCAAAATTTGGTAGAATAATTATTATTGTGTTAGATTGGTGGAATTGTTAGAGATTTGGACAAAATACCTAGCAGTATTTCTTTTGGCTCTTTGTTCTGAGTTCAAATCCGACTGAGGTCAAATTTGACTTTCATCTTTTGAAGGTTGATAAAATAAAGTGCTAATCAAATACTGGGGGGGAAGGGTGTCAACGTAAGTGACTAACCCCCTTCCCCCTAAAATCGATGATATTGTGCTTAAATTAGAAACTTTCATCATTGTAGACAGATCTTAGTTTTTACACTCCCAAGGTTGAGTCATAATCAATGACAAAGAGCTATTTGAGATTTTTTTATCAGCCAAATTTTTTAGTGACTTCTTTTGTAGTTGTTAATTATGTCATTTTCTATAGTAGCTATATACAAATCTCAGGTCCAGTCTTCTGCAACCATGATTTCATTTTCTTTGTTATTTTACCAAGAGTGTCCATATTCGTAGCACAATTTCAGCATTGTTTTTGCAGTAATAATTGTAACACTAGATCTATTTTCAGATCTTTGTATTTATCAGTTTAGATTATTATTATTATTGTTGTTGTTGTTATTATTAGATTTTAGTTCTCAAAGCTCTCGATCTTACTTGCTCCTGTTAATTCTGTGAGAGTGGACTGCAATCTGTTGTCAAGGGTCTCTTTCTACAAATTATAAGACTACCTACTTACATGTTATGACTCCAATAAGTCTGTCCAGAGTTGCCTCTCTTTAGTATTTCCCATTCATAATGCCTAAAGAGCTAGAAATGCATCTGGGAATCCTACAGGAGGCAACACTGGACAGATATGGACAGAATTTTTTTCCTTGGTAACTGCAGTGAATTTGCCTTTTAAGGCAGTGAACTGGCAAAAACATTAGCAAGCCGTGTGAAATGCTTAGCATTATTTCGTTTGTTGTTACGTTCTGAGTTCAAATTCCACCGAGGTCAACTTTGCCTTTCATCCTTTCGGGGTCGATTAAATAAGTTCCAGTTACGCACTGGGGTCGATATAATCGACTTAATCTGTTTGTCTGTCCCCTCTGTGTGTAGCCCCCTGTGTGCAGTAAAGAAATAAGAAATGTTAAGTATTGTGGAACACACATATACCAATCTCAAAATCCTCACTATCCCTGATAGAGCAGTTTTTTTTAGCATATTCTACCCTCATGTCAATTCTAATTTTTGTGACATATCTCAAACTTGCTTGTTAGTGCTCCAGGTGCCCCTACAACTACTAGGATGACAGTTACCTATTATTATTATCATCGTCATCGTCATCATCTCTGCCTTTATTGAAAGCGGAGGTATTGTTTTCTCTCATGTTTGTTTGTTTGTCCATGGACAAAATCTCAAATACTGCTGGATGGATTCAGATGAAAGTTTCAGGGGTGTTTGGCCTCGTGACTGGCACGAACTGAATAGATCTGGTACTGGACAAGGATTCTGGATTGTTATATTTACTTTACTTTACATGATTACGATCTTGTGTTGACTTTTAAGTCCTTCTCAATTATCTCCCTTTTGGCTGTTTCCAAAGTTTTATTTTCGTTTCTCTATTATTAATTTTCCTCGCGTCTCTATCTTAGTAGAAACTGGTGGATAAAGAAATCAAACTACATAAACAAACGGCAGCAAAACCATTCAGAAATTAAACAGCATTAACATATTTATACTACATATTAACACTTTACAATATACTTACATATATACATACATTTGTACATCGATCTAAAACAGGAATAAAGGAAGGCCGGAATTTAAGAGAAGAGAAAACCAAAAGGTCTCATGCTATTTGTTTAAAAATTCCTGAGTAGAACTTATTATTATTACCTCTGCCTTTGAAACTATTTTGAATGGTAAATTTGTTAACTTTGGCTTGTATTAGATATGGATAGACTATTTATTACAGTTGCTAAAATTTCTACAGCCACCTTCACATTCCATGACTACCATTGTGATCAATCAGGTACCAGACAAGGATTCTGGATTATTTTTCTGGGTTTTTTTACTTAATTTTTGAGAGCAGTTAGGTTCATTTTTAGTATTCTTGCTTGTGAGAGCAGTTGAGTTTATTTCAGATATTCTCATTTTAAAAATCATCTCTGGCTAATCGTTGAGAGGACATTGGTGTTGCCTTGGCAGAGGCTTGCACTCTTCGAGTGAGCTGGCAGAATTGTTAGCACGCTGGATGAAATACTTAGTGGTATTTTGCCTGTCACTATGTTCTGAGTTCAAATTCCACCGAGGTTAACTTTACCTTTCATCTTTTTGGGGTTGATAAAAAAAGTATCAGTTACGCACTGGGGTCGATGTAATCAAATCATCCCCTCCCTCAAAATTGCTGCCCTTGTGACAAAATTTGAAACCATTATTATTATTATTATTATTATTATTATTGAAGGTAATATGTTGAGAGCATAGTTACTAGACAAAATGTTTATAGCGTGCCTTCCAACTTTACTTTGGGAGTTCAGATTCTGCCAAGGTTGATTTTGCCTTTCATCTCTTCAATTGAGCACTGGGCTCAGTGTAATCAGTTATCCCCTTCTCACAAAATTTCAAGCCTCTTGCCTTTTGCAGAAAGAATTATTATTGTTATTATTATTATTATTTCTCTTTGTAAGGCGACGAGCTGGCAGAATTGTTAGCACACTGGATGAAATGCTTAGCAGTGTCTTGCCCATCGCTACGTACTGAGTTCAAATTCTGCCGAGGTCAATTTTGCCTTTCATCCTTTCAGTGTTGATAAATTGAGTACCAGTGAAACACTGGGGTTGATGTAATCGAATAGCCCCTTCCCTCCAAATTTCAGGCTTTGTGCCTTTGGTAGAAAGGGTTATTATTTCTCTTTGTCAAGTCCTCCATTGTAAATTTGAAATAAAAAGAAATTATTACAGTTATTAATGTTATGATTATCAATATTATCATTGCTGTTATTGTTATCATTCTTGCTGTCTCATTTAGGCTTTGCTAACTGTAGTGACATCAAACAACTGTGAGATCCATGAAGGGACTGTTCTACAAGCAGTACGTACCTGTTACAACATCTACTTGGCCAGCAAGAACCTAGTCAACCAGACAACAGCCAAGGCCACGCTCACTCAGATGCTTAATGTTATCTTCTCCAGAATGGAATCCCAAGCTGTGAGTTTCTTTTGTCTTTCCACATCTTGTATCCATGAATTGTGACAGTTATTGATGCTTGTGTAAATGTATTGTTATTCTTCACCCCAGTAAACTGAGCCACATTGAATTCTGTCTTGCTGATTGATTATGAAATAACTGTAGTGGCATGTGAACCCGTGACTTATGGTTTTCTTCCTCATACACCTAATCATTTTGCTTTATCCATGTGCGTGTTTATGTATGCATGTATATGTGTCGATGTATGATTTTGATGTAATGATATTTGTTTGCATCTATTGTATGTGTGTGTGTGTGTATGTATAATTTCTTCAAAGACTCTAGCATGAATCATTAGATTCCACCTTTCCTTACATGTGAACTTAGATATCTTACCAAACTTGTGTGTAGCCTCAGGCCAACCAGAGCCTTGTGAGCCAATTCAGTAGATGGAAATTGAAAGAAACCCACTGTATATGAACATATATAAATATATATTTCTTTTTAGAATTTAAAATATGTCACAAATTTATTTTAACTAACCGAAAGTTTGCTCATGCCTAAACACTGCTTGGTACTGATACTGCTGTAATTTTTACCACACTGGTGGTCTAATGGTGCAACTCAGTCAATGTGGACTGTGTTTTAGTCAAAACTATGACTCTAATAAGTTTGTCCAGAGTTGCCTCTCTTCAGTATTTCCCATTCATAATGCCTAAAGAACTAGAAATGCATCTGGGAATCCTACAGGAGGCAACACTGGACAGATATGGACAGAATTATTTTCCTTGGTAACTACAGTGAATTTGCCTTTAGAGGTTGAAATATGTCACAAACATTTTAACTAACCTAAAGTTTGCTCATGCCTAAAGTGCTTGGCCTTGATACATGTGTGTGTGTGTGTGTTTTCCTTGTCTTGACATTGCATGATAATTGTAAAATGGTTGTCACTGTCATACAAGCAGTGTCATTCATTTCCAATATTCTACAAGAACATGTCTAGGCTTGGAGGAAATTTTTCTTGCTTGAACACAGGTGAGGAATGGTGACAGGAAGGATATCCAGCTGTAGGAAATCTGCCTCAATAAACTCCATGAAAAAGTGAACACCCAAATAATGATATACATATATGGTACAAATTACGATAAAGGCATGACCATCCTTTGTTCTCCACGTATGTTTCACCATTGTGGTTATTAGCATCCTCAGCGGTGAATGTTCTCTCTTTGCAGTTGGATGTTGGATCACAACAGTTCATAGGGGAGATATGTGTAACATAATGCAATAAAGTGTTTCACTGATAAGCTGTTGTGGTTCAGTATCCAATTGCACATGAGACATCCACTTCAGAGATGCAAGTAACCACAGCATGGAACATGCATAGGGAAAAAATTATATTAACTGCATTTTGAGTTTCTCCTACGTTTGCTCTGTATGTTGTAACTACTGACTGTCTAATATGATAGCAATCCCTCAAGGTCAAGGATGATGGTCTTCGCGCAAATTTACTGGTGAGTCCGTAGGTGACCAATAAGACCAATTCTTGCTTGAAAAGATCGGTCGCAGTGCAGACATCTAGTGCCGGAAGGGAGAGTCGCACGTGGTTGTTGTTGGCGCTCCTTCCGTCGTCGTCTTTTCTCCTCCAGCTCTGCAGACCTTTTCGACTCGAAAGTCACCGTTCCCTTATGGATGGTGGTTTTCCAGAGTGGTCTGTTTTTTGCCGTTTCCTCCCAGTTAGTGAAGTCGATGTCACACTTTTTGAGGTTCGTTTTCAGGGAGTCCTTGTAGCGTTTCTTCTGGCCTCCTTTTGTACGCTTGCCGTCTTTGAGTTGGGAGTAGAAGATCTGTTTGGGAAGTCGTTCGTCAGTCATTCTAACCACGTGGCCGCTCCATCTTAGTTGGCCTTTGATGACATAGGCTTCGATGCTGGTCGTTTTTGCTTCTTGTAGCACGCTGACGTTAGTTCTTCTGTCTTCCCAGCTGATGTTAAGGATCTTCCGAAGACAGCGTTGGTGAAATTTCTCGAGCGTTTTCAGGTGGTGACTATACGGGGTCCAGGTAACTACTAACATTAACTACTAACTACAATACTAACCACGTTACTATATTGAAAGTAGATTGGGTGATGATATTCTGCATGGAGCTCTAAACTCACCAGTAGTAGTCATACATTTAATGGTACATGCGACATACTATATAGAAAATCTGCCTCAAACTCTCTCCAACGTTTGCAAGCATGGAAAAAGGAAAGGTGTCGTTTAAATAATGGTGGTGACACATGTCAAGCTTAGTAAAATTCTGTATGCAAGGACAACCACAATTTTACCTTGCTTGACGTGTGTGCTTGAGAAGTCATGTCTAGCTAAGTAAAGTTGTGGTTGTCGTTGCATACAGTCTTGTCCCTTGCATTCCTTTCCAGCTGAGCATTCTGAATCATGTAGGCTCATGGGTGCTAGTGCCACATAAATGCACCTATGCCAGTGCTGTGTAAAAACATCCAGTACACACTGTAAAGTGATTGGCGTTAGGAAGGGCATCCAACTGTAGAGACCATGCCAAAATAGATATGGAGCTCAGGCAGCTCTTTCAGTTGGCCAGCTCCTGTCAAATTGCCCAACTCATGCCAGCATGGAAAACGGATATTAAATGATGATGATTATATACACTTTATTGCATTATGATGATGTTAGTGGTTTAGCTGCTGGGTTAAACGATTGTTTGTTCAAAACTTAGTGCTGTAATGTTGTCAAAGAACAGGGCACCTAATTCTGCTTTCTTTGGTTTGTGTAGTTGGAGAGAAATGGGTTTTGCAACTACCTCTCTAGCTGAATGGTTAGCCATAAGGATGATCCAACAGTAACAACAATTTACCTGACAAAAAGAAAGAAAAAAATGAGAGAAAAAGACATCTCACCCAGTAATACACACATGTATATAGACATGGACACACGCTCATTAATATGCATATAGTATTTGTAAGTTTGTTTGGAGGTTCATGTTGGAGAGTAATATATATTTTTTTATTCGTAGATGAAACAATCTGCACCTTCAGTGAGTTAGAATACATACACGGAGGCACATGTGTATACACACACACACACACACACACATGTACTATTTGTACCTGTGTGTATATGACTATTTTAACATATAGGATCAGTCAACAAATGTTTGCTGTAAAAACTTACCTGGCATAACACATACTTGCTCTCTCTTTCTTTCTTTCATGTGCATGCATACAGACATAAAAAGTACATATAATAAACATGGAAACATAAAAAAGGAAAAAAATATATATATATATTGAAAATTCACAGAATGAACTGTGAATGATCGTGCAGGTATTGTTAGTTAATTGGTAGTGGTAGTAGGGTAAAGGAAGTAAAGAAATAAACTAATGAACTTTGTTCCTTTTTTGTTTGTTTTTTCTTCCTTTTTCTCTTCTCTATATAACATGAAATGACACAGTTTAGCTGTATTGAATTTAGGCTAAAACCTTTTAAATGAAACATAGCACTTGTTGTACAATCAGAAGAGATAGTTTGACATATTGAAGTATTCTCAAACTGCCAGCTGAGTTTAGAAATGCTACTTCACATTTTTGTTCACATTCCGTCAATAGGAGAACAAACTTGTGCTTTTTACCATTTTTACTTTTTATTTTATTTTATTATTTTTTTTTTTGTTTCAGGCTTGGTTATAAGATAATTAATTAGATGTTAGTAGTGTTAGAAACATGGCATTTAGGAAATCAAAATTTAACCTTTGATGATGAAATAGGGCTAATTAAAAAAAAAAAATAAATAAATAAATAAAATGTTGAAACATCATAAGAATTTGTAAACTTTGAGAAAACATGAAATAATTCTGTTTTTGGAATGGTGAAACTTGAAGCAGGTAAAGTTATAAATCATAGTTTTTAAGCTTTTAGCTCTTTTACTTGTTTCAATCATTAGACTGCAGCCATGTTGGCACACCACCTTGAAGTTTAGTCAAGTGAATTGAGCCTGGTACTTATTTATTTATTTTTTTAAGCTCAGTGCCTATCCTATTGGTTTCTTTTTACCCAACTGCTAAATTATGGGGATGTAAACTCACCAACACCAGTTGTAAAGCAGTAGTGGAAAATAAACAGACACAAAGATGCACACAGGCTTCTTTCAGTTTCCATCTATCAAATTCATTCACAAGGCTTTGGTCAGCCTGAGGTTATAGTCGAAGACATTTGCTCAAGGTGTCACACAGTGGGACTGAACCCAGAACCATGTGGTTGGGAAGCAAACTTCTTACCATGCAGCCACACCTGCACCTATAGTGTGTAAATATTAGGTTTAAAAAAATCCTTTTGGATTGTGAAAGTCGAATGATATTATTTATAGCTTTATTTGCTTCAAGTTTCACCATTCCATAATCTTAAGGTTTGTGTCATAGGTAGAAGGGTAGTGTCCATGATTTTATGCATGGGGTCCGAGACTGGTAGGAAAAGGTGGAGTTATTTTCAGCCCAGAAACCTAGCTTGAATGCTTGCAACAACAGAATGGACTCCACTAAGGACCAAGTGTCAGTGTTAAAGCAGGCAATGGATTAAGTCTACTACACAGGAACAAGTACAGTTTAAGGGCTTTCCATACTGCTTCTGTTCTCCCATTTTCATTCAGAATGTCTTCTACAATACCCCAGGGTATTGTAGAATAATGCAGTCATGCCTGCTGTTATTGTTGTTACTGTATATGTATAACAACTCCGATCCAGCCCTGACCGTCTCCTCTTTTTTCAGACAGTGTATCTAGGTCTGCAGGAAGTTCATTATGTGTGTGTGTGTGTGTGAGATTATGTGTGAATGTTGACATTCCACATTTGTCCCCATTTAAGTGAGATGATGATGATGATGTTAACATTTCTTGTTGATATTGTGATCAGTTGCTCTGCAGTGTCAGAGATCTCCATTAATAAAAAAAAAATATATATATATATATATAAGCACCTACTTGAAAAAATAGTCAAGGGTTAGCAACAGGAAAAGCACCCAGCTGTTAAATCCTGCCTCATGTATGTCTCCATCTAAATTCTTGCTTGCTTGGGTAAAAACAAAACAAAAACCAACATTGAATGACCAAATAGATACTATGTAAATTAAAATCTTAATTATAAAACAAACATTCCATGTATGTTATTAAGTATAAATCACCCAGATAGCAAACAACTGAGAAAATTGTGTTGAGTTTCTCATGAGAAAAGGAACAATATTTTCCACCAAAATCTCAGCAAGTAAATCTTTTTTGTTGTACATCAACATAAAAGTTTTTGAGTATTTCATTTGATTGCATGGTGTGTAATAGGAGTTTTAGTATTCTTAATGAATACTCATTTGCAACTGACTTGGGTGAACAACTGGCTTAAAAGATATTTATAAGCTAAGAACAAATTTGAAGGAAACGACAAACCAGACATATCTTACATGATGTTCCGAGCATGAAACGCAAACTGGAATTTATATTGAATTTGAAGTATGTGCAGTTGTGATTCTAAGGGTCTGTTTGTTGTAAGTTCACCATTCAAAGTTTTTGGAAAGTGGTCAAAGTTTAGGATAAAAGACTGCTATTACTTAAGATCTTGTCCAAACCTAAACTGCAGATGTTTGTCAAGGTTTCTGGTGACAACTCATCTCCCTTGGATTCTTTGAAACAGCCTGGATCAAAACATATTGTCTTGTCTTCTTTTACAGTTTCACAGAAGTTAGAAATACTTGTAGTGATTTTGTTGAAAGCTCAAAGAAATATTTCTATCATGTAATGATCCACTCACCATCAACACTTTCATCATTATTGAGTCCACTTGACATTTGTTACCTCCCTGATGTTACCTCCGCATTTTATTACAATGTCACTTTCTACATCTGATTTATTGCTTCAACGAAATGTCTTGTTTTAAAGCCTCTTTCACATTTTCTACCACTTCTTAACATTCATCATTCTCTCATCTCGATCATTCTGTGTACTGTCACACACTTGTTCTCTCCTCACCCATCCTAGTTCTTTCACAGCTGTTTTTGTCTATTCAGCTCCTAATTACATAGTCGCTGAGTGAATGAACATGTTATAGAGCAGCAAGGACTCCCCAATCACACAGGGTATAAGGCGTCCCTGTTTGTGTTGGTACCACTGTAACTCCAACCAGAACTATAAAGTGGTTGAGGGGACATTTTAGTATTATTGTCTAGGACATGGCAACCTTCTCTAATGCTGGTGCCACAATAGAATTCACTCAGTACATACTGTAGAGCAGTGGATCTCAACCTTTTTTACCAACAGCACACTTTGGAATACATGAAAAAATTGCAGCACACCTGGCTAAATATACACGAAAAAATATTTGAATTTTGCAAAATACAAACATGGCAAGCCATAGATGGCATACAACCATAGACACAGATCAGTCAGAGACACAGAATAACTCAAACTAAATAAAGAAAAACACAGCTATGAACTTAGTTTATTGCAGTGTTTCGAGTTTCATCGATCAAGTAACTGGCTTCTTTAGTGAGAAATTTGTGCCTGGCTTTTATTCATAATTTCCGTATTTCTTTTTCTGTTGTACATAATCTCTCACACTTCTTTTTTGATGTTGTTTAATGTTGAGAAGCCTAATTCACATGTATAAGAAGTTGAAAATTGTAATAAAATTGCTAAAGCTCTTTTACATAATATGGGATACTCCTCTTGAATTGAAATCCAAAATGAATAAATAGGCAGAGTTGAATTTTAACCCTCAGTCACTAGAAAGGGTGGCCAATTCTTCTTCTTCCTATAACTCAAGTTCAGTGTTGGAAGAATGTTTTATGAAATGATCTCTAATCCAATCATACTTTTCTGTCTTTAATGATGGAAAGTAATTATTGATGCTTTTGTCCAGGGCTGTCAGATGAGTAAAAAGCCAGAAAATCAACCCATATTGAACAAGCAAATGCACATCGAGCCTCCTTATCTCAATTTTAGAGGTAGATTCTACCATGAATATGAAAAAAATACAGTACTTTTTTTCTATCAGGGGGTCCCACCTTAAGACAAGTATTGACCAATATCCATTGCTGTAATCAATACTAATGACGAACGAAACCATAAAAGATATAGAATTTTTAGCATTGTGACATTTGGAAGCATTTCGCTCATCCCTAAATGAACAAAGCTATGTGGTGCAACATGTTACACCACAGACTGTGAATACTCAATTGGGATCATGTGGGTTTCTGCATTTCCTTAGTGTGTCGTTCAAAATTTCGCAGTTCACTTAGGAAGATCTCATGGCACACTGGTTGAGAATCACTGCTGTAGAGTGATGAGGTTTGGGAAGGGCAAGAAGCTGTTGAAACTAAACTGGAAAAGAAAAATAATTAAATGGAATGTAGTCCTTCAACTCCTTTAGGAGAGTTGTAACAACCTGCTCAATCCATACCAGCATGGAAAAAGGACATAAAACAATGATGATAACGATTCAAGGTTCTAAGATAATAAGATCTTCAGTTTGTTAATTTTCCAAATATACACTTACTATATCCCTCCCAGTACTTCCTCTTAGTAGTGGGAGCTTTTTTTTCATTTCCTTTTCCTCTGTTCTTTTCTTTCTTGCAAGTTACATGGCAACTTCACTAGTGCTGGTCGCACAAAATAAATCACCCAGCGCATTCTATAGAGTGGTTGGTGATAGGAAGGGTATCTACATGTAGAAGCCATGCCAAAGATGACATTGGAGCTCTGTGCAACCCTGCAGCCTGTTGGTTCCCTGTCAAAACCATCCAAGCCATGCCAGCATAGAAAGTGGGCATTAACTAATGCTGATTCTAATCACATATCCATAATACCTTTTGCACATGCAATAAACTGAGGCATGAAAAGTTGCAGCAAGGATAGTAAAAACATCCAAAGCTAAGTCATGGGAGGTCGTTGGGGTTAAGCTGGCTTCTGACTTTAGATTGGCCAATAAAATATTCTGGTTGCCCATCTGCCAACTTTGTAACAAAATAATAAATTCCTGCCCCATCAATGCTGTGTCTTGAGTACTATCCATTTACTCTCTTTTACTCTTTTCAGTCATTTGACTGTGGCCATGCTGGAGCACCGCCTTTAGTCGAGCAAATCGACCCCGGGACTTATTCTTTGTAAGCCCAGTACTTATTCTATCGGTCTCTTTTGCCGAACCGCTAAGTGACGGGGACATAAACACACCAGCATCGGTTGTCAAGCAATGCTAGGGGGACACATAAATACACACACACATACATATATATATATATATATACATATATATGACAGGCTTCTTTCAGTTTCCGTCTACCAAATCCACTCACAAGGCATTGGTCGGCCCGGGGCTATAGCAGAAGACACTTGCCCAAGATGCCACACAGTGGGACTGAACCCGGAACCATGTGGTTGGTTAGCAAGCTACTTACCACACAGCCACTCCTGCGCCTATTTGTGTAGAATTTTGCCAATTCCATTAGTGATGTTTGACTTCATAATGATTTAGTTGGCTGTTAGTATATGCATTGGCATAGCTATTTAATATGCTGTTTACTGTTGTTTTGGGTAACATCAATACCAATTTTCCATATCCTTTGGGTTTTCTTTTCAGTTGGGTTCTTTTCCCAACCTTTACAAACTACGACTTAGCATATATGGCAAAGTGATGGGAGCAAGAGAGAGAGAGTGAGAGAGAGTCATTACAGTGATATGATAGTTGTTAGTAAGGAGATTGTACATGACCATGAAGGTGATTGAACTAGAGCGAGGGGAGAGAAACAGAGTGGTTGGATTAAGAGAGTAATGGAAGACAGTGAGCGATAGTTATATGATGGTTATGGGACAGAATATTGAGTGGAAATTGTATGAGCAAGGGAGAAATAAGTGCCAGCGTCTGCATATTTGGCTCAGAATTTACTGGGGTTTAAAAAGAGAATAACAGTAAAGAGACAGGATGATAAAAGAGGGAGTAATGGGTAAAAAGAGAGTGTGTGTGTGTGTGTGTGTGTGTGTGAATAAGAAGTGATAGAGGAGAGTGAATGGTGGATAGCAATAAAGATAGGTAATACTAAGATATTTGTATATGTATATTGTTTGCCAGGATCAAGAGAAACAGAAAGATAAGCAAGTCCAGAAAACGGAAAGGAAAAGTGAATCTGATTTGGAGGTGAGTGTCATGTTTAGGACATTTGACCTGCTGGAAGGTACTGGTTTAATTTAGGATCTCTGCCATTTATAGAAGTATCCTGTCAGGACCACAGCTGTCATACGGGGAAGAAATCTAGCATGATTCTAATGTAGTCAAAGATTGTTTATTGAGAAAATAAGCTATTTTTATTGAATATTTAATTTTAAATGCTTTAGCTCTCTTTTTTTTTTTTTTTTTGGTTTTTGCACCTGCTGGGTCTGGAGGAAGTGGCAGTGCATATGGACTTTGCAGGCCCTCTTAGACCAGTGGGATTGATGCTATGAATGTTCCTCATGAGCTCTTTTAAGTTAACAATTGCATGAATGATAACGAGCAGAGTGGGAATTCCTGAGGGCTGATGATTTGGGAAGGGCAGAATGTGCATCGTGAATAGTGTGAGACCAGACTGTTGGACACTACAAGGATTATGAGCTGAAGAGAGATGAGTAGAATGCTTGAATTGAAGTGACAGGAACCTAATCAACTTTGAGAAGCAAGGGCCAGTATCGCATCAATAGGATAGGAAAAGGCACAGAAGCGATGGAACACCTGTAGGTAGGTGGATAAAGCGTATCTGTAAGCTCAGAATTTCTGGAACCACTGTTGACACTGGCTTATGTATATTGTCTTATCCCCACATACTGCATTAATATTCCTCACACTTTCCATTGTGTTGTTGCCTTTATTGAATTCATAAAGCAAAATATGCCGAATATGGTCCTTTGTCACTTCCATTATAGCTTTGAAAAAATATCTGTTAAATTTGAACTGCACTCTTCAAAACTTGTGCTAAGAATAAGGACAAGGTAAAATTACTACCTGCTTTGATAGCAAGTTGGTGCAGGTAGTTTACCCTGTCCACCTCCAACTTTGAGTTCATGCAATTGAAAAAACTGCATTATTTATGGGATGACCCAATACATGTTGTTCTATCAGCCACTTACTACTATATGTAGCTCTCATATTCTCATGTACTAGAATGTAGTTGACCTTATTAGCTTCCATAACAGCTATAAACCATTGAGTAGCTTCTTTATAGCTTGAAACTGTTTAATTCATCAACTGGACAGATTATATATTACATTACTCATGAAAATATGACCATAATTTGCATGTTTTATTATAGTGATTGGCCTGCCTTATCTATATATTTGTTTCTTTTGCTTATTTTTGAATTGAAGTGTATACAATTTAAATATTATACACTCTATAAAGTAACTTAAATGTTGCAGCTTGCTTTACAGAACCAGACTGAAATAAATTTTAGTTTAATTATCATAGAACAACAATTAAATCATGAAGAAATAATAATAATCATCATCATTTAACGTCTGCTTTCCATGCTGGCATGGTTTGATGGTTTGACTAAGGACTGGAAAACCAGGAGGCTGCACCAGGCCCCAATCTGATCTGGCAAGGTTTCTACAGCTGGATGTCCTTCCAAATGCCAACCACTCTGAGAGTGTAGTGGGCACTTTTTACGTGCCACTGGCACAAATACGATGATTGAAAATAAGATATATTCTTCAGTAAAAAAGACAAAACTGAGAAATAATTCTTTTCCAGAGCAATCATATATATTTACAAATATTCTACCATCAAAGAAATGCCTAACTTGAAGAGAGCCACCAGATTTCCCTTTATCCACACTGGAACTGCTATGTAGTTATCTATGTACAATTGTGTATGTGTGTGTATATATATATGTTTGTGCTTCCCTGTCCTGATGCCGTGTGATATTTGTAAATGAGTGTCGTTCATTTCCAATCTTCCATGATAATATGTCTGGTCATGGAGAAGTACTATCTTGCTTGAGGGTTGGTGACTGGAAGGGCATCCAGCCTTAAAAAAATTTACCTCAAAGAACCATGTTTGACCTATGAAAGCATGGAAAACTGGATATTGAAACATTGCTGATCATACATAGATAACAGACATACACATTACACATGCTTATATTCATACATATATATGTATGTATATAAATACATAGAGAGGTTGAAGATCATGTCTACCCTCACTTTACATTTGGATGCCATACCAATGCCCAGCATCTTTATTAAATGCTCTTGTGGCATTTATTGTGGCATGTCCTTAAGACTAATGAGTCCTCAACACCTTATGCTGTCTGCATTCATTCACTGATCAGCATCAAAGAAGTCAATTCCCCCACAAGACAAATGAGAATACTTTCCATCAAGCATTGTCTCCATTCATTGGTTCTTTACTTTCTCCACATAATTGGATGAGGCTGAGTGAGATTGTGATGAAAGAAAAAGTTACAGAAGAGAACAAAGGTGATAGAGGAGAGAGCATTAGAATAGTGATTGATTGTGATTACAGGTATATGAGGTTTGTTGGTCAGGAGGTTGAATAGAAGTAACATGTCAAAGTGGATATAATAGAAGAGGGAATAATGGAGGTAGATAATTGCTGACAAGTAGAGAGAGAGTTTGAGGTATAGCAATAAAGATAGTAGATGGTAAGGTATATATAAATATATATGTATATTGTTTGCTAGGATCAACAGAAAGATAAGCAAATACAGAAAGCAGGAAAGAAAAGTGAATCTGATTTGGAGGTGAGTGTCATGTTTAGGACAGGTGTGGTTGAGCTTTTTCACTTTTACCAAGCCACTGTTTATGATGTTTAACATTTCGATAGAAGATCCATTTTTCGTCACCAGTCACAAGTCTATCCAAGAAGGGTGAAATGAGTTCGCAAGAATGGAGAGAAGAGCAGATGTCAACTCGGGATTTGCGGTTGCTTTTTGGAAAATTCATGAGGCACCCATTTTCCAAGTTTAGGAACCTTTCCAAGTTGTTGAAGATGATGATGAACAGTTGTATGGTTTGAACTAAGCTTTATTGCCAATTCTTCAACTGATAATGCAGGATTTTCTTCAAGTAATGCCTCAAGTTCAATCTTCATCTTCAAGGCTGACATCTCCACTTCTGAATTTTGCAAACCATCTTCTGCAAGTTCTTTCATTCAAGCATTCTTTCCCATAAACTGAGTGTATGTTTCAAGTTACTTCAGGTGCAGTTTCCTTTTTTCGTACTCATAAAGCATTATGTGCCTTAAATGCTCTTTGGATACTTCTATGTTAGAAAGGGTTTTAAAGAAATTTTAATTCTATTATTCTGTAAAATGATATTTAATTAGTTTAAATGTTCACAAATACATAAAAAAAAATTTTAATTCCATTAGACATTCTAAAATACTATTAAATTTCTTTCAATTTTTGAAAAAAAATAAAAATCAGATAGAACTTATGGGATGACCTGATATTACAGGGACCTTTTGTTCCTTTCTCTCACAGATTATTGGATGAGGATAGTCAGACCAAGAGGGTATAGAAGTGAGTAGGTGATAGCGAGTGAATAATGTGATTACAAGTATATGACAGGTATTGGCAAGGAGGTTGAATAGATGGAAAATGACAGAAGTGTATCAGATAGAATGTTGGGAGAGAACCAATACAATGGTGATAGAAGAGAGTATTATAAGAGAAGCAGAATGGTAAGAGAGAGAGAAATTGTCTTTTGTGTGATACTGATAGCCAGAGAGAGAGAGAGAAACAGTAATGTGAAAAAAGTGATGAACAGCAATATAGATAGATGATAATAAGCTATATATATATGCATGTATATATTGTTTGCCAGGATCAAGAGAAACAAAAAGATAAACAGGTTCAGAAAACAGAAAAGAAAAACGAATCTGATTTGGAGGTGAGTGTCATGTTTAGGATAGTTGTCCTGTAGGAAAGCACTGACTCAATTCAGGACCATTTTCATACACACACACACACACACACACACACACATATCGTTAGGAAGGGCATCCAGCTGTAGAAACATTGCCAGATAAGACTGGAGCCTGGTGCAGCCTTCTGGCTTCCCAGATCCCCGGTCGAACCGTCCAACCCATGCTAGCATGGAAGCATATCAGTTACCCTCATATTTTTATATTCAATGAAGGAGACAGTTAAAACATTTAAATAAACATATATAATATATTCAAATTTCACTTGGGCAGTGAAATACACAAATAATACACACAGATACAGACACATATGGCTTGACTAGTTGACAACTACCAGCATGGATTATATCATTCAGGCCTTCTATCAGATTGCAGAATGCTCCAGTTGAGAAGCCACCAATAAAATATACACTATGGCACAGGAGTGGCTCTGTGGTAAGTAGCTTGCTTACCAACCACATGGTTCCGGGTTCAGTCCCATTGCGTGGCACCTTGGGCAAGTGTCTTCTACTGTAGCCTCGAGCCGACCAAAGCCTTGTGAGTGGATTTGGTAGACGGAAACTGAAAGAAGCCCATCGTATATATGTATGTGTATATATATATATATATATATATGCGTGTGTGTGTTTATGTGTCTGTTTGTCCCCCACAACATCGCTTGACAACCGATGCTGGTGTGTTTATGTCCCCGTTACTTAGCGGTTCGGCAAAAGAGACCGATAGAATAAGTACTGAGCTTGCAAAAAAAGAATAAGTCCCGGGGTCGAGTTGCTCGATTAAAGGCGGTGCTCCAGCATGGCCGCATTCAAATGACTGAAACAAGTAAAAGAGTATGTGCAAAAGCAGAGGGTACATAATTCCCACTATACTGTGCATATCTTTCATTTTTTGACACTAGCATGTAACTAATCTCAGATTTAAGTGACAGTATTAAGCTACTTGAATAAGTAACTTTACATTGTTAAATTCAACAACTAGACAGATTATTTAATATTGGATTATTCATGAAATTAGAAGCATAACTTGTAAATATTTCTTCTATTATCAGCTTGCCTTCCCATGTAGTTTAGTTCTAGTTTGTTATTTCTTAAAATGTTGCTTAATTTTGAATTAAGTGAAATAGAATTTAAAATTTAAGGTTGTGTGTTGCAGCTTGAAATACAGGTTCAAAAACTGATCTAAAATGAATTTTAAATTAATTATCGCATAGCAACAATAAATAATCGGTTATAAAAAACATGAAATATAATTAAAAATGACGAAGCAGTAAGAATGAAAGATTGAGAATTCCTTTTTTTTTTCAAAGCAAACATATATACATATACCATCAAATATTCTATCATCAAAAAAAGGGGGCTCAACTTAAGGCTCACTAGGAGATTTCCTAATATCTTATTGGACCAGCTCAACATTGGTATGTAGTTATTTATGTGTATTTGTATGTCTGTTTGTATATATATATATATATATATATATATATATATATATAATAGCTTTGTATGTATGTGTGTGTGTATGTATATATCATAATAATAATAATATTAGGGAATATTTTTTCAAACTTACAGGGAAAAATTCAATTTAGTAATACTAAATCAAATTTCACAATATATAATATATGTATATAAATTAGAGAAGAACCATCTTTTATCAATTCAACAATGAAATAATGATATAATTAAATTATACCATATAGAAAAGAATTAATTTTTTTCTATATGGTATAATTTAATTATATCATTGTTATTTCATTGTTGAATTGATAAAAGGTGGTTCTTCTCTAATTTATATATATATATGTGTGTTTGTACATACATATGTGTGTTAGTGTGTGATGATCATAATATTATGTCTGCTTTTGCATGCTGGCATGGGTTGAATGCTATTCCACTCTGAGTCAGTTCTTATTTTGTAGCTATAGCCTATTTGATTTGTAGACTACATGATTTGTATGTTGAATTCTTTTGTCATAATTTCTACAGCTGGACACCCTTCCTTTGATCAACCACCTTACTGGCTGTCCTTGATGCATTTTATATCTCTAGTACCAGAGATGTTTTTGTTTTTTGTTTCTGGCAGCTAAAGATTTCTCTCAATTGAATGTTGTCTCCAATTTATCAGCAGTAGAAAGATAGCTTTGCCCCTCAGCAAGACTAAAGATAGTTACCTTATCCCTCCGTTGTCCCTGTTTATTCCTTTCTTTCCTGCACTATCCAGTGCAAGAGAGTGAAAGAAATGAGAGGATGTGTGATAGCTACATGATGGTTATTGGCAAGGATATTGAATAAAAGCAACATAATCATGAGTGTGACATGAGAGAGAGAGAGAATGAGAGACTAATAGAAAAAGACCAGAGTGGTAAGAGTGAGAATAATGCAAAAGATGAATTGGCAGAGTTGTTAGAATTACAGTGTTTCTTATGACTGAATTTATGTCACACCAAGGTAAACTTTGCTTCTCATCTCCATAAAAAAAATGTACAAGCCCAAGGCTGTTGATCAGTTGAACTGTTAGATTGTTAGGCACAGTGTTTTGAAGTCCGTTTTGACAGCAACGCTTGTGATTTCATTGATATCTAAATGTATTGGCTCATGTTGGCAGTTTCTCTTTTAGATAAGCATTAATATTGTGGAGAGGAGAGACTGGTGTCCAAAGGCAACTGATAGTTTCTTCACAAAATCTTGCCTTAGGGTTTGCATACATGTGCATATGTATGATGGAAGATATATATAATAGAAAAGCGAATGAGAATGTGATAGACAGCCTTATGACTGCTGTTGGTTATGAAACTGATGAATAGAAATAGCCATAAGTGAGATTTAACTGCAAATATTTAACATCCAATCCTCTTGGGCACACCACAACGATTATGTTTGGTTTGGAATTTACTAAGGTGGCATGACGAGGGAAGAGAGATTAATAGGAGAGTCATAAGTGGGTTGGCTGAGAGAGTGATGGTTGTCAATAATGAGTGTTAGAAAAGAGTAATGTGAGAGAGTTAAGGAAAGCAATAAAGGAAGTAGATGGTAAGATATATTTATATGTGTATATTGTTTGCCAGGATCAAGAGAAACAGAAAGACAAACAAGGTCAGAAAACAGAAAAGAAAAGTGAATCTGATTTGGAGGTGAGTGTCATGTTTAGGACAGTTGACCTGTAGGAAAGTACTGGCTTCATTTAAGGTCACTAAAAAGTGACCTGTTGGAACCACTGTTCTAAGACTTGCAAGATCTCGAGCATATTCTGGTGACAATTCTGGGCATCATTGCTCATCTGCAGGCACTGTCTTCCCGAGTAAAAGTAAACTACGGAAAAATTGTTTATCGGAAAAATAAACTGTTTTATTGAATTTTCTTTTATTTTAAACACTTCAGCCACCCCCATATTTGTATATTTAATGAAATGGTTGTTTGTTTAAATCATTCAAATATATATAATATATTCAAATTCTTCTCCTCGTGCACATGGGCAGTGAAATACACAGATAACCATAAGACACACCTGGTTACTGTCAGGTGGCAACTATCAATTACGCTATTCAGGTTCTTCCACTAAGTGTTTGTACAGTGTTTGACATTAAGGAACTGTCAATAAAGTATACAATATGTGCAATAATACAATATACATACACGATTCAAATGGTGTATGTGAAACTGTAGCAGCTACTAACTATGCATATCGCTCACTTTCTGGCATTAGTATGTCACTGTTATTATAGGCTTATATGAACAGGAACAGTACTTTACACTAGGCAATGTAATCAAACACTTGTAGTAGTAAAATTGGTGGTTTCACAACTAACTTATTTAAAATTTCTTAATCCAATAAAAGACCCATAAACTGAGTAATATAGAGAACAATTGAGGTCACTCCTAGAATGAAGAAGGATGACGGATATACATGAGAAGGTTGGGTGTGAGTTTTTGTATGGTGTTATGTCCTGTCACATAATTTGAAGTGTAATATTTCAAATTTTGCCTGGTAACAGTGATATGCATGATCATAAAACCATAGCTTTCTTGTTTGCAAGCTAGTTATACTTTTCAACTGCATTTTCCAGTTTGTGTTATGATTGCTTGAGGTTTTTGTGAGTAAAAATATGGAAAAGGAGGGTTTCATTGGAGGACTGGAAGAAGCGCATGCATTTTCGATAACTGGGATGAAGCAGTACATATGCTCAGGCTAGCCTGATGGCTTGGTATCAGCATCATCTTCATCATCGTTTAACATCCGCTTTCCATGCTGGCATGGGTTGGACAATTTGACTGAGGACTGGCAAACCAGATGGCTGCACCAGGCTCCAATCTGATCTGGCAGGCTTTCTACAGCTGGATGCCCTTCTTAATAAATATATATATATATATATATATATATATATAAATAATAGTTATGTGTATGTAAAAACAGCTATATATGTATCTCATTTTATGCCAGTTTTTACACACTGGCAAGGGTTGGTTGGCATTACAGTTGAAGTCAGATGTTATTTCAAGTTACTGATTTGCTAGATTAATCAGAGACTACATCTTTTGTATGTTGAATTTTTTGGACTAATTTCTAAACCTCTTTGCTCTTTCACATTATTGGTCAACCACCTTATTGTGTGTCCTTGGTGAATTTATCATGATATAAGCTCTAGAAAGGTTGTCTTGTCCTGGAAAGATTAAAGAGTCCTCTCTACGTAATGTTGATTAATTAGCATTAGAGAGTCACCTCTTTCCTGTAGTCTCTGCTTATTCTTCTCTTTCCTGCATAAGTAGATGAGACTGAATCTAGAGCTAGAGGGTAATAGAATACAGTGAAAGAGTAACAGCTTTATGATGGTTGTTGGTAAGGATATTGAATAGAAGCATGATTGTTGTGAGGGTGATAAGAAGAAAGGATAATGGAAGAGAATCAGAATGGTGTGAGTGAGAGTATTGGAAAAAAGAATGAGAGAGTGATAGTTAACCGCTTCATGGTTTTTGGTCAGAAAATTAGCTACAAAGAACTCAAAAGAATGAGTTTTAAACATAACTACTTGACATCCTATCTTCTTAGGTACATCCACAATTGTGTGTTTGGTATAGAATTAGATAAGGTGGTAGAAGAAAAGTGACAGTCATCAGAGAGAGAGAGAGAGAGAGAGAGTGAGTGGTGGTTGTCATTAATGAGTGATAGAGGAAAAAGTCATTTCAGAGTCTGTTGTGTCTGGGGAGAGTCATTTTCTTTTTGTACCTTATAATGTAACACACCCATTTCAGAGTGTTGGATAGCAATAAAGGTAGATGATAGTATGATATGTATCTTATTTGCCAGGCTCAAGAGAAACAGAAAGATAAACAAATCTTGAAAATAGGAAAGAAAAGTGAATGTGATTCAGAGGTGAGTGTCATGTTTAGGACAGTTGACCTATAGGAAACTGCAGATTTTAGGATCACTATTCTTTATAAAGAAGTAACCTGATAGAACAACTATCATAGAGAGGTCATCTTGTAAAATACATCTGATATGGTCAGAAGACATTTTTGAACTTCTCTCATTTTTTGTGGTGACTCATGCAGACACTGGTGTACTAATGATGAACTTGTTTGTGTGTAGTGCTCAGGTACATTACTATGTGTAAGAAAAGGTTAAAAAAGGGACAGAAAGGATACATAAAGCCAAGAAGACATCAATGAAGGGTAGATGTTCACAGTACACAGAATAAAAGACAAAAGGATTGAAAAGGAACATAAAGAGGGAAAGCATGCATTGGTACATCAAGAATAATGTTGAATTTCCAGAAGCATCGAGTTTTGAAGGATGAGGTGTACTGAGAGCTGGTAACTGACACAAGCTGTTTCACTCTGTGTGTCAACAATTCTGAGTGCTCATGGGTGCTGTACTGTTTTTTGTTTTGTTCAAATTTTTTTAAGCATATTCACAAATCGTGAAGATATTGAATTCAGAATGGTAGCCAAAATTGTTTATTGAAAAAAATGAACTATTTTATTGAATTTTAAATTTTAAACACATCTGCTTGAATTTAGATTTAATGAAGGAATCAGTTAAAATATTTGAATATATATATATATATATATATATATATTATATATATATATATATATATATATATATAAAATATTAGAAAAAACCCACCTTTTATCAATTCATAATGAATAATTAAATTACACTATCTAGAAAATTACATATAATAGAAAAATTAAAATAACAATTAAAATTACTTTTTAATTGTTATTTTAATTTTAACTTTTCTATTATATGTAATCTTCTAGATGGTGTAATTTAATTATTCATTTTGAATTGATAAAAGGTGTTTTTTTTCTAATATTTTATATATATTATATTGTGTGGAATTTGATTTAGTATTTCTAAATTGATAATAAATATATATATATATATATATATATATATATATGTATATATATATATAATATCACGTGACCGACCAGACCATCAGATGTTGTTACACATCGCTGGTCACAATGCGTTCGCATTGTTTTAGCCTTCGAATGACGCCACCCCGCTGGCTAAGCGAGCAGGCCAACAGAAGAAAGAGTGAGAGAAAGTTGTGGTGAAAGAGTACAGCAAGGATCACCACCCCTTGCCGGAGCCTCGTGGAGCTTTTAGGTGTTTTCGCTCAATAAACACTCACAACGCCCGGTCTGGGAATCGAAACTTCTATCATGCATTTAGGCAATGAAATAATAAACAGACATACATGGTTTGGCTTGTAGGTGACAGCTAAGAAGATGCTTGACCCTATTTCTACCAAGACTTAGTAGTATGTTCCACATTGAATAACTACTAATTAAATATACAAGATGTGCAAAAACACAGCAGATATGATCGCATAAAATGAGTATGCAGTCATATAACAGCTAATAACAATACATACCTCTCATTTTCTGACACTTAGCTTGTAACTGACCTTATAAGTTTATGTGACAACAATAAATCTTTAAATGAGTAGCTTCTTTATAGCTTTAAAACTGTTAAATTGAAATCTAGACAGATTATATAATTACATACTTTTCATATAATTATTATAATTTGCAATTTTTTTTCACTCTAATCAGCCTACACAACTTAAAATTTAATCTGTTCTATTAACTTGTTGCAGTTCACTTTACAGAACTAAAATCCAAACTGTATAACAGGAATAAATAATTTCATTTAAAATAGTAAATATCATTAAAAATGATAAAACAGTGTGAGAAATTGAGAAATGAATTGTTTTTTAAGGCAACAATATGTATTAGGTGTACTTATTTGTTTGTGGGTATATATATATATATATATATATGAAAAAGATTAACACAAAATGCACTTTATACCATTTGTTCTCTTGGCATGTTTCACCATTGTGGCTATTTGCATCTTTTTGCAGTGGGTGTTCATAGTACATTTAGGTGCAGATGCACAACAGCTCTTCAAGGAAACATGTTGACACACAGCAAACGTGTGTGTATGTGTGTATATATATTTCAGCTGTAAAAATCATGCCTTAACAGACACAGAAGTTTGGTGCTGGCTCCTGCCTGGCCAGCTCTTGTCAAACCATCAAACCCATGACAGCATGGAAGGTAGACTTTAAACAATGATAATATATATATCATCATCATCATAATTTTATGTCATTTTTAGCATTCTGGCATTGGTTTGATGGTATCGCAGTGCAAGTCAGTTGTTCTTTTGACTTGTATGCTGAATCTATTGACATGATTTTTGTAGCTGGATGCCCTGCTCATGACCAACCACGAGATTTTGTATTCTTGACACATTTAGTCATACCACCAACCCTAGAAAGGTTATCTTTCTCCTGGCAAATTTAAACATTCTTCTTAATGTTGTCTCCATCAGCATCAAAGAGGTGGTCTTTGTCTCAGCAAGACTATAGAAATTTACTTCTCTTTTCATTCTTTTCTTTACTGCTTTTGTGGAAGGGAATAGATCCAGCACTTGAGGGTGATTGAAGAAAGAATGATAGAAGAGAACTTGAGTGATATGAAGACGGAGGTAGAATAAAGTGAGTGATGGTTGTTGATCAAGATATTGACTATAAACAAGGCAAAGAATAAGCTTTGTATATAAGTAACATACTCTCTTTCTGGGCACATCCAGTATGTTTGGCTTAGCATTTGGTGAGATGGCATGAGAAAAGAGAAAGAGAGAGAGAGCAAGAGACAGGAGTGTTGGTAGAGAGAGTGATGGTTGTCAGTGAGTGGTAGAGGAGAAAGGGCAATGTGAATGAGTGAGATTGCTGCTGATAATGAGAGAGAGTGAGAGAGAAATATGAGAAAATGATGAATACCAATGTAGATAGATGATAGTAAGATATATATATATATATATATGTGCATGTATATTGTTTGCCAGGATCAAGAGAAACAGAAAGATAAACAAATTCCGAAAACAGAAAAGAAAAGTGAATCTGATTTGGAGGTGAGTGTCATGTTTAGGACAGTTGTCCTGTAG
Source organism: Octopus sinensis (assembly GCF_006345805.1). NCBI lineage: Eukaryota > Metazoa > Mollusca > Cephalopoda > Octopoda > Octopodidae > Octopus > Octopus sinensis. The sequence continues at coordinate 93,043,084 of NC_043004.1, forward strand.
GAAAGCACTGATTTAATGAAGCATCACTATCATTATAGAGAAGTAACTTGGCAGAATAATTGTCTTGTGAGGAAGTCATCTTGCAACATTTCTGACACAGATGGCATTTTTGGGTCTCTGTCATCTATTCTGGCGACACTTGGGGGATGCTGTCATCTTTTGTAGTGAACCTTGGGGATGCTGACTATTATAGTAACTTGTGGGGGCGTTGTCATCTGTTATGGTAAAACTTTATTTTATGAATCCTGAAGGGATGAAAAGTAAAAGTTGGCCTTGATGGGGTTTACACTCATAATGGAAAGAACCGGAACAAACACCACAAGGCTTTTGTTTTTCTTTTCTTTTTAATGCTGTAGCAATTCTGTTAATCCACTGCCATAACAATAATAATGGTCACTCTTGTCAATATTGCTGTCTGAGTTTTTGAAGCAAAGAATATACAAAAAAAAAAAAAAGATTAAAAATAAAGAAGTTGCATTTATTTGGAATGGATGCATAAATGTAATCCAAGTTCAGGTATGGATTTTGCTATGAAGTCACAATGAGGTAAAATGATGATTTCAATTTTGCCTGGGATTGGACAATGATTAATGACTTTTAATTAAAGTCATACAGCCACGGAATTGACTGGGACTGCAAAAAGATGAATAGTGAAGTTGGTCTCTTGCAGGATTTGAACAAAGTGATGTTATTAAATACCATAATGCATGTAATCTATTATTGTAATTGTTCTGGCAGTCCACTCGCCTTCATTAGACACTTACTAGGTCACAAATTTGAGAGAGAGAGAAGTTAGAGTTGATTAAACTGCTGGTACATAATTTATCAACTCTGGCAAGATGACACGATCCTGGTAGGATTTGAACTTAGAACATTAAAGAAAGCAATGAAGTACAGCCCTGCTTTTTGGTGAACACTTTTCTGGTCTCTCTCAAAATTATCTTGACTCTTTAGTTGTCTTCTCCTAAAATGTCCTCAGGTTTTGTTTGGTACTATCTTGGTTTGAAAAAGTATGAAGAATAAATGAAAAATAGTGGGGAAAAATATCGTGTGTGCAATCATCTAAATTGTCTTTCGTTTTTACAGGATACAAAAGAATCCAGTCCTGTATCACCAGATAACAAGGAGAACTGTGCAGAGTCACCAGCTCCAGATAAAGAAACTGGGTCCACACCTCTGTCAGATGGGAATCAGAAAAGCTTGGAAAATAATTGTAAGCTTTTCTTTTTTCATTTCATCATCATTTAGTGTCTGTTTATCCATGGTTGCAGGAGTTGGGTAGGTGTTCTTCAGCAGATCATTTCACTACTTTTTCAGCCTTTCTTCTTCAGATTTTTCCCCACTTGTACTGCTTCTTTCACATGTGTGTGTGTATATACAGTAATCCCTCACCATACCGTGGTTCTCCTATCACGGTTTATTATTTAAGCTTATGTTGATTCCTCCATTGTGATGTTTTGCATTTATAATAAGATATATACAAATGATAAAAATAAAATATATAGTACGGCTTCTGACCTTGCCTGGCTTCTGTGCCGGTGGCACGTAAAAAGCACCATCCAAACGTGGCCGATGCCAGCGCCGCCTTGACTGGCTTCTGTGCCGGTGGCATTTAAAAAGCACCCACTACACTCACGGAGTGGTTGGCGTGAGGAAGGGCATCCAGCTGTAGAAACACTGCCAGATCAGACTGGAGCCTGGTGCAGCCTCCTGGCTTCCCAGACCCCGGTCGAACTGTCCAACCTGTGCTAGCACGGAAAACGGACATTAAACGATGATGATGATTACTGTTTCTACTCCATGGATTTTCACCTATTGTGGTGGGTTTGGAAACATAACACCTGCTATAGTCAAGAGACGACTGTATATATATATATTATATATATATATATCTCCATCCTTAAACATTTTGACACCTGAATGATTTCGTGTGGCAAGAAGCAGCATAGTAACAGTGGATCAACAAATTTCAGTAATTACTTCCATTTTCAATTATCAATGAATACACATATACACATGAAGTCTTTTAGAAATACTTTAGTATATTAGTTAATATAGTTGTCCTGTATGCAACAGATACAGGGTTTGATTCTGCTCACTGTCTTATACATGAAAATGTGTATTTAAGTTTTATTATATGACGTGTGGTTTTGTGTATATAAGTGTATTTTCATCATCACCTAATCTTTTCCACGTTCAGGATCTTGAATTTGAAACACTATTCCTTCAGATGCACACACAGAGAGAAAATAACACATCTTTTAGATTTTGATGGCTATGATATTTTTGTAGTACAAAATACATGTGAACACTGACCATTAATGCAGACAACTAACCTGATCTATGTACGTAGCAGCACAATTGTATCAGGAACATCATTGATAAGAACTTTTAAACTTTACGTGGCATAAGAGGCTGGGATTGAATTCACAAGTTTGCATGTATCTGTAAGAATTGTAGCTGTTGGTAAATAGAAATGGGTCTGTTCAAAGTACTGTACTAATATTTTCATAAAAACAAAAGAAACAAAGAAATTCAGTAGAGCCATTTCTTGTTTATAAGAAATAAATCCATTATCGACACTGTTCTTTTCTACAGCAATTAACACACACAAAGAATTAGTGGGGGAAAATTGAATCAAATTCTAAAGCACCAACCTAGTTGCTTTGTAGTGACTAGTACCTCACTATTTTGATTTCAAACACAGTGAGCTGCCTATTTCAGCATTTATATATGAATACCAATATAAGTAGACAGTGAGCTGGTAGAATTGTTAGCACACCAGGCAAAATGCTTTGAGGAATTTCGTCCATCTTTACAGTCTGAGTTCAAATTCCACTGAGGTTGACTTTGCCTTTTTTTCCCAGGGTCGATAAAATAAGTACCAGTGGAGCACTGGGGTTGATGTCATTGGCTTAACTACTTCTGGGCAAGAGGATGCAACCTGCGGCCCTCTGCCAAGCCATGTCAAGCTAGTGTGGCAGAGTAGGCTCATCAAACCAATATGATCTCAAACTCGAATTCATGGTCTCCACATCAGACCGTGGTTGGTGGAGAGACCATGCTGAGGTCTGTCTTGCAGTAGACTGAACATAGGTGATCCAATCCAACCCATCAATATAAAAATGAATTCTAAAGTGTGAAACCTAAACCAGGACACACTACTTTGTGTAAATACATCAGATTATCTAACACCAATATTACGATGAATGCTGAAGGAATGAACTTAAGATGTGATTAAGAAGCTCACTTTGTAAACATTTTTTTTCAGGTTCAGTCCCACAGCATGCCACTTTGGGCAGATGTCTTTTATTATAGGCCTGAGCTGACCAATGCCTTGTGAGTAAATCTTATAGGCAGAAACTGTATGGAAGCCAGTATCAGGACACAATTCTCTGGACAAATTTTAAACAAAAATATCAACTAATGAAAATTTAAAAGTTCTTCGTAAAATTTCACTTTCCTATTTTCACTTTCCAATATTTTTATTGGAAAGAAAGAACAATATCCTGGGGGATTTCGTCCTAGTACCATGAAAGCCTGTTTTGTGTATGTGTACATGCGCGCGTGTGTGTGTAACTGCCACCACCACTACTTGACAACTGGTGTTGGTTTGTTTACATCCCTACAAGTTAGCAGTTTGACAAAAGAGACTATAGGATGATTACCAGACTTATAAAAACATTAGTACTGGATTCAATTTATTTGACTGAACACCCTTCAAGGTAGTTTGCCAAAATGGCTACAGTTCAATGGCTGAAACAAGTAAAAAATAAAAGATAAAAGTTTTTAATATACTTGAGTGATTTTGAAGACAAACAAATTTGACACTTTATCATTGGGTTTCTGATGTCATTTCTGTGACATAAGTTGTATGCAATACCTATAGAATTCCTCTATATTGATAAGATTGAATTTTTTGTTCTCAACAAAGTTTCCATTAATAGTCTTGTTGATGTACTCTTGTCTATTTTTAGACCTGGCCCAGTTTTTTTTTTTTATTATTATGGAAATGATATATGATAATCCAACAAAAATATAAAAGCACCTTAGCTTAGCTATGCAATTAATGTCAGTTCCCTTCTCTGTTTCATTGTTGAGTGGTTCGTGATTGTCATGATCATCACTCAGCTGTAAAGGCCCAGACATTGAAAAGTAGATGTAAGTTTATATCTTAGGCGTCAACGTTTGTCTACGTTGAAACAATGTCCACATTTCTCAGTATATGTTTTCTTGTATTTGCACACAAATTTAAAATCATCCGTGGTGCCCCAGCATGGCCGCGGCCTTCGGGCTAAAACATTTTAAAGGATTTTAAGGATATTAATGCATGAAATAAAACAACCAGGGTCAAGTGCCTTGTAGGTAAACAGTTTATATTATACTGATATTTGTAATGGAGTACTAAGTACTCCCTTACTACTCCATTTCAACTATCAGTACCCCTGTCTCACTAATTCTCTCTCACACACAACCATTTTCATATTCAGAGGCTATTTGCACAATCTTGCGGGGATTCATGCATAAATGTGTGTATTCATGTCTCCTTATCTTGACATCATGCACAAACTGTATACAAATGTCACTATATAAGTGCTGTTCACTTGCAATCTTCCATGAAAACATGTCTGACTATTTTGTTGTACCTGTTCAAAGGACTAGCAGAAATATTATCTTGTTTAAAATTTATAACTAGGTGGTGCTTGGCTATAGAAAATCTGCCTCAAAATTCCCCTCTAACTCACGGAAGTATGGACTATTGCATGCATTTAAATGAGGATGATGATGATATATCATGCACATTCACACATATACACATTCTTCTCTCTGCTCTCCTGCCTTAACATTCTTCCCTGTAGTCCCACCTATACCTCATAGGGGTACCATCATGACATCTGGCATGTATTGGACATTTTAACCTGCAGGGGACCATCCTTTTCTAGGTTACTGCTCCACAACTTTTTTTCATTTGCGGTACACTTATATTCTTTTCAAAATTCGGCAGCACACCTGAACTAAAAATATAACTAAAAGTATAGGGAAAAAAATTATATTCAGGTTCCATTGACATACCAGTTGCAGAGCACTGCTTTAGGTTTGAACATACTCCGTTTCTTTCAAGAAGCAAGTGTGTATGTAAGAGAGAGAGAGAGAGAGAGAAGGAGAATAGGAAGAATTGCTCCTAGTATTTGATTGGTACATTATTATTTGAACTGGAAAGGAAGAAAAACAAAGTTGATCATTGCAGTATTTGATCTCAGAGTGTAGAGAGCTAAGACAAATGCCGCAAAGCATGGTATCTGGTCCTTATGATTTTGCCAATTGACCTCTTATATATGTATAAATACACACACACCCATATATAGTAGATGTGGTCATAGCAAGAAAAATGTAATATATTTGTCACCTATCGCCTACATTTGCTGTGACCATCACTGTCATTGCCTATCTCACCCTTCTCATTTCTATTCCAACATCTCTGTCTCTGCTGTCCGACTTTTGCTGCTTTTTCCCTCCCATTCTGGCTTTCTGTTGTACAAACTCCTCCTCAGTAACATTTCCTGAGCATAAGTACATGTTTTAGGCTCTTATATACTTACAGTATATAAACACCCATCCACCTGTGGTTGTGTCATGATTGAAAACTCCTCTCTACATATTCTCTAGAGGAATCGGTGAGTGAGCAGAGGTGGGGTTGAGATGATCCATAGTCCAATCTTGTCAAGGACTTTACGACATCCCTAATGCTGATGCCTTGAAAAATACACCCAGTCCTTTTTGTAAAATGAATTACAAACAAGTGAAGAAAGCGTGGTGTTGTGAGATCCCTTTAGTCCTGTTTTGTCAAGTATTTACAAACCTCTTTATTTCTAGTGCCACAAGAAAATGTATTTGGTACACTCTCTTGAGGGGTTGATGATAAGATGGACATCTGGCCAAAGAAACCATACTGAACATAGAGACATTGTTTGAGTCCTGCTGGGGAACCTGTTTCTCATTTCTGATATAAACTGGTGCTTATAATATATAATTTCTTCATTGTGCAACCTATACTCATCTATTACTAATAAATATATCTGTGTGCACATGTGAAAATAGCCTTGTATTCTAATTTGCTGATCAATGGTGTTTTCTTTCTATTTTTAAGATGAAACAGAAAAGAGTGAGAAAATAGAAGAAAATGGTAAGGTAATAGCTGAAGCTATACTGAATGACATTCTGGATAAAGTTACAGGAGGTAAGCTTGTTTCTAACCCACCTTTCATTACCAGTTTCCCAACTTCTCATTTATTTATTTCTCTGTCCTTGAGATCATGTTACCTACCAGCTCAGCCAGGAATGTTTACCTCTCTATAATACAATATCAACTCATCACAGTCTTTCCATGGTGCAATGATACTTTCTCACCCAAAGTGTTCCTTTTCTAATTAAAATCTCAGCCAAAACTCTGTTGTTACTTGAATACTAATTGAAAAATTTCCATCACAGTTTTATTTTTGCATTAAGTTGTATTCCAAACACCAGTTTAATTATCATCTTCATTTAATGTCTGTTGTCCATGTTGGCATGGGTTGGACAGTTTGACTGGGCTGGAAGGCTGCGCCAAACTCCAGTCTGATTTGGCATGGTTTTCTAGGGCTGGAGGCCCTTCCTAATGCCGACCACTCAGAAAGTGTAATGGGTGCTTTTACATGCCACTGGCACAGATGCCATTTGCGTGACACTGGTATCTGCCACGACTGCGATTTTGCTCAGTGTGATAGGTCTTCTCAAGCATGACATAATGCAAAAGATCTTGGTCATTGGCTCTGTGAGTCCCAACACTCAAAAGGAACTCGGCCACTTTGCCTCCATGAGGTCCAATGCTCAAAAGTAACTCAAGCACCTCGCTTCTGTGAGAGCTGCTCAAAAGAAACTCAGCCAGCCATCCTCTGTGAGGCCCAACACTCAAATGGAACTCAGCCACAGCTCACCAAGTTCCTGTTATTTTTAGATACCAATTAAAGTTGGCAGTCTTTGATGAAAGTCATGAAAGAGTTCAGTTGAATCCATTTTTCTGCTTTAGTATAAAAGCTCAGTTTAATAAATGTTACATTAAAATCTTCAATAAGCTCCCTGTAGTCTTAGAAAGGAGAGCCCATAGAAGTCATCAGTGAGTTTTTCTATATAGTTGATTAACCTGCTTGATGTTGCAGTTAAGATCTTATGTAGGTAACTGCAACTTTAAAATGGAGAATCACAAGAGTCATTTAATATTTAATTTTTGTGTTTTTCCTTGAAATTTTCTTCCCTGCACAGATAAGTGTGTTGATATATTATTTGGCTCATCTGTTTTTGTATCTGGCTGGTACCCTTTCTTAGCTGGTATCTACCTAACTGTGAATGAGTATGAAACTTGTTTTATTCTGTCAGGGAAACTAGAACAAGCAGAATTAAGTACCTTGTTCAGATATATAGCAGTGTGTAAAGATTTATGATCATGTGGTCAATACAGTAGACAGCAGTATCTTAACCCTTTAGTGTTCAGATTATTGTATCAAACATAATGCCTATTGATTCACATTGATTTGAATTAATCATGCATTATCTCATATCTTCAAGATCTTGATGGTGTAATTACCTAATGTAGAATAACATTGTAGGGTAGGTGTGAGGGCCTGGATCTGGTCAGTTTGAACATAAAACAGATTAACTATTTTGGCCGGATATGGCCGGTTTAAATACTAAAGGGTTAAACTTGCATCAGAATAGACTGGGACATTTCACAATTAACTGTCTTGACCATATTCTCAGTAGCGCTATTGACAGCCTGCAAAGCACTGATCACTCATGATGGTTGTCTGATACCCTTGTCAATCTGACCAACCGCATACATAGCTATTTAGCTAAGTAGTTTTTATTAGTCCTGGAAACGGAACTTTCAAAGGCCAGCTGTGTTTAGCTCCAAGTCGGCCCTAATTATGCAAATGCTTTGGTCAGTCCAATTTTTCTATACATAGGGTTACACTATCCAAGGCATGTCTGTTTACAAAATAGTAGATTGTGATTTCAGGAACTCTTAGCTATTTATTGCAGATTGCACAATTACATACAAGCTCCTATTTTGATGTTGTACTCTTTATGATTGTTATTGAAGTGTTGACTTCTTGGTTAGTTTTGCTTGAACACATGTATGCTATGAAGGTGGGTAACTAGTCAAAATACCTGAGAAGATCCTACAGGTCCAGCATCCTTACTTATATGGATATAAAATGTATAGTATATCAGTGTCTGTCAGTATTTTGGCTCTTGTTGCAATTTTGGTTTTAAAGAGCAGCCTATCTTAAGAAGTAGTAAGATTTGTGTGAAGTTATATTTGGGCTACTAGATTTGAGTAGACCAAGATGCTCCGATGGATGTGTAATGTCAGTGTTCATACTCAACAGTGTAAGTACCTTGAGAAAAAAGCTGGACCTATGAAGCATCAGTTGTGGTGCGCAAGAGAGACGTTTGCACTGGTATGGTCATGTGGCGAGAATGGACGAAGATAGTTGTGTGAAAAAGTGCCACACCCTAGCGGTTGAGGGAACCTGTGGAAGAGGCAGACCCAGGAAAACCTGGGACAAGGTGGTGAAGCATGACCTTCAAACTTTGTCTCACTAAGGAAATGACTAGAGACCGAGACCTTTGGAAGTATGCTGTGCGTGAGAAGACCCGGCAGGACAAGTGAGACCATAACTCGTGGCCGCTACATGGGATGTAGCCAGTCCACTTATGCATACCTTTCCTTCTTGGGACACAAAACTCTACTTGTGAAGACCTCATCTGGCACCTGTGCCAGTGGCACGTAAAAAGCACCCACTACACTCACGGAGTGGTTGGCGTTAGGAAGGGCATCCAGCCGTAGAAATATTGCCAGATCAGTCTGGGCCTGGTGCAGCCTTCTGGCTTCCCAGACACCAGTTGAACTGTCCAACCCATGCTAGCATGGAAAGCGGACGCTAAACGAAGATAATGATGATGAAGAATTTATATAGAAGATTCCTCATTGAGCCTTTTCGTTTTATTTTATGGAGAGCAAGGAAATTTAGATGAAGAAACTTTATGAAGGTCCACTTGCTGTTTCATGTAGTTCCTACTTAAAAGGAAGGGAACTTCTGTACACTTTCAGTCTTTTCAACATGCTTTCACAAATTTCAGGGAGTGGGGATTTTTGGAGAAATTGAGCCTATAAATAAAAACTCTCTTCGCAGATGTATATAGATCATCATCATCATCATTTAACGTCCGTTTCCGTGCTAGCACGGGTTGGACGGTTCAACCGGGGTCTGGGAAGCCAAGTGGCTGCACCAGGCTCCAGTATGATCTGGCAGTGTTTCTACAGCTGGATGCCCTTCCTGACGCCAACCACTCCGTGTGTGTAGTGGGTGCTTTTTACGTGCCACTGGCACAGGTGCCAGGGGAGTCTGGCAGCAGCCACGATCGGTTGGTGCTTTTAACGTGCCACCGGCACAGAAGCCAGTCATGGCGGCGCTGGCATTGGACACGTTCGGATGGTGCTTTTTACGTGCCACCGGCACAGAAGCCAGTCAAGGCAGTGCTGGCATCGGCCACGTTCAGAGGTATATGTCTCTCAGATATTTCTGTTGGCAATAAAGGTTTATCTGTTTTTCTACATATAAAATGTGTGATGCTACATGGTAACTGACTAGGCTCAGGTACTGAATGCAGAGTCAAAAGAGAAAGTGAGCATAATCTGTTGGATGTGTCATATTAATTTACATCGAAGGTGAACTGTGAGCAAAGGGAATAGCAGCTAGGTGCTAAAGATATCAGCCAGTATGTGCAGAAGAGACAGTTACACTGTTATAAGGATCGACATATGATGAGTATTAGATAAAAGATGTGGCATGTGCTGATGGCAGAAGGCACATGCTGCTGCTGCAGAAGATCAAGAAAGATATAAAGAGTGAGGAAGAAAGTATCAGGATGCTGAGTTTTGTAGCTCAGCTGAGAAAGTATACAGATAAGTGATATAGCAGATCTGACCAACAGGTCTTTTTTCCCCCGCTACTGTTAAAATCTGAAGACAGTTTAACATCCCGCACTTGCAATGTCTCAATTCACTGCAGCCAAAATGTAGTTTTAAATAGTCTTTAGTGTTTGTGTCATTATCATCATTGTTTCTGTGTTTGCTTTTCTTTGTTGACATGAGTTGTATGAGGCTTTTGTTTTATGGCTGAATTTCCTTCCTGGCACCTTTAATGTGTCTTACTAAGTATTGACATTCACCACTAACATAAACACCAGTTTATTTCATCAAAACAAAACTTTTCATTTTGTTTTTCTTCTTTTCTTTTAAACTTTTTTTCTTTTGCTTTGTTATTTTTACTCTCCATTTCTTATGTTTATTTTATAAATTTTTCATTTTAACTCTTTTCCTCTATCACCTAATGTCTTTTTGTTCTTTTCACTCTGTGCTTATCCCTCTGTCTCTCTCTCACTTTGTTTCTGTCTCTCTCCATCCATATTACGGAGATGTACTCGCATAGCAAGTGATTTGATCTGAGATCGTGTGCTGGAACGAAAACAATTGCAGCGTGGAAGGTGTTTGTAAGCCATTTAAGAAACACACAAAAGCCGTTCGATTCACTTCAACATTTAAGTTTAATTTGTCAAAATATTTTTGTCAGTGAACAGGTCACGGATTTTAGCGACGAAAATATTTTGACAAATTAAACTTAAATGTTGAAGTGAATCGAACGGCTTTTGTGTGTTTCTTAAATGGCTTACAAACACCTTCCACGCTGCAATTGTCTCCATCCATACTTATATATCTATTTATAACTTTCTATCTGTTTATCCTTACCTTTGTTTATATGTGTATCTCTGCTTTTCTGTATTTGTATTTGCTACCGTTTTGTCTTTGTCCATTAATCCTTAATTTCTCTTTCTGCCTATCCATCTTTGCTACTTTGTTTGTCTATTCTTGCATCTCTCTCTTTCTCTCTCTTCTCTTCTCTCTCTCTTTATTATTAAGCATGGTAAGATAAATTGTCCTCCTATATATATATATGTATATGTATTTATTCATTCCTGTGTTCATATATTTTTTTTCCACTCCAATCCATTTTTATTTTTGCTGATAGAGCAGGACAAGAGGCCAAGTGAGAAAGGTGTTGAGGTGGTATCCCCTAGCGTTCCAGCTGCTGAACCAAGGAAGACCTCTCTCACTACTCTATCCCCCGTACTGGGAGGTGAGGAGATTCATGCTGTGCTCATGTCACCCTTGCACATTCTAGTTATTGTTGGTGTTGTTATTGGTGGTGGTGGTGTTGGTGTTGTTGTTGTATTTGTGGTTTTTGTTATTGGTGGTGGTGGCATTGTAACCATTACCGATGCTGCTTTGCTTCAGGGAAATTTTGCTCACTGTAGACAGCACTGTTGTTAATGTTAGAAAAACAGCAGAATTCATTGACTTATTGGTATTGCCTCCTCATAACCACTGGACATTTAGGACTTATTTCTCTTTCTTGTTAAAGACAAATGTTCATTCATTGAAACACTACTCTTTTAATCACTGCTGACTTGTGTCCTCTCTCTACTTTTTTTCTACCACTACTACTATGTTCTCTGCTCCTTTGAACTTGCCAAGTGTGCACTGACCAAAGCATATATCTCATCACTTCCCTTTTTCTTCATTTCCCACCTGTGTCTCACCTCCAGACTCAAACATAATCACACTTCTCACTAATTCTTCTTTTCAGCACTAGCTCTTTCAACTAACATGCACATTTTATACTCACACTTGCTCTCTCTCTCTCTCTCTCGATATATATATATAGTATTTCTAAATTGAATTTTTTTCCCTGTAAGTTTTGATTTATATTCCCTCAAATAATAATAATTATATATATATATATATATATATATATAGAAAGAGAGAGAGAGAGAGATCTTTTATTGCATTTTCAGTCATTGGATTTAGACTATGTTGAGGTACCACTTGTTTTAGGGTATAGTCAATTATATTAACCCCCACCCACCCAATGCTTAGTCTATTCGCATTCAAAAGATGAAAGACAAAAGTAGACTTGGGCAAGATCTTAACCGAAAATACTAATGGATGTAACCAAATGCTGCTTCTTTGGTCCATCTGCTGTAATATATCCACTTTATTTTTATTATAATATAAAACAAAGAAGAATGATAAAAGCCATCACTGAACTGTAGAAACAGAGGAAAAAACCCCACTTAAATCCATATATCAGCATTAATAAATTTTAAGGGATTCTGTTTCTTTTAGGGGACAGTGGGGTTCTGTTTCCTTTACTATTTTCCAATAAGCAGTTCTTTAATCCTTTAGGATTTAGATTACTCTGTTAATTGTGATGCTTATTTATTCACAATGTTTTGAGTTTGTCATGCATTGTCTCACAGTTTTGAGATTTCTACAATGTAATTGTTTATTTATAGTATGACGTTGTAGAGTTAGTGTAAGAGGCTGGATGTGGCCAGTTTGAAAGTAAAACAGGTAGAATATTTTGGCTGGATATGGCTGGTTTAGTTGCTAAAGGGTTGAATTAACTTATATTTGAGTTTACTGTGATGTGTTGGTTGCAGCAGTGATTCAGACTGGATAAGCATATGGTCACTCATTTTTATTAAACTAGAATCCAAGGAGAGAACTGAATTAATTCCTGCAGGCCAATGAAATACTCATTGTTTAACACTCCTGTTGCATACACAATGAGCTATGCCTCTTTATGGTATCCTTTTTGACAGCTAGATGGACTGGGCCATACAGGCTAATAGCCCTTCAGGCTTTCAGCTTAGTATCATGAAGGTGATGAGGTACAAATCTTTGACCCTCTGCTTGTTGTTCTGACAGCATGTCTACCGAACCAAGTTCAAGATTAGATGTTGAACCATGGTATATTTTAGCTAAATAGTTAATGTTTTTAGACATTGAATTTGGATACCTACATATTACATAAAATGAATTCATAAATATCACATGATCATACCATGTGACAATGGCAAATCCTCTTTTTGTTTTTCATTTTTTTTCTCTATTTGATCAACTTTATTGTTCATTTATCTGGACCAGGGTTAATTCAATCAACTGTATCCTCTTTTCCAAAATATATGACCTTGTGCCTATGTTTCTATCATTATAAATTTTAAATTTATTAATGTAATTAAATTAATCTGTTCTGATTGTTATTTAAGTATTTTGCATGCTATGCTGGTTTTGCACTAATTTAAATGCAGATATTACTCAAATACTGAAAATGTATTCACTGAACATATACAATGGAAAGATAGATTCTCTTTTGGCAACCTTACTTTTCATTGATGTGGTTGTTGAAGGATTCTAAATGAATGTTAGAGGCAGTTCTACAGGAATGTTAGGGTGGAGTTCTATACAGAATGGTATATGGGTTTTATAGGCATGTTCTAAGAGGTTCTAAATGGTTTTTAGAGGGTGTTTTATATATATATATACACCGGAGTAAGCACATAAATGTGAAACAAGGTGGAAAAAAGAGTACTCAAGTACCAGAGGTAGAGTAATATGCTTTATTTAAAAGCAGCACAAATATAACAAAAGCTGTTACTCGGAGTTTCACGTTCCCGTTCGTCGGACAGTTTGTATATTTATATGTTTGAGGGAGTTCTATAGGAATGTTATGGGGATTCTGTAAGAATTTAGAGGAGGTTCTACTTGAATACTAGAGAGGGTTGTTTAGCAATTTTAGAGGCAATTCCATTGGATTGTTAGAGGTGGTTGTATAGGAATGCTAGTAGTGGTTCTGTAGGTTAGAGGGAGTTTTGTAGAAATGCTGGAAGGGATAATTCTGGCTTCTATAACAATGTTGTGTATGTTATTGGTGGTGGTGGGGAGTCTCTAGGAATTTTAGAGCAATGTTAGAAGGGTTCTGATTGAATGTTTGAGGTGTTTCTATGAGAATGTTAGAGTGGGTTCTATAGGAATGTTAGTGGGTTTTGAAAGGATCTAAGAGATAGTTATGCAGTATTGTTAGAGAAGGTTCTATCAAAATGTTTAGCAGCTCTACAATAGATAGTTCAGTGTGCGCTGTAGCACTTTAATCTCGACAGTAAGTTTGCATGATTTGCATGTTCCATATGTAGACCACTACTTATAACACAGTGAACAGCATTTAGAAAAAAAAAGAAAAAAAGCTAATCCCTACCATCATAAAACAAGGTCTTGTGTCACATGGATATACACTCCAGCAAAACTCTTGCTTGTTTCTCTGTTTGGCTAACAGGCTTCACTTCTCTGTTACATTGTTCGGTCCTTGTTCGGTAGGAGTATAAGTATTGGTATCTGGCTAAAAACGGTTGCTACCAAATTACACATGTGACAAATATTTTCTAGCATATTAAATAATGAATGATAGAAACAGTTTTTTTCTAAAATGAAATAAAAGCAAACAATAAGTTTGATAGTAGCCTGAACAGGTAGATATGAACTGGCTGTGACAGATAAAATTTAAAAACAAAAATGAATTTTTTGTCAATGATTTTCAAAATAGAACCAAACATTGCATCCATAGGCATTGTTTCATAATTTTACTGGTAGATGCTGTGATGATGATGATTATTATTGTTTTTATTCGAGAAACAGGTGGCAGAATTTATAGAACATCACATGAAATACCTTATAGTATTGAGTTCAAGTTTCTGGGGTAGTTAAAATAAGTAGTAGGAGTCAATAAAAATAATTATGACCACACCCTCTACCACACCCCTCTACAAAAATTGCACCCAAACTTAGGAATTATTATTATCATTATAAAGCAGTGAGCTGGCAGACTTGTTAGCATGCTGAACAAAATACTTAGCCATGTCCAGATCTTTGCATTCTGAACTCAAATTCCACTGAGGTCTGCTTTGCGTTTCATCCTTATGGAATCAATATAGTAAAGCACAAATCAAGTACTGTAGTTTATGAAAATGACTCACTCCTTCCCATCAAAATTGCTAGCCTGGGACCAAAATTAAGAAAAGATTATTATTATTATTACTATTATTATCAATTCCTGTAGAGATTAACTTTGCCGTTAATGTTTTCTTGTACCAGTAAAATAGTAGAATTGGTTTAATCAATTATTTCCTCTCTCAATATGTGTAATCTTGGACCTGCATTATAAATCATTATTATTATTATTGATGATGATGATGATGGAAAGTTGGCAGAATTGTTAGAGCATCAGAATAAATACTTTGCAGTATTTCTTCTGACTTTTTACATTCTCAGTTGAAATCCTGCCAAGGTCAGCTTAGCCTTTTATTTGTCCAGGGTCAATTGTATAAAATACTGGTCAAATACTAGTGTTGATGTAATCAATTACCCCTCCCCCTTTCACAGTTACTGGCCTTGTGCCTAAATTAGAAACACTGTTGTATTATTGAGAACTTTTGTCTATTTGTATTTGTTGTGCCAAAATATTCACACAGTTGAAAATTTTTAACTTTAGTCTTTCTTTGTAAGTTGCTAGTTGGAGGTCTTGTGGTCTCAGATGGCTGAATTGATGGGGTTGGCAGATCATATCTCTTCACTGGCTCTCTCCTGTATCTGCAGTCAAGATGACCTGAAACAGAACCTACCCATACAGCTATAAAAAAAAGGTGCAATGGAATGTATTGTCAGTTGAGAGTTGGTTGCAGTGAGAACTTTCTAAAATTATACAGTTCTTCAACCACCAACAAGCAATTGTTCCATTAGCTTGTGTCTATGAGTTCAATTTTGCCAATGGGCTGGATAATGCAGCAGGAACAAGTTTCTATAGTTAATCTGAGACCAGTCTATTTGTCAGACTTACTTTTCATTCTGATTATAGAATATATGTGATGGTGTAGGACATGATGAGCAATGGTTTCCTACATAACTCACACAGCAATGTGTGTGCACATTGAATAATTCATTCATGTACCCATGATGAGTGGTATATACATGGATACAGACATATACATACGTGTGTGTGTGTATATATATATATATAAAATTAGAAAAACACCTTTTATCAATTCAAAATGAACAATTAAATTACACCATCTAGAAAATTACATATAATAGAAATATTAAAATTAAAATAACAATAAAATATCAATGATTAAGTAAATTGCAAAAAGAATAATAAAAATGTATATAGACCAATTATATACGTTTTTATTATTTTTTTGCAATTTACTTAATCATTGACATTTGTTATTTTAATTTTAATATTTCTATTATATGTAATTTTCTAGATGGTGTAATTTAATTCATTTTGAATTGATAAAAGGTGTTTTTTTTTTCTAATTTTTTTATATATAGATTATATTGGGTGAAATTTGATTTAGTATTTCTAAATTGAATTTTTTTCCTTGTAAGTTTGGATTTTATTCCCTCAAATAATAATTATTATTATTATTATTATTATATATATATATATATATATATATATATATATATATACACACATACATATATGACAGTGAAGACGAAATGATAGATTTTATTATGATACTGCTCAGGATTGAAACCCAGACATCCATATATTGAAGAAAGTAAATGATCTTCAATCCTGTTAACTCTAGATTAAAAATCTGGATTTTTTAATTACTATTTATACAGATTGTTACAAAATACAATAGGCTCTTCACTGGAAAGACCCTATTGTTGATCCCATTAATAAGTTTCTCGTCAGTAAACAACGTATTTATCTGTATTATTAATTTTCTTCCTCTCTAGGTTCAACAAGTCACCGCATATCAGATGACAACCTTGACAATTGTGCAGATGGAGCAGAGCCTGCTGCAGGTGCATTTGCTCACATTCTACAGAAAGATGCTTTCCTCGTGTTTCGCAGCCTGTGTAAACTTTCCATGAAACCCCTTTCTGAGGGGCCACCAGATCCCAAGTGAGTTTTTCTTTCAATAAGAGGTAGACTTGTAAATATATGATAGTTCCTCCTCCTCATCATCATCGTTTAACGTCTGCTTTCCATGCTAGCATGGGTTGGACGACTTTGACTGAGGGCTGGCAAGCCAGATGGCTGCACCAGGCTCCAATCTTAATTTGGCAGAGTTTCTACAGCTGGATGCCCTTCCTAATGCCAACCACTCCGAGAGTGTAGTGGGTGCTTTTTACGTGCCACCAGCAGGGGGGGCAGTCAGGCAGCACTGGCAAATAGTTCAATAGATGTATATTTAGAAATATTGTAGACTTGTGTACTCAAGAAGACCCGTACTCTGTAGCACAAGTGTTAAGACCAGTCTCTCTAGTGGTGAAAAGCACTCATGGCAGTGCCATGTAAAAGCACCTGTACCACATACAAGCGCCCGTGCAGTGCCACATAAAAACACCTATGTGGTGTCATGTAAAAGCACCCATGTCATCATCATTGTTCGACCGTGGTTGAGACAATGGAATTTACCATGCTACGCCAGACTTCACGGTCCATCATGGCATTACGGAGGTCCTGTTGCTGGATGCCTGTATCCCTGGAGATGACACAGGTGGTAGTTTCCCATATATTTGCATTTTAGTTGGATGGCACTTCCACGAGAGATTTTGAGCTCTCATAAGGAGGCGAGTGTAGGTTCCATCCAACCACCTCTCAAGCTTCTTTGATAACGTCCAGGTTTCTGAGCCATATAGTAGAATTTGTTCGACTGTGGCTTTGAAGATTTCAAGTTTGAAGTCTCTACTTAGATTTGATGACCAGATCTTATGCATGTCATGTGGTACCACATAAAAAACCACACTCTGTAAAGTGGTTGACATTAGGAAGGGCATCCAACCATAGAAACCATGCCAAATCAGACTGGAGTCTGATGCAGCCCACTAGCTTGTCAGCTTTGGTCAAATTGTCTGACCCATGCCAGCATGGACAACAGATGTTCAATGATGATGAAGCTTGCTTCCCAACCACATGGTTCCAGTTTCAGTCCTGCTGCTAAGTACCTTATACAGGTGTCTTCTACTATAGCCTCAGGCACCTTGTGAGTGGATTTGGTAGACGAAAACTGAAAGAAGCCCTTTGAGTGTGTGTGTGTGTGTGTGTATATATGTATGTGCATATATATATATATATATGTATCTATTGTGTTTGTCCCCCACACCATCGCTTGACAACCAATGTTAGTGTGCTTATGTTCCCATCACTAAGTGGTTCAGTAGAAGAGACCAATAGAATAAGCACTAGGCTTACAAAGAATAAGTCCAGTGATCGATTTCTTTGACTAAAAAGCAGTGCTCCAGCATGGCCACAATCAAATGACTGAGACAAGTAATAGAATATCTTAGATATTATGTATGTGGTGTCTGTGTTCATAACATAAACATTGGTCAATGGATCCTTAACTGTCATCTTTGTTATAGAAAGACTTCTCATTTGCCATCATCTTTTTGGCCTGTTTCCTGGTGACCGTGCATTCTATCTAGCTTGTATATTGACCTGATTGGTAGGTGATGAGGTGAATCATATTATATATGAAATATAATAATAATATTTAACGAAGGAGGTGGTGAAGCACGACTTTCGAACTTTAGGCCTCACTGAGGAAATGACCAGAGACCGAGACCTTTGGAAATATTCTGTACGTGAGAAGACCAGGCAGGACAAGTGAGCCCAGCCCACTTATGAATGCCTTTCCTCCCTTGGACACAAAGACCGGTTGAGGCAAGCGAAGTCGATATAGAACCTCATCCGACGACAGACACCCATGCCAACACCCCATGCTTGCGAAGACATGTTGGGGCAAGCGAAATCGAAATCGAAACCGAATTGAACCAGCCAGGATCCCTGGCCTGGTGGTACGTAAAAAGCACTATCCGACTCGTGGCCGTGGCACGTAAAATACTCCAATGCGACCGTACGACAGGCACCCATGCCAACCCCCTTGCTTGTGAAGACATGTTGGGGCAAGCAAAATCGAAATCGAATTGAACCAGCCAGGATCCCTGTCTGGTGGTACGTAAAAAGCACTATCCGACTCGTGGCCGTGGCACGTAAAATACTCCAATGCGACCGTACGACAGGCACCCATGCCAACCCCCTTTGCTTGTGAGGACATGTTGGGGCAAGCGAAATCGAAATCGAATTGAACCAGCCAGGATCCCTGGTCTGGTGGTACGTAAAAAGCACTATCCGACTCGTGGCCGATGCCAGCACCGCCTCGACTGGCTTCCGTGCCGGTGGCACATAAAATACACCAATCTGACCGTGGCCGTTGCCAGCCCCGCCTGGCACCTGTGCAGGTGGCACGTAAAAAGCACCCACTACACTCACGGAGTAGTTGGCGTTAGGAAGGGCATCCAGCTGTAGAAACATTGCCAGATTAGACTGGAGCCTGGTGCAGCCTTCTGGCTTCCCAGAACTCCGGTCGAACCGTCCAACCCATGCTAGCATGGAGAACGGACGTTAAACGACGATGATGATGATGATGAACATTGGAATGCAATGCAAACTTTGAATCTGTCAAACTGTCTTACCCATGTTAGCATGGAACATGGATGGTAAGTGGTAATCTGTGAGAGATATATATAATAAATATGTATATATATCATCATCATCTTCGTTTAACGTCTGTTTTCCGCGCTAGCACAGGTTGGATGGTTCGACCAGGCTCCAGTCTGATCTGGCAGTGTTTCTACAGCTGGATGCCCTTCCTAATGCCAACCACTCCACGAGTGTATATATATATATATATATATATATAATATATATATATATATATATATATATATATAATAAATCAAAAAACATAAAAATAAACAAGTTTTTGACGGTTTTATAGATATTTCAAAATTATGATGCTAAATGTTTCCATTATTTCATCCAACCCTTGTATCTATCCGTCTATCTATGTTTATATTGTTTAATTGCAGGTCTCATGAGTTGCGGTCCAAGATCCTGTCTTTACAGTTGCTACTGTCAATTCTGCAAAATGCTGGGCCAGTGTTCAAAACCAATGAAATGTTCATAAATGCTATAAAACAGTATTTGTGTGTTGCCCTGTCGAAGAATGGTGTCAGTGCCGTCCCCGAAGTCTTTGAGTTATCTTTAGCCATTTTCCTTACATTACTCTCTCATTTCAAACAACATCTCAAAATGCAAATTGAGGTAAGTGACTATCCTGCTTCATATCATTCATCCTTTTCTGTATAATTTTCACTGCAAAATAGTTCTATCTGTTAATTCATTCCTTGTACAAGTTGTTAGTAACATACTTTTAAAATGTTCTCTGTTTGATTATTAGTTGAGCAAACATATTTTACAAGCACAAGGACACAGACTTTAGAGGAGGTTTTAATTAGTTTTATCAACTTTAGTACTTAGGTGATACTTATTTCAGCAATTCAGCTCGCTCCCATCATAGTCCTTTCTACTATAGGCACAAGGTCTAGATTTTGTGGAGAGGGGAACAAGTGATCACATTGACCCCAGTACTCAACTGGTACTTAATTTATTGATCCCAAAAGGATGAAAGGCAAAGTCGACCCTGGTGGAATTTGAACTCAGAACATCGTGGCAAATGAAATACTGCTAAGCATTTCACCTGATGTAATAATTCTGCCAGCTCGCCATAATAATGAAAGCTTCCTTTGAGGGGATTTGAACTCTGACTGTGAAGAGATATGGTTATTTGCTACAAGGCATTTGTCTGCTGCTCTACTAATTCTGCTGTCTATTACTTGTAAAATATGATAAAAGCACCCGTACCAATGCCACATGAAAAGCACCCATGCCAGTGCCACATAGGAAACACCTATGCCTGAGCCACATAAAAAGCACTCGTGTTGGTGCCATGTAAAAAGCTCTGTAAAGTGGTTAGTGTTAGGAAGGACAACCAGCTGTAGAAACCATACCAAAACAGATGACTAGAGCCTGGTGCAGCCCTCTGGCTTGCCAGCTCATGTGAAACTGTCCAACCCATGCCTGCATGGCAAATGGACATTAAATGATGATGATGATGTTGATCTTTGCTTGTTCCAAACACTGAAATGTCTAAGGCACATGAGTAAATATGTTTTTCTCACAGATAATTATTTCCAGTTTAGACACAAGTTGTTAGAAGCAAACTAAATTATATCTGACTTCAGTCATATACATAAATTGTACGCATACATTGAGTGGAAATAGTCTTGTGAGAAGGCTATAAATGATAGGAGTAGATAGTGTTATTCAGACTGAATCTTTGCATTGTGAAGCTTATAGTAAACAAGTGATGTTATCAAGGAAACCAATGATTGATGTATTAGGTTGGTCAGCTCTACACTCAAACCAGTGACATTATAAATAGTTACTCAAATATTGGGAACAACAGGACCATGCTTTAATGATTGGCTATGTGATGCAAATTGTGATCATCTGGGTTTCTTCTGTCCAGTTTACTGAAGAGTATGACTTGGTATGTCCATTGTTTGAAGTGGAAATTGTAACAGATATATACTAGGTGGACTTAGTTTCTTCACCATCATTTTCACACCCACTTTTCCAAGCTTTGCATGGATTAGATTGAGGCAAATTTTCTACAGCCAAATGTCCTTCTTGTCGCCAACCTTCACCTGTTTCCATGCAAGGTAATATTTTCCCCTAGCTTGACACGTTTTACACTGGAGACTGGAAACAAACAACCTTGCTTGTTTGATGCTGATGCTCATTTACAACCATCACATGATGTCTATACACATGCGCACACACATATACACTTGATGGACTTTTTCAGTTTCTATCTACCAAATCCACTCACAGTGGTTTGG
>NC_043004.1:93067343-93082343 GCF_006345805.1 Octopus sinensis
ATCAAAGGTGTTCCATTCATGATCATCTCTTTTTTCAAAAGCACCAACCGATTGTGGCCGATGCCATATCCCCCTGGCACCTGTGCAGGTGGCACGTAAAAAGCACCCACTACACTCGCGGAGTGGTTGGCATTAGGAAGGGCATCCAGCTGTAGAAACACTGCCAGTTCAGACTGGAGCCAGGTGCAGCCCCTGGCTTCCCAGACCCCAGTCGAACCGTCCAACCCGTGCTGACGCGGAAAACGGACGTTAAACGATGATGATGATGATGATAATACTTTGTGTGATTTGATGGAGATTTGGTAGATATTTCTAAAAGCTTTTGTGGTTGTGATCAGTCATAAAATGAACTGACACTGAAACAATATTGGTGTCATAATATTTTGTGATAAGGTAGGTCTAACCAAATACCTAAGAAGCTAACAAAAGCCTTGTAGCATGGGTAAATGTATATATGGATGTACTTTGAATATTGGAAATAAACTTTCTCTTAAAAAATGGCCTTTGTTAGTTTGTTTTACATAACTGCACTGATATTGGTTCATGTGTAATTAGAAAAAGTAATACAAAATCTCACAAGTATTCACCTTCACCTGAGTCTTCTCGTTACTACCTACCTTTGATAAGATCTTAAAATTAGGGAATTGGGGCATATATTTTCAGCTTTCTAGTTGTTGTCATGATTTTCCTTGCATGGTATTCTTTACCAAATAAATAAATAAAGTTAATACGAAATGTAATTTCTCTTTTCAGATGCCCAGTGTGTGGTGGACATCTATTTAAATTATGACTGTGATCTTGCTTTGGCAAACATATTTGAACGTTTAATCAATGATTTGTCAAAGATTGCGCAAGGCCGGCAAGCTCTTGAACTTGGTGAGTTGACTTCAGTTTCTAACCTCTATATTTTGTTTGTGTTTCAGTAATAAAAATAATAACGATGTCGTCTTACATAAGCATGATCCTGGATGTGATGTTTGTCTTCCCAAAAATAATTCCTTATATAGGTACAAAATCCCAGCTTTTTTTTTTGTGTAGCATTTGGGGATTAGCTGTCAACCCCAGTACTTGACTACTATGTGTTATTGAACCCAAAAGTATGAAAGGCAAAGACAACTTTGTTGGGATTTGAACTCAGAATGTCAAAAGCTGTAACTAAGTATCACAAGGCATTTCATCCGATGCACTAACAAGTCCACAAAATCTACTGCCTTCTTATAACTCTTATATAGGCACAAAGCTTGCTGTTTGGGTGGAAGAGGTTAGTTGATTACATCAATGCCAGTACCTGGTTGGTGTTTTACTTTTTCAACGCTAAAAGGATGAAAGGCCAAGTTGATCTTAACAGGATTAGAACTCAGATACGTAAAGTGGGACAAAATGTCACTAAGCATTTTGTCCAGTCTGCTAATAATTCTGGCCTCTTATTAAATAAGAAACATTAGATCTTTCTAACATGATATTTGCATATTCATCAAAAGGTTTAACCCTCTAGCATTTAAACTGACCATGACTGGCCTAAACATTCTGCTGGTTTTATGTTCAGACTGGACCGGATCATGCCTCTCACACCTAACTTACAATGTCATTCTTAAAAATAAACAATTACATCACTGACTGAAATGTCAAAGATACAAGGTAATGCACGATTAATTCAAAACAAGGTGGATAAATAAGGATTAAATTTGATCATGCCTCTCACACCTACCCTACAATGTCATTCTCAAAAATAAACAATTACATCATTGAAATATTAATGACACAAGAAAATGCATGATTAATTCAAAACAATGTGAATAAATACAGATTAAATTTGACAGTATAATATGAATGCTAAAGGGTTAATGGTTACAATGATGATGATTTTTAGAGTGATACAACTGCTTTTTGCTGTTTCCTCATCTCTACTGGGTCTCATCCATCAAACTCTTGCTCTCAATACAACCTTTTCTCCCTGCTGTGTGGTTTTGGTTTCGTTTCTACTTCATGGCACCTTGAGCAAGTGTTTTCTACTATAGCCCTGGGCTGGCCAAAGCTTTGTGTAGGGTCTCCTAGACAGAAACTGAAAGAAGCCTCTGTATGTGTGTATGTATGTGCATGAGGATGTGTATTATTGTCTCATTGTCATGCAATAGTTAACAAATGTCACCATCATACAAATCATGTTTTTTTTTTTGTTCTTTTGCAATCTTCCATGAAAACATGTCTGGCCATGAGGAAAAATTGCCTTGCTTGGAAATAGGTGAGGATTGGTAACATGAAGGACATCAGGTTGTAGAAAATGTGCCTCACCAAATTCCATGGAAATCTGTGCAAGCATGGAAAAGTGAATTTTAAAATGATAATGATGACCACAAATTACATTTAATATTTTCCCCAATTATAATTTTTCCAGAATCAATTAAGTTTTTTTTTTAAACTTTTCTTTTTGGTTTTTTTAAATTTTTTTATTTTACTGGCTTCATCCACTTTGCTGTGGGATGCTTCTTAAATTACATCATGAGTCACTTTTTAGAAATACAGGGTAATTCGAAAAGGGTACATCTACCTCAGCATACTGTCCATTTGGTTGTTGCTCTGGTTGGAAGGAGACATGCCTGACTTAATTATGCAGCAAGGCAAAGCCTCTCCACATTGATGTAGACAAATACATGATTACTTCAACCAGCATCTTCCAGAAATCTTGATTGACTGTTGAGGGATGAATGATTTGCCATTGACGGTCTGCCCCAACTCCTGGTCCCCCATCCCCAGCCTAATGCCTTGCAACTTTTTCCTTTGGGTATATCTGAAAGACAAGGTGTTCATACCCTCACCTCCACTTAAAAGATTCAGTTGATCAGGCTATGCTGGCATGGGTGTGGCGAGAATTCAACCATTGTGTAGACACCTGCTGTGTGACAAAGGGTACCCACATTGAACATCTGTGACCTGACTATCAGTAGAATCTAGAAGAGTTAACCTTTCATGTCGTATCTGTATTTTTGCAATATATTCATTACAACACTCACATCTATGTTTAGCTTTTGTACCATTCATTTTCAATGACCCTGTATTTTATATTACTTATTTGTTTATTTACTAGATGATTTGTTTCTGTATTACAGGGGCCACACCCAATCAAGAGAAAAGTA
Organism: Octopus sinensis; assembly: GCF_006345805.1. NCBI lineage: Eukaryota > Metazoa > Mollusca > Cephalopoda > Octopoda > Octopodidae > Octopus > Octopus sinensis. The sequence goes on from NC_043004.1 coordinate 93,070,478, forward strand.
TGCGCATTAAGGGACTTGAGTGTTTGGTATCGATACTACGTTGTATGGTGGAGTGGAGCAAAGACTTGTACATTAATCCACACACACAGTCTAACTTGGGTCCGTATAACATAATTATTGTATGTTGTTCAGTGTTTGATGCAAGTTTTTCATGTACCATGATACACCTTCATTGTTTGGTGGGGGGGGGGGTGCAAATTATTAACTTTACATGTGTGAGGTTTTTGTGTTACATTTAATTTGCTATATTGTGAATTTTTTTGTTGTTTCTTGTATTTTGGTGTTTTGTGTTTAGGGTATGGTTGTAGCAGTGGGGGTTATATCTACCTTTGTTTACTGATTCATTCATCACTGATCCAGGATAATATTGTATACCAAATTATGCTCATCACAGATTGAACTGTGATAACATAAGTTGGTGAACAGATTCTGTTTGTACTACACACAAAAATACACTCCCCATTGACCATCTCTAATGCCTAACTACCCAGAATGCACTGACTATTGCTTGGGGCTTACTTGAATGTACTGGAGGTTGCATTTTTTTTTTTTAGTATGGATTTATATAATCATAACCTACCCATCAGCATGTCACCAGTGAACAGCAAAAATACAAAGGTGCTTGATCCTAACAAATGACACAAACTGGAAAAGGTAGAGATGATTAGGAAAATATGTAACAGTGAAAGCTTTGTAGCTGTGGGCTGTAAGTTTGGCATCAATGAATCTACCATTCATTCCGTTTGTGTAGAAATGAATCATACACCACCGTGGTTTTCAGAACCAAACCCCCTTTAATGAACAAAGATAGATGTAATTGTATAGAAAATATATTGTGTAAGTTGTGTTATAGAATCAGGGAGTGATTGAGTAAAATAAGTGCTGTGTGAGTTGGGAGATGATCATGTAGAATGTACTGTGTGTTTGTATGCTGTAAGTTAATGAATTAGAAATGTCATGTATACTGTATGGACTAATTAATGTCTTGGGGGTTGTGTGTAAAGTTGTAAATTCTGGTTTGGTCTTTATGCTTATATTCAGGTTCTACTCAGAACACCAACTATTGTTGGTACTGATTTTTACTCTTGTGTTGTGTTCATTCATTTTACCTATTTTTGTTTTGTGATCTTTGTGTCAATAGTAATGACTTGCTGATTGATATGTCCATCAAAATGCAAGGATTACCTTTCTGTTTGTTCTATATCTGTGTGGTTTGTTTTGATTTCTTTGTTTCAAATTTTAGCATTCATTTTGTCACATTTCAGACATGCTATATGTTTAGACAATTCATTTTCAGTTTTGATGTACAAATATCTGCATTGCTTAATGATAAATAACTTCTTATATGTGTACCAACTCATGTTTACTGATATTGTCTGTTATTATCCATGTATCATGCATCATTCATTTTTTGTCTCATTTCCATATCAGTATAGTTGTTTATCAGACAATACTTCAAATGTTCCTGTAATTTTTTGTCTGCTTTCACTTTCCACACTAGTCCACTTTTCATACATTCTGGTAGGTTTCACACAAATGGATCCACTCTTACCCCTCTCTCAGTTCATTGTTTCCTGTTTTCTTCACTGCCCATCTTTCATTCCTTTGCAGCACCACTCTTCTACGAAAAGCAAACAAATTATTCTGTTATCTTAAGTTCAATAGTTATAGAAGTACAGAAGCTATGAAGTTACTGCTAGACTTTTGACCATACAGTCATTGTTACCCTTGCTGTAATAACAAGCAGGACTGAACACAATTTACTTCAGTTGTATATCTCTGGCCATCTCTAATGGAGCTGACTGATTGCTGGACAAGTAGATGTAATCCATGAATCAATCGTCTGGAAGCCGTTCAGTGACGTGCAACCAAAACAATACCCTCCATCAGGCATTTGCCATATTCTGAATGCCTTACTTCCCTGGGCATGGACACATTGAAATTCCGACATCTGGCAGCTGACTTGGCAGACACCCATAAAATTATCAACCATCTTACAAACAATAACTCTGAGCACCATTTCAAACTCCACCCGTCTAACACCCATGGACATATTTACAAAGTCAGAAAACAGCACAGCTACCATGACTTTAGGAAACATTTTTTCACGCTGGGAGTTGCTGAAGCATGGAACAAACTGCCGGCATCAGTTGTTAGTTGTCAGAGCACTGCATCCTTCAAAGCTTCCATGCTTCCTGAGATTCGCCAACACTATACCTGATTTTCTCCCCTCCATACACACACAAGCATGTATCTGACTCATACATTGTTCGCTTTCCAGACATTTGTACATTACTGCATGTACTTTATACGCACTTTCTGACAAGTTGTGGTGCACCTGAGCACTGTATACAATAATTTCATTATTATTATTAATCCAGCTTTCCAGATACACCATACCTCCGTTTAGTTGAGGACCTCACTCTGTACTTCAAAATTAGTTTATTGAATATGTGGTGCACTATGATAGTGCAGGTGCTTTACATTTTCTCCGTTGTGTTGTCTGTATCCTGGGTAAGAGTCACTGGTTGCTCTTCCTCTACACTTAACAGTCAGCATACAACTGAGTACAGAATTTGAAGTTAACAAGGTTATTGATACTCTACTCTTTTACTCTTTTACTTGTTTCAGTCATTTGACTGTGGCCATGCTGGAGCACCGCCTTTAGTCAAGCAAATCGACCCCAGGACTTATTCGTTGTAAGCCTAGTACTTATTCTATCGGTCTCTTTTGCCGAACCGCTAAGTTACGGGGACGTAAACACACCAGCATCGGTTGTCAAGCGATGTTGGGGGGACAAGCACAGACACTCAAACACACACACACACACATGTATATATACATATATACGACGGGCTTCTTTCAGTTTCCGTCTACCAAATCCACTCACAAGGTTTTGGTCGACCCGAGGCTATAGCAGAAGACACTTGCCCAAGATGCCACGCAGTGGGACTGAACCCGCAACCATGTGGTTCGTAAGCAAGCTACTTACCACTCAGCCACTCCTACGCCTATGTTTATAATTTTGTGTATGTGAATTTTGTATTTATCTGAACTGAGTAGGAGCAATAGTGTTCCAAACTACTACTTCTAATTCATTATAACAACTTAGGCAAAGTGAAAGAGTGAGGCTTACTCTGCTCCTGCTGACCTGTCTTAAGTACCCTACATCATAACCACTACTACCACCACACGTAAAAACTGCAAGTAGCCCTACTATCATTACCACTAACTTCGCTTCCACCACCATCACTGCTATCATCTTCTCTGCTATCGTCTCTCTACTAAAATGTATGTTATTTTATCAGGTACAGATAATAAGCCACAGCTACATGAAACAGATAATGATTCTGGCAAAGGGACCATGACTAGCTACGGCAGTGTGAACTCATTAAACTCCAACAGTAGTTCGTTTACCACAGCTCTACCCAATGATAACCCCGAACAGTTTGAGGCTTTCAAACAGCAGAAAGAAATTATGGAGAATGGTATTGAAATGTGAGTGGCACTTACCACAGCCTGGTCTCTCTCTATCTCTCTCTCTCTCTCTATCTCTCCCTCTCTCTCTCTATCTCTCTCTCTCTCTATCTCTCTCTCTCTATCGCTCTATCTATCTCTATCTATCTCTCTTTCTCTCTATCTCTCTCTCTCTCTCTGGTTTGGGGGTCAATGGCAACAAGGGACACACATATGCATACTTATACTGCCGTATACACACTATTTTCCTTATACTCAATCATATATACATATTTACACAGATGCACACACACACACATATCCCTCTACTTACATGCTTGCCAACTCATATTTCTATATGAACATACTCTCATCTGTGTGCATATACATCCACAATTGTCCTAAGCATGTTTCTGGTACAAGTGTACCCAAATATATGCATTCTGGTGTAAAGAAATTTGCTTCAAACCACATAGTTTCAGTTTCAGTCCCACTGCATGGAACCTTGGGCCAGAGTCTACTACCATAGTCCTGGGCCAATCAAAGCCTTCTGAGCGGATTTAGTAGACAAAAACTGAAATAAGCTTGTGTGTGTTTGTATGTCCTTGCCTTGGCATTGCATAATAATTTTGAGGGTCACTGTCATTTAAGTGACATCTTCTGTAAAAACATGTCTGGCCAAGGAGAAACATTACCTTACTTGGCTACTGACGAGTGTTGTCAACAGGACAAGCACTTGGCTGTTGAAAGTCTGCCTCAATGAGTTTCATCTGATCCATGCAATGTAGAAAAAGTGGACATTGAAACTATGATGATGGCAGTTACATATTTATACACATGCATTCTTATTCATATGATGGAAGCACTCCGTCGGTTACGACGACGAGGGTTCCGGTTGATCCGATCAACGGAATAACCTGCTCGTGAAATTAACGTGTAAGTGGCTGAGCATTCCACAGACAGGTGTACCCTTAACGTAGTTCTCGGGGATATTCAGTGTGACACAGAGAGTGACAAGGCCGGCCCTTTGAAATACAGGTACAACAGAAACAGGAAGTAAGAGTGAGAGAAAGTTGTGGTGAAAGAGTATAGCAGGGATCACCACCATCCCCTGCCGGAGCCTCATGGAGCTTTAGGTGTTTTCGCTCAATAAACACTCACAACGCCCGGTCTGGGAATCGAAACCGCGATCCTACGACCGCGAGTCTGCTGCCCTAACCACTGGGCCATTGCGCCTCCACTTATTCATATACACACACACACATCAGCATGTATATATTTGTGCACACACAAGGTCAGTGGATTTGTTACATTTACGTACGATATGGTATAAAGTCTTTTCATACCCATTTTTATATTTAAATGTCTTTGTCTTTATTCATGCGTGATAAACAGAGATTATATATCCAAACTGTGGTATATGTAATCTCTGTTCATCACATAAATTGAACACTTGTATTTTTTTTGACTTCAACAGAAGCAAAAACTCTCTTCTCCTGCTACCTGTCTATCTAGCCTTTTGTTCATTGAGATATGCAACCTGTCAAGGCATGTAAAGAAACCCTGTCATGTGTTTGCAGTGGATTGCAAGCAAACAACAATGTATAAACAGTGAGGCTTTTGTTTACAATTAGTGAAAATGTGTGAAAAATGGGAGGGAATATGAACTCTTTGTCACACACACACACACACATTATTAACCCTTTAGCATTCAGATTATTCTGTAAATTGTAAAGCTTATGTATTCACACCATGTAAAATTAATCTTGCATCATTTCATGGCTTTAGATTTCAACGATGTGATTGTTTATTTTTAAAATGACACAATAAGATAGCTATGAATGACCATATCTGACTAGTTTGAACATAAAATAGGTAGAATATTTTGGCCGGATATGGCCGGTTTAAACACTAAAAGGTTAAGAGAAAAGATTAGAAAGCTGTCACATTAATGCTTCTCTAAGGTTTAGCTAACTAGCTCCTTTTAACTAATATCAAATATCCAGACAAGATAAAATGAAACCAGCTCATCACTCTTCATCTTCCCTGTTCCATTTCATCTTACTTTTATTTCATAGATCTGTTGTTTTTTTTTCTCTTATTTGCTCTCCTCCAGGTTTTACAAAAAATCCAAGAAAGGTATTCACTACCTTCAAGAACAAGGTCTGTTGGGTACAACTCCAGACGACATTGCAGAGTTCTTTCACAATGAAGAAAGATTGGACAAGGTAATCACCATCATTGACTTCAGTGCTAGAACCACCGACTACCATCATAATCATTGACATCATCATCATCATCGATATCACTCTTATCATCACCCACCAGAATAACTTATAAAATCTGTTTCAACAGCATTGTAAGATTTATTCCATCATCATCATCATCATTTAGCGCCCGCTTTCCATGCTAGCATGGGTTGGACGGTTCAACTGGGGTCTGTGAAGCCGGAAGGCCGCATCAGGCCCAGTCTGATCTGGCAGTGTTTCTACGGCTGGATGCCCTTCCTAATGCCAACCACTCCGTGAGTGTAGTGGGTGCTTTTTACGTGCCACGAACGGATGGTGCTTTTACGTGCCACCGGCACGGGGGCCAGGCGAGGCTGGCAACGGACACGATCGGATGGTGCTTTTTACGTGCCACCAGCACGGGGGCCAGGCAAGGCTGGCAACGGACACGAACAGATGGTGCTTTTACGTTCCACCGGCACTAGGGCCAGGCGAGGCTACCATTACCATAATCACCACCATCATCACCACAACCATCATTAGCATCATCATTGTCACTACTATCACTGTCATTCTCATTATTATTGTTTGTTTCAATTTCAGACTGCAATTGGAGACTTCTTAGGAGAAAATGAAAAGTGAGTAGTTTCAAGTTTTTATCCTTCAAGTTTTATCATTCTGTCTTCTTAAATTGTTGTTTTAATATATACTAGCAGTATCACCCGGCGTTGCTCGGGTTTGTAAGGGAAATAGCTATTAAGCATTTTTAGAGAGTTACTTCCCTTATATAATAGCAAAAAATGCATTAAAAATGGGAAAAAATGATGGTAAATTTTTTTTTAAATCATAGACGCGCGCTAATACCCAGAAGGGCTCGATATGAATCATGACTATAAGATACCTGCTTTTGGTTAAACTGCACCGCAAAATGTGGGAGTAGTTAGGAATCTAAATCGGAGGAGACAGACACCACACAACTTCACTTTTATATATTAAGATTAGTGCTCGTCTTAATACAAAAACTAATACTAGTAGCATTGGGGAGTGGGGGCAACTGGTCCACCCAGGCAATACTTTTTATGGAGCAGGGTGCACTTCTAGGTTTGTTGTGTTAGCCTGTATAGGGGTGTAACCAGTGGGGAGGGTGGTAAACTCAAAGGTTGCTCTGTGTGACACGTGCTTTAGTTACACCACTTACTAATAACCATCATCATTTAACATACATTTTCCATGCTGACATGGGTCAGACAATTTAACAGGATCTGGTGAGCTGCAAGGTCATATTGATCTCCAATGTCAGCTTTGGCATGGTTTCTATGGTTGGATGTCCTTCCTAACACCAACCACTTTACAGGGTGCGCTGGGTGGTGTTACTTGGCACTGCATGGGCACTTTTATATATATATATATACATATGTATGTATGTGTCATCATCGTCATTATACATCTGTTGTCCATGCTGGCATAGGTTGGATGGTTTGATTAGACCTGGTAAGTTGGGGACTGCACCAGACTCTAGTCTGATTTGGCATGGTTTCTACAGCTGGATGCCCTTCTTGACACCAACCACTTTACAGGGTGTGCTGGGTGCTTTTATGTGGCATCACACAGGGACATTTATGTGGTGTCACACATGCACTTCTACATGGCACTGCACGGGCACTTTTACAACCACTTTATAAAGTGCACCATGTGCTTTTTTTGTGCCGCCAGCATTAGTGGGGTTGCCATGTAACTTGCAAGACAGAAAAAAAGAACGGGAAGGTGGAGTCCTGCTTCAAAGAAGAGAGTATTTGAAAGGGAGTAGGTGGAGATGGGTGGCTTTATGCCAGGTGTTGAAAGAAGTATGATAAAGAGAAAAGCACAGGTATCTCACAGGTATCTTGCTGTAGAGGAAGTGCATGGTTGAAAGATAAAAGGTAGTAAGGAATGGGGTACTAGAACAAACTCTCAAGGTACAAAAGGCTGAGCGTAAGACAAGATACAAACACCAAATCATGGGAAGGTATGAGAGAGCAGATACTTTCATAACAGGGTGAGCAGGTAATAACATGGTTAAAAATGTTGACAGAGGTGAATATACTGAGCGATGAACAAGATAGTGCAGTTGAAGGGAAATACCGGTGTGGAGATGGATAAGATGAGAGGAAGAGAATTATAGGAGTGGTCGAGGAAGGGAAATAGATCAGACTAATAATAATATCTTAGTCACAAATGGAGGGGGCAGTCAATTCAGTCAACCACATTAACTGACTGTTACCTCTTTTGGCTGACTTTGGTGAAATTTAAAATCTAACATAGGTAGGAGGAGATGACTTTTGCTGTAACAAGTGCACACTTTAATGTATCAACTCCATACTTGACTGGTATTTATCTTCATTAACCGTAATTGAATCATCATCATCATCATCGTTTAACATCCGCTTTCAATGCTAGCATGGGTTGGACAATTTGACTGAGATCTGGTAAACCAAATGGCTGCACCAGACCCCAATCTGATCTGGCAGAGTTTCTACAGCTGGATGCCTTTCCTAACGCCAACCACTCCGAGAGTGTAGTTGGTGCTTTTACGTGCCACCAGCATGAGGGTCAGTCAGGCAGTACTGGCAATGGCCACGCTCAAATGGTGCTTTTTATGTGCCACCTGCATAGGAGCCAGTCCAGCAGCAATGGCAACGACCTCGCTCAAATGTTTTTTCACGTGCCACCAGCACAAGTGCCAGTAAGGCGACGCCGGTAACGATCATGCTCGAATGGTGCTTTTTATGTGCCATCGGCACAGAGGCCAGCTTGTTGCTCTGGCAACGATCATGCTCATTGGTAATTTATAATAATTTACTATAGAGATTATTTTCGGTTGTACTGGTGGTAAACTTAGGAGTAGGGGTACAAGTGATCAAATAAATCTCATTGTATATCAGTTCTTGTGGAACCTGGACTCAGAACATAAAGCTATAGAACAAGAATTTGCACAGCATTTTGTTCAATGCTCCAATGATTCTACCAATCTACAACCCTAATAATAATAATGACAACCATGTACTGAAGTTGATGTAATCAACTAGCCACCTCCAAGTAAAACTGTTGGCTTTGTGCCTAAATTAAAAAAAAAAAAAATTATTATTGTAAGCTAGGCAAAATGCTCAGAGACATTTTGTCTGAGTTCAAATTCTGCCAGGGTCGACTTTGACAGGATTTGAACTCCAAACATAATGGTGGATGAAATGCTGCTAAGCAATTTGTTTGGCATGCTAACGATCCTGCCAGCTTGCCACCTTAATAATGGTAATGATGATGATAATGCTTTCAGATACAAGCAAAAGGCTACAAATTTTGTAGAAGGAAACACTTGCTTAGAATGATCCAATTTACTTGATGGCTGATTTGTGCAGGGATTTAACCAAATAATGTAAAGTATTCTAGAGATTCTGTTAAGTTAATAAACTTCATTACTTAACTGTTACTTCTCTCAGTGGCCTCTAAAGGATGCAAGGCAAAAACCAACTGCAGTGGGATTGAAACCCAGAATATAAAGAGAAGTAAATATTGTATGTTATTTTGTCCACCGGTCTTCTTATTCAGTCATTCACACTATCAGCAGTAGTTGCTAATGATAAGCACTCAGCCACTTTTATAGCGTGTAGGAATGCTTGTCTCACTTTTTGGCGATGAAATAGAACTGAATCGTCTTGCACACATCTTTCACTTTCATATTTATTCAAGGTTTGGTCTCCAACCAATTAACTCCAGTCATCTTTACACTGTGTTTTTTTTTTATTTAATTCTGATGTTTTTTTAGTGGACTATTATATCCCTCTTTTTCTTGTTTTCTCTTCTTACAGATTTAACAAAGAGGTGATGTATGCCTATGTAGATCAAATGGTCTTTCAAAACATGGATATGGTTTCAGCATTGCGTAAGTTTTTAGAAGGGTTCCGTCTACCAGGAGAAGCACAGAAGATTGATCGATTGATGGAGAAATTTGCTTCTCGCTATTGTGAATGTAATTCAAAGTGAGTTCTTTTATTTATATCATCATCATCATCATTTAGCGTCCGCTTTCCATGCTAGCATGGGTTGGACGGTTCAACTGGGGTCTGTGAAGCCAGAAGGCTGCATCAGGCCCAGTCTGATCTGGCAGTGTTTCTACGGCTGGATGCCCTTCCTAACGCCAACCACTCCATGAGTGTAGTGGGTGCTTTTTACGTGCCACCCGCACAGGAGCCAGGCGGAGCTGGCAAACGGCCACGGACGGATGGTGCTTTTTACGTGCCACCAGCACGGGGGCCAGGCGAGGCTGGCAACAGCCACGAACGGATATATATGTGTTTTAATTTAAACCCCTTGCTTTGTGATTTTTATTAATATTTTATCTATCTTTTTTTCTTAAATACATTTTTTTTATACTTATATGTATGCAAGACAGTTAATTCCCTAGAACCTAATCACCTAACTCTGAATAAGTACCACACTGTGGTATAACTCACTGTTGTAAACAGCTACTACAGAGATTAGTACTGTCTACCTAATTTTGAATATTTGCCTCAATAAGATGCAGCTTTCTGTATCAATAGATACAATAGAATAGCACTGGCCCCCTAGAATAGATATGTTGCTGAAAGTATGACAAGAGTTGTGGAATTGATAAATGATTTGTTGCCATATATAATCACTTTCAGGCTACAACTAAATCCAAAGCTATGTAATTATGTGGCAAACGTCTCAACTATACAGCCATGCCTGGTGCTGTTAGTATGAGTTGGGTCAAGATGTGTAAATACATTCATGAACAACTTAATGTAATGATTGATAAGTGAGTGTAAAATCTATGCTGGTAGCAATAAGTGGATGGAAGCACTCCGTCGATTACGACGACGAGGGTTCCGGTTGATCCGATCAACAGAACAGCCTGCTCGTGAAATTAACGTGTAAGTGGCTGAGCACTCCACAGACATGTGTACCCTTAACGTAGTTCTCGGGGATATTCAGCGTGACACAGAGAGTGACAAGGCCGGCCCCTTGAAATACAGGTACAACAGAAACAGGAAGTAAGAGTGAGAGAAAGTTGTGGTGAAAGAGTACAGCAGGGATCACCACCATCCCCAGCCGGAGCCTCGTGGAGCTTTAGGTGTTTTCGCTCAATAAACACTCACAACGCCCGGTCTGGGAATCTAAACCGCGATCCCACGACCGCGAGTCCGCTGCCCTAACCACTGGGCCATTGCGCCTCCACTAAGTATTAATGATGATGAGTAAGGACTTTTAAATTCTTCATGAATGATGTTTTCTTTAACTTCCTTTTTCCCAGCTCTGAATTATTTGCAAGTGCTGACACAGCCTACGTGCTGGCCTATTCGATTATCATGCTTACCACAGACCTACACAGTTCTCAAGTAAAACACAAGATTACAAAAGAACAGTACATCAAAATGAATCGTGGTATTAATGACAGCAAGGACTTACCTGAAGAATATCTGTCTTCAATCTATGAAGAGATTGCTGGTAATGAAATTAAAATGAAATATACAGGTTCACATAAACCTGCAAAGTCAACCGCGAGTAAGATTTTACTGTTTTTGTTTTTTTAATTCTATTTTTAAAAACAACTCTTTCAAAACCAGATCCTTCTAAAAATAATCTCTGGTTTAATATTACAAAGCCCACTGTGTTTTAACGTGTTCCCATTTAAATTTAAACCTATCATAATATAATGTAAGATCCTTGTATACTACAGATAATAGTTACTGCATCAAACTATCCAAAGGTGCTTTTTAACCCAATATTTACACTATTATTTATAGTTTTATCTACTTTAAGTTCAACCACTAAGAATGAATATTGTATATATATATCCTCTAAACTTGTGTGGCTCTGTAGTAGTTATCATATACTCAATTCACTATTAACGAGAACTCATTAATGAATAAACAGTGTTTATGTTGTCCAAATATTAACACTGCGGTAGGTTGGTTGTGTGATATTTTTTAAATGTTTTTAAACAGAAAATATGGTTTGCCATACTCCTTTTTAAATGAAAATTGCTCCCCTTAGAAGTCCTAACCTTGTTTTGCTTCTCCTACACGTCCTAGTATCAAGCTGTTTTAACATCTTTGCTTCAGCATATCTCTTTAGAAAGAACAGGGATTGTATGTGTTATATTATATAGCCTTATGCTGAGGTTG